>NC_087366.1:45389214-45692245 GCF_030014295.1 Loxodonta africana
GAAAAGTGGTGGCCACTCCTGGTATATTTCCACCAGGAGATTTCATATCTGGAACTATTTTCCAATGATAAAGCCAAACATCAACTATCAGTCCAGTAATCTCCAATTACCTCAAGTCCTCCGAAAATACTAAGCTGAATTTATAACACTAAATGTATCCCAAGTCATGTAACACAGGTCTCAAAAAGATAACTTCAGTTTCACAGATCACAGGATCCTATAATATTAGAGTAAAATAATTTTTTAGAAATCATCTTGTCATAAAACATTTTCATTTAACAATTCAGGAATATGAGACTCAAAGTGGGTAAGTAAATACAATGTCATACATCTATCTGGTTAGTAGAACAGGAGGCTAGCTAGACCCTGGACCTCCTGAGTCCCATTTCCTATGCTTTTTCCACAGCATTACAACATCAAATCTATACAATGACAAGGAACACACACGTTGCAAATAAATAAGGCAGACTTAAAGAGAAAAAATTCCACTTAAAAAATTTTATACATCTTCAACTGGTCTGCACTTGCCTTAAATTCTAGAAAACAATGTCCCCTTCTTGCTATATGCCATAGAAGGGTGACTGTGAAGGAAACTATCATTTATTGGGTGCTTTTTTTTTTTTTTTTTTTTTTTTACCTACTTTGGAACTCCAGTGACACAGTGGCTAAGGGCTCAGCTGCTAACCAAAAGGTCTGCAGTTCAAATCCACCAGGTGCTCCGTGGAAATGCTATCAGGCAGTTCTACTCTGACTTGTAGGGTCGCTACGAGTCGAAATCAACTCAACCGCAACGGGTTTGGTCTTGGTTTTACCTACTTTAATCTCATTTAATCATCACAACTACCTTCTGAGTTAGATAATCTCATTTTACTGAGGCTCAGAACATTAAATAATTTACCCAAGGTCACACAGGAGAAAAATGGCGAGGCAGAAGGGCAATGTGACACATCAACCCTTAAAACAGATACATTCTCTTTTCTTACCAGTAAAGACCTATTTGCTTTTGATTGGAGAAGTGGACACTAAGGAAAGTATAGATAAGAGGAGCTTTAAATATTTCTACCTAGAAATATCTGATAAAAACAAAACTTTTTACTTATATTCTTGATATTATTTAATTTCCTACAGCATTTTGTTCTATTATCTTCTCTCCCTTGCCTTTAAATCTTACCCCACCACTTCTACAGCTCATTCCTAAGGCAGCAAGCAAGCATACTTATCTCCCCATTCTAAAAAATTCACTTATCTTGCTACTCATTCGACCTAAAATCCTCTCTATTCCCCTTCACCACATGAAGCTTCTTGGAAGTCTACCTTCTCATTTCCCATTCACTCTCTATCTCTCAACTTCATGGCAACAAATATGGCTGTCAACCCCTTAACACAGTCACCAATGACCTCCTCTCTTTGTTACTCATCATACTTCCCCTTCTGTTTAAATTCTGTTCCTTCTTCTAGATGATTTAAATTCTGTCAGTCTTTACAGAAGAGTAGGATAGTGGGAACCCAGGCAGATCTAGGTGTGAATCCTGGCTCTGACACTTACTATACTTTTCTGAGCTGGTTGACTCATGCGTTGGTCATCTTCCTAAGGAGTAAGCTACTTGAGGGCAGGTGTTAGTTTCATTCTTTATATGCCTGAGACTGGAATACCCTAGTACATAGCAAAAAACCCACAGTCACTGAGTTGATTCTGACTCATAGCGGCCCCGTAAGACAGAGTACAATTGCCCTATAGAGTTTCCAAGGAGCACCTGGTGGATTTGAACTGCTGACCTTTTGGTTCACATTCGTTAGCAGTTAACCACTATGCCACTAGGGTTTCCTAGTACATAGTAGACTCTCAGTACATATTTGCGGGACATAGGGAAGGAAGAAAGGAGGGGTGGAGAGGAGGGAAAAAAAAATACAGTGAACAGTTTCACTCATCTTTCGATTCCTAAATACAAAGCAGAAAAGTTGAACATGATAGAACCTCAATTAACATTTGGTAAATCTAACACAATGCATAATACAATGCTGCCTATTTAGTGGAGGTTTTTTGTTGTTGTTTTAGGAAGAGGTATGGTTTTGTTTTGTTGAATTTCACTGAAGAGTTACATTTAAAATTCTGAAATTATTCTTTTGCCTTAAAGCTCTGGTTGCAAAAACCATATTACAGATAAAAATATTGTTAACTATAAAGTTGTAGCGGCTGACTTATTAAAAACTCCATCATTTTAGAAACTACCATTGAATGAAATACTAAGACACTTTAACCTTCTTCAGTCTCCAGATGGAGATGGGGCTGGGGAGAGGGAACACAGGGAAGCTGGGGTCCACGTGAAATGAGGTGGAAATAGAAGAAACAACAATGACATTCTGGAGATGGGGTGGTGAGTAAGTTCCATACATTTCCTAAAATTAACTCATAGGTCTATGAAGAAACTGTCATAAATAAGTTAGGTCAGGTCTTAAAAGGCTTTCTATAAAGTCTTAATTCTGTTAAGGGAAAAGATATTCTTAAATTTAAAAACAAAGTAAACAAATCGCTTTAAATAAATGTTCATTTATTATATCTCAAGGAAAACCTATTTAGTACTTATCAAAGACTGAAACGGAAAATATTTCTTTCCAATTAAAAGAGGATGAACACAATTCTTGGGAGGGAAAATTAAAATCACCAAATTCAATTTTATATAAAGTCCACTCTTCTATTTTTAGCTCCTATTCTCTGTCTATGGGTCACTATGAGTCGGAATCGACTCGACAGCACTGGGGTTTTTTTTTGTTTTTTTTTTATTCTCTGCCTTATTTCCAAGTTTCTATTCACTTTACTTGCCTTCAAATATCAGTATTCTCTAGGGTTCTATCCTCATCCTTCTCCTAAGTGTGTTCACTGAACAATTTCATCTACACCAGTCGGTAGCTAGAAGCATACTCTTTAGGAACCAGCTCCGCCTGTGTTTGAATCCTAACTCTACTGCTTACCAGGTATGTGACCTGAGGCAAGTTACTTAAACACACTGTCCCTCAGTTTACTCATCTGTAAAACAAGGATAAAATTGTATCTACTTTACAGGTTGTTGTGAGGCCGAGTCAATATATGTCAAATGATTAGAATGCTAGCTGGCACACAGTAAGTGGTCTAAAAGTGTTGGCTATAGAATGACCATGTAATTCATCATTCAATCCAGAACACTTCTGAGGTTGAAAGAAGAGACTGTGTGTGTGGGTGGGTGGGTGTGTGCACTCATGCGCATCTGCACATGCACGTATGTAGCAGTGATTACCTGTTTTGTTTACTTTTTTGTTTGTTTTTTTTGCTATTACTGAAACTGACCCACAGACAGTTGCTCCATTTTTGTGAACGCCTAGAAATAGGTACCGTGTTTTACTTATAAAAAAGAAAAAGGCTTCTATAGCATCTTTATGAAACTATACACGAAGAAGCTGATGAAACGCATGTATAGAAGACTCAAAGGCTGATTCTTTCCTAAGGAATTCGATTTCAACACAAGGATTTCATTGGACTATGTGGTTTGTTACACAACGAATATATACATATGCATACAAACACACACACATACATAAGACTGGGAAGATAGGTGCCAAAATTTTATGGAAAACTGATATTAGGTGGTAAAATCATGAGTGATTGTTATTTTCATTTTAATTTTGAACAGGCAGTTCTACATTTTATTAACAATCTATTTTTTTTAATACTCATAATACACACATGGAGACTACTGAGGTTCTCAAATCATAAAAATCTAGAAACCTACCATACACCTGTCCTCCCAAGGCTTTGGGTTCCTTGCAGATGATTGAGGGGAACTTATATGGCCCTGATTCTCCTTTCTCTTCCCCTCCCTCCTCCATTCCTTTCCCCAGGCCTAGGCAGCACAGCTCTGGCAAGCTCCAAAGAGCCTGGATTGGGGATAGGTGGGAGAGTAAAGAACTTGTCCTTTTCTGCACATCTGAACCACTTCCTTCACAGAGACCCATGCAAATGGCTTATATATGATGAGAGACCCATATTCCAAAGTTATAGTAACCCAATATAGCAGCCAATTTTAAAAAGCTTGCCTATTATCAGCAGTTAAAAAGATAACACAAACCAAGCAATGAAAATTTCACCACTTTTCGAATCAGTGTAACAGATGTCCTCTGAATACTCTGTCTTTCTCACAAGTGTTAAACTATTTCAATATTTTAGACATTCTGTAAATAATGTATCTGACAGGTTGTAATGAAATGTCGATTAATATATATGCAAGCATTCCAATTTTTTAAATCAAATACAAAATAAGAATTTCCTAGGTAATATTTTCTAAAATTTATATTTTTTTGCCTCTTCCATACTATGTAAATTTAACCTCACTTAAATTTCCTAAGCAAACTGTTCATTCGTTTCTAACCTGTAAAATGCCATGCTGAGAACAAATGACTATTAACAGAAAATAACAGCTAGTATCTTGAGTTTGTTTTCAAAAGCAAGATAAAGGGTATGGAATAGGGAGGCACAAGAGGATTGGAAAGAATACATTTTCTGAATTCCATGATTATTAGATAGGTGGATTTGCAAATTACATTTCCATAGTTCAAAATCAGGCTTAGTGTAAGTTTAAGCTCAGATTTAGTATCTTTACTAATAATTTCAGGAACAGCATGAAGAGACTTCTATATGCTACCTGAGCTAATCTTGCTTCTCACTGTGAGAAATTAAGCCATCCAGTTAAGTCATCTGCTCCAAATCCTCATCACCCTCCAGGACCATCACCTCCCTTCTTGAACCAATCGTGATGAATTTGGCTCTGACGGCCCCTCTCCATTCTTTTCTCACTATCACCCTCAACAGCTTAGCACTTAAATCACAATTTATTAGACCACTGGATTTATGGTTCCTTTCCCATATCTTAACTGCTAATTTTTATCTTCATTGCAGATCTGGTATTTAAGCTTCACTCACTCTCCCCTTATTCCCTAGAAATCTGGGTCCCACACCCCAAACATTACAGAAACTGAATTCACAATGACATTCTTTTATTGTCAAATCCAATAAGTTTTTTCCATCTTTGTTTCCTTTATGTAATCTGTTACGTGCAACACTATTACCCTCCTGTAAAACTGCCACTCCTTGATTCTAACGACTCTACTATTTGAGCTCTCTTCCTTGGTAAAGATTCCTTTTGCACTGCCCTGAAGAGGTCTCCTTTCCCTCTCATCCCCAAACTGTTAGTAGACTGTTTCTTGGGCTCATTCTTCAGCCCACTGTTCATCTTTTTCTGAAAAAAACATATCTACCTTTAAAATTTCTCCTGCATCGTATGATTATACACACACACACACGAATAAATCTTCCAGAGTTCCATTCTCAGATTTATAACTGCTGAATAACCATTTCTATCATCACTCCTCACATCAGGGCCACTCCTGAATTTTGAGGAAACAGCATCACTAGTCTAAAACTAAGACATGGACAATCAGAGCTCTGAGCATTTTTGTCTATCCTCTTTGACTAGGGAATACTCTTCTTCTGATCCTCACCTAAAAAAAAATTCTACCAGATCGAAATAACACTCCTCTATAAGTCTTTTCTGTCACACACCTACAGCCCAAGGCAAATGAATTCCTAGTTCTCTCTTCTATACAACCATGAGACTAAGTAGATACCTCATTATAGCGCTGCTATGATTTTATGTAGTACAAATTCCTGTTTTTCCTAATAACAATGTTTCAGGAGCAAGAGCCATTCTTTTTGTTTCTCTGGTTGCTAACACATGGTGAAAAAAAAAAAAAAACACATGGTAGGCACTAGATAAACAGATATGAGAAAGAATGTGTGAAACGCTCAGGTCAGAATGCTTAGGACACTTCATATACTTGGGCTGCTTTGCACATGCCAAGGTTCCAAGCGACAGCTTTCTGAACACTGAAAGAATTTACTGACTATACTAGTTACTGGGCACTAAAGGCTCCCGGCTGTGAAGATTCTTCTACTTTTGTATGTATATGTGTCTTTTCTTCTCAACTGGATAAGTACTTGAGAGCTACAGTTTAAAAGGTTAAATATCTTGTACAATGATTCCTTGCACTTAGCACGCAAGGAAAGTGACAAGTAGACTGTTTGATGAGCCTTCACTGTTAGGAATTCTAAAAACTGATCAGCAGATGTTACCTTATTATTATAAAATAATAATTATTATTATTTTAAATTAATTCATAGTTTTTCAAAATGACTCATTAAAAAAAATAAGCATTCAGGGGCAGGGGTTTGGGGACCATGGTTTCAGGGGACATCTAGGTCAACTGGCATAATAAAACCTACTAAGAAAATATTCTGCATCCCACTTTGGCGAGTGGCATCTGAGGTCTTAAACGCTAGCAAGCGGCCATCTAAGATGCATCAATTGGTCTCAACCCACCTGGAGCAAAGAAGAATGAAGAACACCAAAGACACAAGGTAATTACGAGCCCAAGAGACAGGAAGGGCCACATAAATCAGACACTACCTCAGCCTGAGACCGGAAGAACTAGATGGTACCCAGCTATAACCAGTGACTGCCCTGACAGGGAACAAAACAGAGAACCCCTGAGGGAGCAGGAGAACAGTGGGATACAGACCTCAAATTCTTGTAAAAAGATCAGATGTAACTGTCTGACTGAGCCTATAGGGACCCCAGAAGTCATGGTCCCCAGATCTTCTGTTAGCCCAAGACAGGAACCATTCCCAAAGCCAACTCTTCAGACAGGGACTAGACTGGACTATAAGACAGAAAATGACACTGATGAGGAATGAGCTTCTTGGCTCAAGTAGACACATGACACTATGTAGGCAGCTCCTGTCTGAAGGAAAGATGAGAAGGCAGAGGGGGACAGAAGTTGGCTGAATGGGCACGGAAACAGAGGGTGGAGAGAAGTGTGCTGTCTCATTAGGGGGAGAGCAACCAGGAGTATACAGCCAGGTGTATGTAAATTTTTGTATGACAGACTGACTTGATTTGTAAACTGTCGCTTAAAAAGCACAGTTAAAAGAAAAAAGGATTCGAAAACCACTGGAGTAAATGAAAAAGAAAAAGAAAAAGGATTCATGGAACTCAATAAATGTCTCCAAATCCACAGTTCAAATAGTATATTGATTTTTAAAAAGGAAAATCAACTGTGCATTCTTTTAGGGTGGTACAGCTTCTTCCCTTACAAATATGGATCCAACTACACATGGCCACTAAAAGGCAATTTCCCTACAACTGACAATGTAATAACAGATTCAGGCAAGAATCTGCAACAGAGGTTTTAAAACCAAAGTGAAAGGGTGTTAGGAACTACCACCCCCACAGATTTATAAATGGGAAAATGTACCTTCACAGTGTACAGATCTAGTAGTCACTCCTTGATCCAACATACATCATCATCTATGTAGTATTCTCCCCCCAAAAAGGTTCAACCGAAATCTAACACTGAGGAAAACTCGGACAAATCCAGAATGTGGGATAGTCTACAAGAAAACTGGCATAAAGTTCCCCCTTAAAAATGAGAATAAATATCACGAAAAGCAGAACAAATGTCAGATTTTTATTATTCTAGAAAAGAAAAGTCAGGAAAGGTGTGCATCAGGGTTGCATTTTTTCACCATACCTACTTAATCTGTATGCTGAACAAATAATACGAGAAGCTGCGCTATATGAAGAAGAACGGGGCATCAGGATTGGAGGAAGACTCATTAACAGCCTGCTTTACGCAGATGACACAACCTTGCTTGCTGAAAGTGAAAAGGACTTGAAGCACTTACTAATGAAGATCAAAGACCACAGCCTTCAGTATGGATTACACCTCAACATAAAGAAAACAAAAATCCTCACAACTGGACCAATGAGCAACATCATGATAAATGGAGAAAAGACTGAAGTTGTCAAGGATTTCATTTTACTTGGATCCACAATCAACAGCCATGGAAGCAGCAGTCAAGAAATCAAAAGACATATTGCATTGGGTAAATCTGCTGCAAAGGACCTCTTCAAAGTGTCGAAGAGCAAACATGTCACCCTGAAGACTAAAGTGCGCCTGACCCAAGCCATGGTATTTTCAATCACATCATATGCATGTGAAAGCTGGACAATGAATAAGGAAGACCGAAGAAGAGTTGACACCTTTGAATCGTGGTGTTGGCGGAGAATACTGAATATACCCTGGACTGCCAGAAGAACGAACAAGTCTGTCTTGGAAGAAGTGCAGCCAGAATGCTCCTTAGAGGCAAGGATGGCGAGACTGCGCCTTACATACTTTGGACATGTTGTCAGGAGGGATCAGTCCCTGGAGAAGGACATCATGCTTGGCAGGGTACAGGGTCAGCGGAAAAGAGGAAGACCCTCAACAAGGTGGATAGACACAGTGGCTGCAACAATGAGCTCAGGCATAACAACGATCGTAAGGATGGCGCAGGACAGGGCAGTGTTTCGTTCTGTTGTGTATAGGGTCGCTATGAGTCGGAACTAACTCGATGGCACCCAGCAACAACAACAACAACAGAAAAGAAAAACAAACTAAAAAGAGGTAGCAACCAAATATACTGTATGAATCCTGACTGTATTCTAGATTAAAAAAAAATTATATAACATTTTTTGACTATCATATTACGTGTGATTATACAATAACCTAACTTTTTTGGTGTGTTAAGGATATCGTGGCTATGAATACCTTATTCCTGGAAAATCATGCTGGAAGGACTTAGGGATGAAGCATCAACATATGCAATTTCCTTATAAATGGTTTAATCAAGAAGAAAGTATATGTAAAGCAAATGTAAATGTAAGGGTGCTTATGTGCTCCCCATGCTATACTTTCAGCTCTTCTATATATTTAAAGTTTTTCACAATAAAAAGTTAATCATGAAAGTAATTTCCCCTTCTTTCCATTCTCTTTAAAGATAATTGATAGGAGGTGAGTATACAGTCCTACTATAACTAAAATTATTCAAATACTTTTACAAAATAAGTTAACCTCTGAGAATATAAACTATGTAAACAAAAGTTCATTGACTAAAACAAGGCTAAACGATGAAGCTAAATTTAAAATAAGTACAAAAATTCTTGCACATCAAAAGTTCCCACACAGAACTCTGGAGGTCTTAGCAACAATTTTTGCTGGTCAGTTAACTCCTTTCTCCCATGTTTAGTAAAACATCAATTAATGAGAATTGTTGAGTTTATGTCTTCTTCCTAATGACATCTAGTTATTTCATGATTCTAACAGTTGATGAGCTTTGAAATCAGAGGACCCATTGTTCCCTCTGCATTAAATGTTCTCCCCAAACACCACTGCCTGCCATCTTTGCAGGGTTCTCTTCTCCTCAGCCTTCAAATCTCAGTTTAAATGTCACTTCATTAGTTATCTACCACTTCATAACGAGTTAGCATAAAACTTAGTGGCTTAAAAGAACAATAAGCCTTTACTATCTCTCAGTTTCTATGGGTCAGCAATTTTAGGAACAATGTGAAGAAAGGCATAGGAAAACTACCATACACACTCATGTTCAAAAAGGGGAAAAACAGGAGGGGCGCAGGAGTCACTGGTCCACAGCAATTCTGAAATCCAGCAGAACAGCAGGAATTCCTGGATTATGATTCAAGGCCTGGTTCTGCCCTCTGGGCTCTTGGTCTGCCTCCCGAGTCCTCCTCTCTTTTCCATGGAGGGTAGGTAGCCAGTGTTCGAAGCTGTGTAGTTTTCTCAGCACGCTTCCTGCCTGAGAAGCACAAGAGTCCAAAGACTGCTTTTCATTTTGTAATGTCTCTCTCCCTTTCAGTCCAAGTTGGCAGTCTTTCTGCCAATTCAATTCTCTTAAAAAAGAAAAAAAAAACTTTGTTGGTCTTCTGTAAATCTTATTATGGCTTGCTCCATTAGACAAAGACCACATCCACAAATCTCGAGATAAGCCCTTTTCTATCTTGGGCTTCTGCTGAGACGGCTGAGCGATAACTCTACCAGGGTTCTTAGAACCCTTACTGTTTGAATGAACAGTTCTACGAGGCAATGCCTTGGATCTTTCTGAGGTCTTAAAAGATTTTAAAGTCACACCTGAGTGTGCCCTGGATCTTTTCCCAGAATCCATTTTGTAATTTTAGCATCACTGGTCATATGTAGAGGATAGGAATTTTCAAAACCAATAGTTCCTTACTTGTGTTTCACAGTACTTCTTTTAGTTTATGTCTCTTTTTGCGGTAACAAGGAGAAACCAGGCAGTAACTTCATCATTCCGCTTGAAATAGGACATGGCCAAGATTGAGGAGTAATCTGACGCTTCCGGTGAACCCTCTTACAACAAAGACCCAAAAAAAGAAGTGAAATGATTGTATTTATCACAAGCCAGGAGCCCTGAACATCAAACACAAAGTTAGAAAATGGACTGAGCAGCAGTGGGAGGGAGAGATGGTTCAGAAACGGAGAGGAGTTGCCGGACCTAACAGCTGGGAACCCTCAGGCTGCAGTGGACTGGTGATAGTGTTTGGCAGCAGTTTCCTCAGGAAGAAACAGCTGCACAGTCTACTCACACCTCCAGAACCAGAGAAGAATGGCGCTCTTGGCAAAAGCTAAATACTTGCATATATTTCACCATGCCCCCAGTCCCCAACCAGCTTCGGTGGCTGTCGATTTCCCTGGGCCTGGGATAGCCCCTACTGTGCACCCTGACCCATTCTCCCAGCCTTGGAGAAGGAAGAAATTCACGATTGGGAGATAAGATAATCTGCCAGCTCCACTAACCTGGGGAGCTCAGGACAGTAGCAGCTCTTGCCCAGGCATAAATGGTCTGTGGAGTTTGGTTACCTTTCCCCCCTGCATGGACCCGTGTGGGCCTATTTCAGGAAAATAGGCCATTGTTGGCATTATGCAACTGTTTCAGCTGTGCAGTGGAGAGGTGGGTGTTTGATGTTTGACATCACTTTGCCGATTAAACAGGGTCCTCACCTACCCACATCAGGGGCCTAAGGACTGGTAACTCCACTCAGGTCACCCAGCCATCCACGACAGGAGTCCAAAGATAACTGGTACCTCCTAGTCCTTACAACCAAGAGCACTGGGTGCCCATGGTCCATCTGCAGAGCCCAGCCACCTGTGCGCTCTAGGGAACAGGGACACGCTTTCCTCACAGACACTCAGAGGATGGCTGTCAGCCTCCCGCCGTGTTCAGAGCATGACCCCCTGCTGGAAGCTGATACCGGTAACTACACCAATCACCCCTGCCCCTCCAAGACTGTAGACAGAGCCTGTACCACAAACTTGATGACCGACTACCTGGACACCTGAGCTGAATCCATACAAGAAAAAGGAATGGACTCCTAGGCTCACATACCTGATAACAGCTCTACCCATCTGGTGACAGGACATTAGAACTTCAAAAGTGAAAATAATCAAGCTAGCTCATTCAAGCAACCAATCTGGGTGTATCAAAACAAAACAAAGCAAGAAGCTAGGATATACTAAACAAACATAAAATAAACTAATACAATAACTTATAGATGGCTCAGAGACAACAGTCAATACCAAAGCACATAAAGCAGCAGACCATGATCGCTTCAACAACCTCTTAAAACAAAGAGTCATGGGACATTCTGGATGAGGGTGTCTTCCTGGAATTACCAGGTGCAGAATACAAAACGATTAACATATAGAACTCTTCAAGACATCAGGAAGGAGATCAGGCAATATGCAGAAGAAGCCAAGGAACACACAGATAAAGCAGCTGAAGAACTTAAAAAGGTTATTCAAGAACTTAATGAACAATTTAATACACTGCAAGAATCCATAGAGAGACAGCAATCAAAAGATTAACAAAAAAAAATTACAGAAGTAGACAGCTCAATAGAAAGTCAGAGAAGCAGAATTGAGCAAGCAGAAGGCAGACCTGGTGAGACTGAAGATAAAGTACTTGGCACTAATATATTTGAAGAAAAATCAGATAAAAGAATTAAAAAAAATGAAGATACCTTAAGAATCATGTGGGACAGTATCAAGAAAAATAACCTACGACTGATTGGAATACCGGAAAAGAGAGGGATAACAGAAAATACAGAGAGAATTGTTGAAGACTTGTTGGCAGAAAACTTTCCTGATATCGTGAAAGATGAGAAGATATCCAAGATGCTCATCGAACTCCACATAAGGTAGATCTTAAAAGAAAGTCACCAACACATATTATAATCAAATTTGCAAAAACCAAAGATAAAGAGAGAATTTTAAGAGCAGCTAGAGATAAACGAAAAGTCACCTACAAAGGAGAGTCGATACGAATAAGCTTGGACTATTCGGCAGAAACCATGCAGACAAGAAGGCAATGGGATGACTTATACAAAGCACTGAAGGAAAAAAATTGCCAGCCAAGAATCATATATCCAGCAAAAATGTCTCTCAAATATGAAGGCGAAATTAGGACATTTCCAGATAAAGAGAAGTTTAGGGAGTTCGTAAAAACCAAACCAAAACTACAAGAAATACTAAAGGGAGTTCTTTGATTAGAAAATCAATAGTATCAGATGCCAGCCCAAGACTAGAAGACAGGACAGGGCAACCAGATGTCAACCCAGATAGGGAAACCACAAAAATAAATCAAGATTAAAAAAAATACTCAAAACAGGGAAACAGCGATGTAATTATGTAAAAGAAGACAACATTAAAACAATAGAGAGGGACTAAGAAATGCAGTCACAGATCTCTCACATGGAAAGAAAGACAAGGTGATATAAAGAAATAAAAGTTAGGTTTAAACACAGAAAAATAGAGGTAAATATTAAGGTAACCACAAAGGAGACTAACAATCCTACTCATCAAAATAAATAAATAGAGACTCAGCAGAAACAAATTAATAACAAAGGAGAGGAAAAGACAACATATAAACTACTCGGCACAAAAAATTAAGTGAGAAAAAGAAACTGTCAACAACACACAAAAAAAGACATCAAAATGACAGCACTAAACTTATACCTATCCATAATTACGTTGAATATAAATGGACTAAATGCACCAATAAACAGACAGAGAGTGGCAGAATGGATTAAAAAAGCACGATCTGTCTATATGCTGCCTACAAGAAACACACCTTAGACTTAGAGACACAAACAAACTAAAACTCTAAGGATGGAAAAAAATATACCAAACAAACAACAATCAAAAAAAGAGCAGAAGTGGCAGTATTCATTTCTGACAAAACAGACTTTAAAGTTAAATCCACCACAAAGGATAAGGAAAGACACTATACAATAATTAAAGGGACAATATACCAGGAGTATATAACCATATTAAATATTTATGCACCCAATGACAGGGCTGCAAGATACATAAAACAAACTCTAAGAGCATTGAAAAGTGAGAAAGACAGCTCCACAATTATAGTAGGAGGCTTCAACACACCACTTTCGGTGAAGGACACAACATCCAGAAAGAAGCTCAATAAAGACATGGAAGATCTAAATGGCACAATCAATCAACTTGACCTCACAGACATGTACAGAACACTCCACCCAACAGCAGCCAACTATACTTCCTTTTCCAACGCACATGAAACATTCTCTATAATAAACCACATATTAGCTCTTAAAGCAAGCTTTAGCAGAATCCAAAACATCGAAATATTACAAAGCATCTTCTCTGACCGTAAGGCCATAAAAGTAGAAATCAATAACAGAAAAAACAGGCAAAAGAAATCAAACACTTGGAAACTGAACAACACCTGCTCAAAAACAACTGGGTTATAGAAGACATCAAGGATAGAATAAAGAAATTCACAGAATCCAATGAAAATGAAAACACTTCCTATCAGAATCTCGGGGACACAGTGAAAGCAGTGCTCAGAAGTCAATTTCTATCAATAATTGCACACATACAAAGAGAAAGGGCCAAAATCAAAGAATTATCCCTACAACTTGAACAAATAGAAGGAGAACAACAAAAGAAACCCTCAGGCATCAAAAGGAAACAAATAATAAAAACTAGAACAGAACTAAATGAAATAGAGAACAGAAAAACAACTGAAAGAGTTAACAAGACCAAAAGCTGGCTCTTTGAAAAAAAATCAACGAAATTGATAAACCACTGGCCAAACTGACAAAAGAAAAACAAGAAAGGAAAAAAATAACCCGAATAAGAAATGAGATGGGTGCTATCACAACAGACCCAACTGAAATTAAAAGAATCCTATCAGACTACTATGAAAAATTGTGCTGTAACAAATTTGAAAACCCAGAAGAAATGGATAATTTCTAGAAACACACTACCTAGCTCAACTAACACAAACAAAGGTAGAACAATTAAATAGACCCATAAGAAAAGAAGAGATTGAAAAGGTAACCAAAAAACTCCCAGCAAAAAAAGCCCTGGCCCAGAAGGCTTCACTGCAGAGTTCTACCAAACTTTCAGAGAAGAGTTAACATCACTACTATTAAAGATATTTCAGAACATAGAAAAGGACGGAATACTCTCAAACTCATTCTATGAAGCCAGCATATCCCTGATACCAAAACCAAGTAAAGACACCACAAAAAAAGAAAATTACAGGCCTATCTCTCTCATGAACTTAGGTGCAAAAATCCTCAACAAAACTCTAGCCAATAGAATTTAACAACATATCAAAAAAACAATGCACCATGACCAAGTGGGATTCATACCAGGTATGCACAGATGGTTCAACATTAGAAAAACAATTAATGTAACCCATCACATAAATAAGACAAAAGACCTAGCTCATTAAGCACATTTTGGTATTTCCCATATTACTGCAGGTGACACAGCTGTTAAACTTCCTGACACTACAGAACAAGAATCCCCTTTCCTTAAGTATCCAATGACATTTTTCTTTCAGCCCTCACCACAGCCTCCTCAAAGTCCATCGAACTTCTACCACCAGTCTATGGAGGCTTTCACTAATGCTTCAACATCCTTCCAACTTGTACCCACTGCCAAGTTCTAAAGACAAGTCAGTATTTTATATTTTTGTTATGGCAAAATAAAACCACTCCTGATAGCAAAATCTGTATTGGTTATCTACTGCTTCATAACAAATTACCCTAAAAGTTAACAGCTTTAAGTACAACGAACATTAATTGCACAGTTTCTGAGGCAAGGGGTGGCTCAGATAGGTGGTTCTGGACCAGGGTCTCTCACGAGCTTGTAAGCAATATATTGGCTAAGGCTGTGGTCATCAGAAGGCCTGTCCTGGGCTGGAACATCTGCTTCCAAATGGCCTACTCACATGCTTAACAAGTTCATGATGGCTTCTGGCTTAGGATTACATATTCCTGGCGGGAAAGGAACCTAAAGATACCCTACCTTTACAACGCTCTGGGGGATGTTTTTCCAAGTTGTGCAGCCAGTTGAATCGCTTTTTAAACTAGCATATGAACAGCTTATTTTACATGTTTCGTATGACAAAATTTGAGCAATTCACAATTTCACTGAAATGTTATGAGTAACTTGCTGAAAACATTTTTATAACATGTTGAACTCAGCACTTAAGCTGAGGAAGTCTCAGTCAAAATGGGAGACATCTGGTCATTTTCCACTAGCTCCCTATATCAAAAATTTGGGACCCTCAATGTCAGTAACAAAACATGGCAGATACTACCCTATTGTTCCTGACTCTGCCTCTAAGCCTGCTATCACACCTGTGATCTGTGTTCTGAATGAAAAATTTTAATAGACTACATAGAATTTGAGATGAAAGATACAAAGAATAGGGAGATAGCTAAAATGTAGAATAGGTTAAAAAAGAAAAACATAAGAAAAGCACGCAGACAGAGTAAAAACACAAGGGCAGAACTAAAAGTCCACACCGTAGAAAGTAAAAATTTGTATCAGAAGAACAGAAATCTGAATCAGTAAAAGAGAAGACAAACTACAAAAATTCACTGGAAATGAAGAGAGAGAAAACTTGTGAGAGGAGAAATGACAGATATGGAAGATAGGATATAAGTATCCAATCAAAGATAATAAGGCACTATGCCACAATGGTAAATCAAAGAAAGCAATGAAGTTTTACTGCTATGGTGGATTAAAGAAGGCCACAAATTCTTTGCCACTCTTCCCAACGAGAGATGGTCTCTTTCTCCTCCCCTTGAATCAAGGGTAGCCTTGTGACCTTTTTTGACCAATAAAATGTGCTGGAAGCAATGTTGTGCCGGTTCTGTAACTAGCCTTTAGTTTCTGCTCTTGGAAGCCTGCCACATGCTGTAACAAAGTCCAAGCTATCTTGCTGGAGAAAGGCAGCATAGATGGGAACTGAGGCACTTGCAGTCAACAGTCATCACCAAGATCCCAAATATAGGAGCAAGGCCTTCTTGGACCCCCTACTTCAGCCCAGCCACCTTCTAAATGCAGTCACATGAGTGATCCCAGGTGAGATAACCATAGAACCACCCAGTTAAACCACAAAATCGAGAAACAATTGTTGTTTTTAGCCACTAAGAGTTGGGTGGTCTACTATGCAGTGGATAACTGATGCAGCAATACTGAAGTGTAACAATCCAATACTGCCCAAATACATGGATGCATCTGTAGTCTGTGCTGTAAGACACCTGCATCCCAAGTCTTTGCTAGAAAATATCTTAAACTGTTTGAAAACTCAGCTTGTTTCAAAACCTGGCTGAAGTACTTCCATTCCACACATTATCTACTATTATTTACTCAAGTGAAAAAAGATACAGAAGGTTAAACACTAAATTTTAGTATTATTATCTGCAAATTTTACTGACATCTACTTTAAGTTTTAAGAAACCATCTAAAACTCTACCTGTGTAAGTGTATTTTCATTCAACAGTTTGTAAGAGATTTTTACTATGTGCTATGGCTGCTAACCAAAAGATCTGCAGTTCAAATCCATCAGCTGCTCCTCAGAAACCCTACTGGGCAGTTCTACTCTGTCCTATATGGTGGCTATGAGTCAGAATTGACTCGATGCCAACGGGTCTGGTTGGTTCTTTAGGCATTAAAGCATTAAACAGAAAAGATGAACACAGAAAAGATGAAACTGAGTTGAGGGCAGGTAAAACTTTTACCTCTCCCCTAACTTTTCCAGAAAGCTAATCAGTGCCTCGTCTGTGCTCCCAAAGAACTTTGCAACATCTCTATATTATAGAAATAATCGTAGCTGATGTTTATGGAACACATACAATGTGTCAGGTGTAATTTTAAGCCTTTCACATGATTTAGCTCAGTTATACTTCACAACAACCCTCACAAGGTTGGGAGGTACTACCATTATTTCCATTTCATAGATGAAGAAACTGATTCATCTTAAAGAGTCTTTAAGATTAGACCCCAGGCTCCATGAGGACAGATGACCTGCCTTTTCATCTTAGTATCCTCCAGAGCACTTAAATTAAATAATCAGTGTATCCAACTATTATAAATGCATATGTTTTGCTTGTTTTTTACAAGCATAATTTTTATTCCTCCTAAGTATAAGGCAGTTATATCTTTTTGGACTAGAGAAAAAATGGCTTCGTGTTAAATAAACACCTCTAAATAATTTTTTTTTAAAATAATGGGTAAGAAACTTTTATGTAAAACAAAAGTTTATTCATTCATTGGTAAATACAACTATTAAGACCTAAGGCTTTATAAACAAGTCTAATTAGATAGTACTACATTTCATTCAGCACCATTTTAATGCTGAAGTTCCTCAACATCACAAAGACAACTATACAAACCACTATTGACACTGAAAAGCCAGATACTCGCTTTCTCGCAGCTAGGAGTGGCCACAAAACCTAGTTCTGGACAACAGGACATAAGGGACGTCTGATAGGGAGCTTCTGAGAAAGCCTTCGCTTTTCTAATAAAGAGTGACAGTGTGGCTGACACCACCCATTTGTCTGCCTCGGACAGATATGCAATGCTTGTTACTACAGCCATCTTAAAGCCTTAAAGCAACAAGAATGAAAAGCCAACAAGCTAAAGGTGATGAAGGAGAAAGAACTTGAATTTTAATGATTTTATCCTGATCCGCTAACCGAACAGCAACTGCCCAACTTGACCCTTCTAGAATGAACACAATAAACCCGCATTTGTCTGGTTACTGTTGGCTAGTTTCTCTGTCATTTTCAGCAGAGTCCATGCCTATTACATTTACAAGCATCTAGAGGATATTGTGTACAATTCATTTAATTAAAACAAGCCCTGGTGATGCAGTGGTTAAGAGCTTGGTTGCTAACCAAAAGGTTGGCAGTTCGAATCCACCAGCAGCTCCTTGGAAACCCTATGGGGCAGTTCTACTTTGTGCTACAGCGTCACTATGAGTCAGAAACCACTCAACGGCATCAGGCTTTTTTGTATAAATAAAAAGTAAAGTCATACTGATCAAAAACGTGTGGCCAATTACAATTTTTTTTCTGACAACAAAACATGTATTCTCTTTCAAATATATTACTTAAGATATCAACCAGAAACCAAACCAAACCCAGTGCCGTCAAGTTGATTGTGGCTCAAAGCAACCCTACAGGACAGAGAACTGCTCCATAGAGTTTCCAAGGAGCGCCTGGCGGATTCAAACTGCCAACCCTTTGGTTCGCAGCCATTGCACTTAACCACTACGCCACCAGGGTTTCCACTTAAGATATATAAATACATAAAACCAAACCAAACCCGTTGCCACTGAGGCAATTCTAACTCATCTTGGCCCTACAGCACAGAGTAGAACTGCCCCATAAGGTTTCCAAGGAATGGCTGGTAGATCCAAACTGCTAACCTTGGTTAGAAGTCCTAGCTCTTAACCACTGTGCCACGAGGACACCATATATGCAAGAATGTATATATAAGAATTGATGCCTCTAAATTATGGTGTTGGCAAAGAATATTGAATATACCATGGACTGCCAGAAGAACAAACAAATCTGTCTTGGAAGAAGTACAGCCAGAATGCTCATTAGAAGCAAGGATGGTGAGACTTCGTCTCACATATCTTAGACATGTTATCAGGAGGAACGAGTCCCCGGAGAAGGACATCATGCTTGGAAAAGTAGAGGGTCAGAGAAAAAGAGGAAGACCCTCAACAAGATGGACTGATGCAGTGGCTGAAACAATGGGCTCAAGCTATGACAACAAGGATTGTGAGGATGGCGCAGGACCAGGCAGTGTTTCCTTCTGTTGTACTCAGGGTCGCTACACGTTGGAAGCAACTCAACATCACCTAACAACAACATACACACACACACACATACATATATATACGAAAATAATAATCTCACCAACCAGAGATAAACACTTTTAATATTTTGTTATATTTCTTTCCATTCAATTTTATACACATATTAATATACAAAATTATGCTTTTATATTTTCATACATTGGAAACGAGCAGGATATATTTTATTATTTATAAAGTACATGTATAAAGTAGTAATAATTCAGAATAAGTAAATAATTCAACACATGAAAGAAGAGACTTAAAAGTCTCTCTTCCACTATTCAACACATACACACTCATTCTCCATCCCACTTCTCAAAAAAGGGCACTTCTGATAATGTGGCACTGTGCCTCTGTTTCGTGATTCATCACCTGCAGCCACATCAACTGACTTCCCAGTATGAAAGGTGAGAAACTGAGCTCCCTCTCCCCCTTGCTTCCCAGTTTTTGTGAATTTTCTCTCCACTTTTAGTTTTTCTATTGGCTGCTTTTGGATGACATTAAATAATACACATACACCTCTATTTCTTGACCATGAATTTTAGGGAGATTGCCCAAGCACTCCATACTATGTGAAATAAGGAAATTAGTGTTCTTATAGGACAAATATTTTTAGTCATAAAGCTTAACCACAGGATTAAAAGAGCCATTTGGCTTTACCCAATCCTGAGGTGAGGAATAAAAAAAATACGTATACTCATTGCTTTAGCACCAATTCATTTCATTTAATTAAGAAGTATTAGAAAAGACAGGAGGAGTTTCGTAACAAAGGACAAACACAGAAACAAGAGCGCTTGGAAAGTCTATAATGAATTGCAAAAAAAAAAAAAAAAAAAGAAATACTACAGACAAACATAAAGCTTCAAAAGATGAAGGCTGAGGAAGAGAGCAGAGCATTCAGACCAGATGACAGGAAAGGGACAGTCATCACGCCTCCTCTGCACCCTGTCTTCTCCAAAGAGAAACACCACAATGAGAAAACTGATGCCCAAAGTTGCTGAGAAATAGCTAGCAAGTAACATCACTTTAAGTAAGTTCCAGTTAGCATCAATGGTCTTTGAGACACACAGAGCATCAGGGGGCATTTTAAATAAAAAAAAATTTTTTAAAGACCCTGTAAAGGGCAAGCATCCTATATAAGTTTCCTATTACAGAGGAAAACAAACACTAAATACTAGGACTACTGTGGAACAGATCACTAAATAATAAATAGCAGCCAATGTTTATTAACTAGTTAGAGTATGTCCCATGCATTGTGATAAGAGCTAATCAAACATGATGATCTTTGACTCTCACAACCATATAAAATAGACACTATTATTATCTCCATTTTATAAGGAACACATTAAAAGGCATATTAAGGTTAAGTTTTTTGCCCACAGTCACTAATAAATAGCAAAGGCAGGACTTGAACTTAAGTTCCACCTTCTTAATCACTAGACTAAACTGACAGTAGGTATTTTAAAAAGATGGGACGTGAGAATGGATTCACTAAAAGCAAGTTTATTTTATTTTTTTCTGAAACGGTTACCATGTTGCAATGGCATGGGCAAACCTCCAAGACACATTGTTAAGTGACTGTGACGCCACTTATAGAAAGTGAAACAAAATAAAAATATAAAAATCTCGCTGTTTGAACTACCCCCCTTCATGGCCCAGCCCAATCTCTTGAAAAGCAGTAACTCCTTACTACAGTTGGGCGTGTATCTTTCTGGTTCTTACTGAAGGAAAATTTTGGCTTTATGTTGACACATCACACTTAACAGTGATTATTTCTGAGAAGGAAAATGGAGTGAAAGAGCCACAATTTACTCTGTAAATTAATTTACTGATTAAATCTTTTACAAGGGGAACTCATATTTTACTTAGATAGTACAATGTTTTCAATCATAAAGAAGCTCAAAAGAAAAAAAACTGGGAAAGGAGTTTCTAAGCATAACCTCTTGGAGAGGAAAATTTTGATATATTAGACTACGTAAGAATTAAAAACTATTCTATATAGAAAAAATATACCATAGAGTAAAAAAGTATGTTCAAACTAGGAAAAACATTTGCAATACGAAGAAAGATATTAATACAGATGTTCTGAGTATATTAAAAACTCATAAATAAGTAACAACATAAAATTATATAAACTTGGCTAAAGACATAGGCCTCATATATAAAAACTAAGGACAAGAACAAGCTGTTCGTTGGAGGAAAAAAAAATGGCTAAAAAGCATTGACAAAAAAGTTAGACCTCAGTAACAAAAAAAAAATACCCAGTGCCAAGATGTGTAAAATAAAATAGCAATATAATGGCAAAAACTGAAAAGAGTAACACCCAGTGATGGCTATGGTATAAGAAAGCAGAAACCTTTACATACTAGGGATAGGAATGTAAATTGGTAACATCTGGAGAACAACTTGGCATATGTAAATAATTTGTAGAACCAAAATATAATACAAGTTCCTTTAAAAGGTAAAAGGCAAAAAAGTGAATGCAGTGTTATACCGCACTGATACACATCGCAATGGATTGTGGAAGAACAGTCCTGCTGCACTCTTCCCTGCACTGACCACATCTGCAGTCGTACGTTCACTTCTGGGCACCGTGTTTTAAGGCAAACTTTCACAAACAGGTATTTCCACAATAGGACAACAAGACTAAGTAAGAGACTACTAGGAACCACATTACACAACAAATACGAGAATTCAGAACATTTACCTTAAAATGAAAATCTTGGGGAGGACATAATAGCAATCTTGGAATACCTGAAGGCCTAGCACATGGAAAACAGAAGAGACTTGTTTTACATTGCTCAGTACGACAGAACAAAGACCACCATTGCTCAGAGCTCTTAATTAATGAAACAGATAAGCCTTACATAGTGAGATTTTAGTCATCCACAATATCTGAAATGAATGATCCATCAGAAACACAGAGGAAAAGATTCTTCCGGTAGGCCTAGAAAGTTAAGTTTCATGAACTCCAAAGTACCTTCCAGTTCTAAAGAATAAAGCAAAAATTTCCCTTAAATACTTAAGATCCAGGAGGATACATAACACACAATAAAGAGTGGTTACCTCTTGCCAGCACGCTATGATTGGGCTGATGAACAGGGATGAGTGGGTGGGTGAGAAACGACACTTTCAGATTTTACTATATACAGTATATCTATATTGCCCAACTCATACAACCAGAATACATATTCATGTGTTACTTGTATACATAAATAAATGGATCTCAATGATTCTACAACATTCAACATTTTAGAGCTGATCAAGCAAATACATCTGAATGCTGAAAATGAGACAAAAGAATGCAGAATATGCAACAAAAATGGCGTCAACTAAGTGTACAGATTCCTTAATCTTTCAACCTTTCTGTGTAGCTTTTCAAAACACACATTTATAAGGAGACAAAAGCAAAAGATGGCTCAGAAATCACAGTGTAGGAGAATGAAAATAAAACAAATTGAAATAATAAATAAAACAAACTGAAATAATTCAAAACCTCTAGAATGTATCCATAACAATTCTGATTCTTTATCAAACATAACTGATACCAAGCCAACCCAATTAAAACTATAATTTAAATGCAAGATAAAAAACTATGTTTAAACCTAACCAAAACCAAAGACCCACTGCTGCCGAATTGATTCCAACTCATGGCAACCCTACAGGACACAACAGAGCTGCCCCACAGGGTTTCCAAGGAGCAGCTAGGAGTTTCAAAATGCCAACCTTTTGATTAGCAGTTGAGCTCTTACCCTCTCCACTACCAGGATTCCAAACCTAACCAAAAGTCTCCACACTAGTGCTTTCTCCTTACGCAAAAATACTGCAATAAAATTTCTTAACCCATATTACAGTGGGTACAAAACTTCTCCAAATAGTAGCAGCACTATTGAAGGGAACCCCCAATTCTCTCCAACCTAATGAAGTCGTATCTACAGCTAGCGAGACAGTAAGCTCTAAGGTGGTGATGGTTTTTACCTGGTTTTTGCTCCCTGTTGCATCACCAGTGTCCAGAAGACTATTTGCCACATGGTACCATGTAACAAATAAGAACACTAAGAACGATTTGGAAGGTTGAGTGTTCTACCTAAGGCGAGACATCCTCAAGGAGTGTAGAAGAACTGGACAATTATTCCTTTGATTACAAATATGTCTCTCTTGCACTACATTATAAACAAGTCCTCAAGGTGAAATTGTTTCCGTTCTCTGACTCTAGTGCCCAGACAGCATTATCCCTTGGTCAGCTGTTCCATCAAATTCAACATTGCAAATCAAAGCATTTAAGAATTAGAATGAGACATGGAAACGATGGTAATTAACACATCAGGGGGTAGTGATTAAGTTATAATGAATCCTTGCACATTGCCACCCAGGTGAAGAGTAAAGTAAGAAATTCTAATGCTGACCTCTGATTATGACTCATAACTAGTTCCTTTGAGAACATTTACTGCATCTGCTACTTCTTCCTTCAAACACAAACACAATGCACAAATTCATTTTCTTTACAATCCCTCTAACAAGCCCCCAAACAGAACTACAGCCTTATTTGCCTTGACTAGCCTCTGCTCCTAATCTCTAACACGTGGGCTGCTTCCTCATCAGTATGGACAAATCTTCCAGAACCATGACCATTACCATATTCCCACTTGCTGTTCCATTTTGCTACACCCAACCATCCAAAAAAAAAAAAAACCCAGGAGAAGCACAACATAGTTCTAGAATCCCACCAATGCCCTTACCAAAATCCTGTCCTGGGTATGAGGTGCTATCATAACTGTGATCTACTCTGTAGCCCCTGCCTTACCTCAGCTGTTCCAATTCTAGTTCCTTGCCCTGAAATCTCTAACTTACTGCTCTTTATACCACTGGACCTGATATTTAATTCCTCTTCCTCATTCACTCATCAAATACTGATTCAGAGAGCCTATTATGTTCAAGGTTGTGCTAGACTCTATACGGTAAAGAAAACCAGTGGTATTAAGACACAGTCCCTGCCCTCTGGGAGTTTACAGTGCAGAAGGTGAAATGACAGATAGATCTACGTAATAACTGGTCTATAAAAAGCCATAACAAAGCAAAGGCACAAAGGTGTTATAATTATTACAGAGAATTCACTCTAACGTTTAAGACTATGACCTGAGAAAATATTGATGAGATGACATTAGAATTTGGCCTTGAAGAACACAGAAGATTTCTGTTGAAAAGACAGAAGGAGAAAAATATCCCAAGCAGAAAACCCATCATAAGCCAAAACATGGAGAGAAGAAAATATGATAGGTGTATGGTTATCACATCCATAAGAAAATGTGACTGACAGAAGAATGTTGTTGTTAGGGGCCGTTGAGTCTGTTCTGACTCATAGTGACCCCTATGTCCAACAGAAAGAAACATCACCCAGTCCTGCACCATCCTAACAATCTGTTATGCTTGAGTCCACTGTTGCTGCCACCATGTCAATCCATCTCATTGCGGGTCTTCCTCGTTTTCACTGACCCTCTACCAAGCATGATGTCCTTCTCCACGGACTGGACCCTCCTGATAACATGTCCAAAGTACTTGAGACTTTGACTCACCATCCTCGCTTCTAAGCAGCATTCTGGCTGTATTTCTTTCAAGACAGATTTGTTCGTTCTTCTGGCAGTTTACGCTATATTCAATATTCTTCGCCAACACCATAATTCAAAGCATCAATTCTTGAGTCTTCTACCACTTGTCTGTCAGTCCACCACTCGTCTGCCAAGTTTGTTGTATAGTGGTGGCTTGTGCGCTACTGTGATGCTGTAAACTATGCCACTGCTATTTCAAACACTAGCAGGGTCACCCATGGTAGACAGGTTTCAGTGGAGTAAGACAGACTAGAAAGAAGGACCTGGCAGTCTCCTGAAAAAACTGGCCAGTGAAAACCTTATAAATAGCAGCGGAACATCGTCTGACAAAAGAATGCTAACAGCTAATTAATGAAAATTTCACTAGGTCAAAGGACATAGAAACTTATAGTTACTCAAAGGATAATACCACTAGTTCAAGAGATACAACCTTCCCAGGTATCCCCGTATTCCCTCCTGGGACACAGAGCAGTAGAAGATACTATTTGCACAGGGTTAGAATTCCACCAGATGAAGATATTCCCTTTTCCATTTTCAGGGAGTTTTAAACCTGCCTACCCAACAGTTCTCCAACTGGGTACTAATAATAGGTTTAAAAAAAGAATTCTAATGCATTCCTGAGAAGATTAAATTGCCACAAGCCTGTTCACGAAGGACCATGCTTCAGATAGTTTGAAGTCCACTTCTAGAAGCGGGTTTGCAAAAAGAACAAAGATAACACTAGAAATACAGGTTGGAATTCCTGAAGGTTTTTGAATAGATAATGCTAGCTTATGAAGCTAAAGATGACAGTATGAAGTTGAGGAAAATATGAAAGCAAGGATTTAGGTCCTCTGTGCCATAAGTGTCGGCTGCATCTGGTAGTACCTTTAGAACTCAAGCGGCACAAGCCATCAGCACACAGCAAGAAAAATATTTCAGGGCCACACATACACCATCCACCCAAACTAAGCCCAGGTCTCTCTCCACTCCCCTTTATTTTCCCAGTTACTATCCATGGCTTCAGCTTCTAAATCACAACTCCAGCTTCGACCCAGATTAAGCTTTGGCAGCGCTCCTTCAAAGTGAATGTTTCAACCTCAGCCTTATCCTGGGAGTTCATCACTTACCACTCAGGCTGAATAAGACACTTACCACTCTTTTTCCTACAGTTTCAATATTTCTACTCCCTTCAGCAATAGGTTTGGTTTTTGGTTTAATGTTCGGTAAGGATCCCTGGTGGCCCAGTGGTTAAGGACTCAGAGGCTAACTGAAAGGTCGGCAGTTCAAACCCACCAGCGTTCTGTGGGAGAAAGATGTGACAGTCTGCTCCTGTAGAGATTGCAGCCTGGGAAACTTTATGGGGCAGTTCTACTCTGCCCTATGAGATCGCTAGAGTTGCCATCGACTTAGTGGCAACGGGTTTGGGTTTTTTGGTTTTAATATCTGGCACCATGAGAGAAAAGCCTATGGTCTGCTTCCATAAAAATTAAAACCAAGAATATGGAATAGTGCTCTCTATAACACGAGGCTGCCATGATTCAGAATCTACTTCACAGCAATGAGTTTAATTTCCCTGGAATAACCCTACCACATGAGGTGATAAGAAAATTAATTAACGGTGGTCGCAATGGAAACAGAAAGAAACAGACTTCTTTTTTTAATTCAACACAGAACAAAAGAACTGTTTACTTCCTCATCCTTTCATATATTCTCAGCTTTCCTTTCTACCCTTTCATTCACTCCTCAGTCACCACTTATTTCCTTCTTTCCTTCCTTTCTACTCCTACTCCCCTGGGCCCTTAAAATAATTAGAATATTAAAATTAAATACAGTTTAAAATTTGGGGGGAAAAAGCTTTCATATCTCTTCTTAATATAGAAAGTGAATTAGTTGAAAATTCTGTTTAATTCTAAGGAAGATATACATTTTTAAATATAGTTCTCAAATTATCTTCTTTTAATCATTCTATTTTCCTTTTATTCAAAATTAAAAAAAAAAAAAAAAAAAAACACCCTATATTACTAACAACTTTCTAGATCACTGCCCTACTGTGGAAAGAAAACACACATCCTATAGTCCCTCCACGAGATGGCTGGACACAATGGCTGCAAGAACGGGCTTAAACATAACGATTGTAAGGGTGGCGCAGGACCGGGCAGCGTCTCGTTCTGTTGCGTGCAGGGTCACTGGGAGTCGGAACTGACGGGATGGCACCTAACAACGATAACAAGTAGTAAAGGGAAGCAGTTACGGAACACGAAATAGCATAACAATAAAAAAATTCCAAGAACTGGTCCCGGCTCTGTCCCTAATACGACCTTTGTTTTCTAATCTGTAAAATAAATGGGTATTGGACTAGACACTTCCCAAGGCCCCTCTAGCCTGAAATTCTGTAAGTGTGCTTGAAGGAAAGCACGAGCTATGCTTTCACGTACGTGACTGGACCTCAGCCTCATAAACCTTTAGTTTCCTCGAACATAACTGCAGATGGAATCTCCACTCCTCACAGGTTGTTATGGGCATTAAGTCAGGTAATAAGTAACAACCGTATGTGAATTTTGCAATTCACAAACTGTAAACAAATTCAAACAAAATTTTATACCTATACATTAAAATATGTATCTAATTAGTAGTAGAGTAGCTTAGATTAACCCCTATATATAAAATTAGAATCTCTACACAAAATACAAAAAACCACTATTTGAATGCAGTGGCAAACAGCAAAAACAGGTAGAAACCAAAGGTGAGTCGACCCTTAAAAGAAGAGAAACGCACTATGTAAGATTTCTATTTCCCATGTTTTTACACAAATAACACGCACCTTCTACATTTGTTTGCCAACCACAAATTAGCATGGTGCGCTTATAAAAATACCTTGTGAAGGGAGGGCATTGTTGGGAAACAAACATAGAAGGTACACCTTATTTGCAAAAAAATAATGTATACGGCTTTTTGCCTGAGAGGCTCCCCCATTCCATGAGATTAGGATGGTATGGCTAGAACTATGACAGAAAGCCAGTTTTAATGTTGTTAGGGGTCAGAGGATGTAGTTTAGGGCTGCCAGAATGGCTGGGAAGTAAAAGGGATATCCCCTAAAACAGGGAGACAGAGACATGGGAAGCCCCAAAATCCACATATAAATTCTGCCCAAATCTTGGTTAACTCCTGAATTATGCATGCATAAGGTAAACTCCAAGGAGCCTGGCAGGAAGTAAAGAGTGGAGGAAAATGCAGTTTTCAGGTGCTGCCTACAACAGGGGAAGTAAACTTTGGAGTCTGAAGAGAATCAAGGTAAGTACCAGCTAGAACAACAATCAACACTCTTCAGGAAGTTTAACAGATCCAGAGTCTCTACAATATGTCATCACAATAAAGTGTACACAACTCAAGATTACCAGACGTGAAGAAACAGGAAAATGTAACCACAGGCAAAGAAAAAAAGAGTCAACAGAAACCAACCCTGAGAAAATCCTGATGCTGGAATTAGTAGACAAGGACTTTAAAGGATCCATTATGCAAATATGTAAGGACTTAACAAAACATGTGGTCAAAATAAAGAAAGAGATGGAGAATCTCAGCAGAGGAACAGAACCTACAAAGAACCAAATAGAAAACTCCTCTGTATGAGCAAACAGATTAGAGACGACAGAAGAGCCCAGGAACTTAATAGATTACTAGAAATTATCCAGTCTGAAGAATAGAGAGGAAAAAAAATTAAAAAAAAAAAAAAATGAACAAAGCCTCAATGACCTGTGGGACATTATCAAGTGATGATTAAACAGATGTAACAGGAGTCCCAAAAGCAGAGACGAAAACAGAGCAATAAAATGTTTTGAAGAAATAATAGCCAATGACTTCCCAAGTTTGGTCAAAAACAAATTCATGGATCAAAAAATTTTAATTACTCTCAAGCACAATAAATACAAAGAAAACAACACCTGGGCATGTCATACTCAAACTGCTGAAAATCAAAGATCGAGAAAATCTTCAAAGCAGCCAGAGAGATATAACATATTATATATACATGTACAACAATACAAAATGACAGTTGATTTCTCATTGGAAACAATGGAGGCCAGGAGACAATGAAATGACATTTTTAAAGTGCTAAGAGAAACAAACCTATAAATCAGAATTCTATATACAATGAAAAAAATCCTTCACCTGGACCAATTTTTGCCTCACTAGGGATGATATCAGATATCACTCCCCACTGTGAGTGTAATAGAGGGATTTAAATGAAATAAAGATATTTTACGATGAACAAAAAATGAGGGTATCAGTCACCAACAGATCTTCTCTTAAAAAAATCCTAAAGAGCTTCAGACTGAAGAAAACTATCACATAGAAACATAAATCAATAGGAAGAAGCGATGAAATCAAAAAATTGTAAATGTCTATATAAATATAAAATGCTATAGTCTTCCTGCTGTTATTTTCTTTAAAATACATATGACTATTTGAAGCAAAAAATAGAGCATTATATTGTAGGGTTTATAGCATACGTAGATGTAATATATATATAACAAGAATAGCACAACAATTTGGGGTGTGGGAGTAAAAAGAACTATGGTCTGATAAAGGTATATATTTTACATGAATTTTTTTTTTTTTAACCCATTATACAGTATGATAAATTAAGGATTCATAATGTAATCCCAAGGGCAAGGTTTCTCAACCATGGCACTACTGACATTTTACACAAGGTAACTCTTTGGTGTTGGGCGCTATCCTGTCTGTGCGTTATAGAATGTTTAGCAGGATCCCTGGCCTCTACCCACTAAATGCCAGTGGCATACCCATTCTTAATTACAGCAATCAAAAATAGCTTCAAAGCCAAACCCATTCCCGTCGAGTCAATTCTGACTCATAGCAACCCTATAAATATCTTCAGACATTGCCAAATATCCCCTGGGGAGCAAAATAATCTGGGTTGAAAACCACTGCTCTAGAACCACCACTAAAAAAGCAATGCAAAGAGGTATAGCTAAAACGATGACAGAGCAGTGTTTCTAAAACCATTTTCCATTAGCGCCCACCTAAGAAGCCTTTTTAGACTTTTTCTTCGTAATTGCTCTGCCACCCATATAAAATGTTATTCTCACAGATATACTGTATATCTGTTTATATAATGTGGCCCTTTGATGAGACACAAACCACTGTAATATCTAAGTTTTTTACACCTAAGCCCCCACCATGAACAAATTTTTGCTACACTGGGAACGATATCACCGCCGCTGACGCCACTGAAAATGCCTGCTAAAGAGGAATTTAAGTGGAATGCTAAGAAATCAATTAACCCAAAAGAGTCAAGAAAGGACGAACAGAGAATTTTTTTTAATGAGACAAATAAAAGTAACAAATAGTTACTATTAAGCCTAAATTCAACCATATCAACAATAACTGTATATATATTTTTAATTTTAAATAAGAGGCATAGTTCATAAGCCAGTTTAAAAATAAAACAAAACCTGCTGCCGTCAAGTCAATTCCGACTCATAGCAAACCCTAGAGGACAGAGTAGAACTGCTCCATAGTGTTTCCAAGGAGTGTCTGATGGATTCGAACCGCCAGCCTTTTGGTTAGCAGCCCTAGTGCTTAACCACTAAGCCACCAGGGTTTCCGTAAGCCAATGTGGAGATAAAAATGAAACATTAAAATACTCAATCCAAAAGAAGGCAAGAAAGTAGTAACAAAGGATCAAAGAAAACATAGGATAAACAAAAAACGGAGCAAGACAACAGATTAAAACCCAATCATATCAATGATAATGGACTAAACACACTTTAAATAGACAAAAACTGTCCAGTAAGAAAAAAAAAAAGTAAAACCACATGTTTGAGTATGCTGCAAATATATTCATACAGGTAATAAAGCACATACGTGTCACCCACTGCCATCAAGTAGATTCCAACTCATACACAGGGAGCACAATTACAGAGACTTTCCAGACATATCCAAACGCCTTACAGCACTGGTTTACTGGCTTAAAAGACTTAGGACCATAGTCTCGTGGGATAACTCAGTCAACTGGCACAACATGATTTATAAAGATAACACTCTACATCCTAGTTTAGTGAGTAGCGTCTGGGGTCTAAAAGCTTGTGAGCAGGCACCTAAGACACACCTATTGGTCTCTACTCATCTAAAGCAAAAGAGAATGAAAGAAACCAAAGACTCTAAGAATAAACTAGTCCACACGACTAACAGTTCACAGAAACCACAGCCTCTTCTACCTTGAGACCAGAAGAACTAGATGGTACCCGGCTACCACTACTGACCATTATGACCAGGGAGACAATAGAAGCTCTCAGATAGATTGGGAGAAAATTGTAGAATAAAATTCAAATTCCTAAAAAAGGCCAGACTTACTGGACTGATAGAGACTAGGGGAACCCCCAAGATTATCACTCTAAGAGAGTCTTTGACCTTGGAACTGAAGACACTCCTGGAGGTCACCTTTCAGTCAAATAATAGATTGGCTTATAAAATAATATCACCTATGAGTAATATGCTCCCTTAAATAACCAACTATATGACACCAAACAGTCAACATTTACCCAAAAGCAAAGATGAGAAGGCAAGGCGGGGCTGGGAAGCTAAATCAATGGAAGCAGAACAAACAGAATAGAAACAATGAGAATGCTGACACATTGTGAAAACTGTAAACAATGTCACGGAACAATCTGTACAAAAATTGCTAAATGGGAACCTAATTTACTGTGTAAACTTTCACCTAAAAGCCTGTTGCCGTCGAGTTGGAAAAAAGTTAAGACCCAACAATATGCTGCCTTCCAGAGAGGCACTTTAAATACAAGACATGGATAGGCCAAAAGTAAAAGGGATGTTTGAAAAAGATGTAAGATGCAAACAGTAAGCAGAAAAAAAGCTGGACTGGTTATATTAATATTAGACACATTGAACATCAAGACACAGCATTACCAGAGATAAAGACGAACATTACATAAAAATAAAACATTCAATTCATCAAGAAAATTTAAGTCATAAATATGAATTCATCTAATAAGAACTTCCAAATATATAAAGCAAAGTAGGCAGAACTAAAGGGAGAAAGAAAAATTAACATAGTTGGAAATTCCACCTGTCTTCTCAGTAACTGATAGAACTAGAGAAAAAAAAAATCAGTAAAGCTATAGAAGATATGATTAACTATCAATTTTGACCTAATTCACATTCATAAAACAGTATACCCACAACAGCAGAAAATTAAGATAGAACATATCCTGGATCATAAAAAAAGTCACAAAAAATTTCAGAAAACTGAAATCTTATAGCATGTTCCATAACTATACTCAACTAAAAAATAGCAATCAGTAACACTAAATATATCTAGAAAACTGCTATAAATTTGGAAATTAAAAAACTGTTCTAAATAACACGAGTCAAAGAAGAAACCAAAGGAAAAATTTTTTAAAAATCCGTACTAAATGATAGTGAAAATGCATTATATTAAAACTTGTGGGATAGAGTTAAGCAGCACAGTAAGATAAATTCAAAACTTTGAAAGCTTACCTTAGAAAAAAAGAAAGATTCAAAATAAATGATCAATGTTTCTACCTTAAGAAACCAGAAAAAGACAAGCAATTTAAACCCAAGGTAAATGGAAAGAATAAACATAACAAAAAGTAATGAAATTGAAAATAAGGATAAAGAAAATAAACAAAAGTTCTCTGAAAAGATTAATAAAATGGCTAAATCCTATCAGGACTGATTAAGAACAGAAAACAGAAATTACCAATATCAGGATTTAATAGGGAGATGTCATTACAGATTCTGAAGACATTAAAAGAGAAAGGGAACGTGAAGGAGAATCTTACGCCCCATAAAGTCCACAACTGTAAAGAAACAGACAATACCTTGAAAAGCACAACTTACCCAAAATAAAGAGCCTTACATCCATCAAAGAAATTAAATTTATTATTTAAAAATCTTCCCACCCCACCCCAAAAAAAAAAAATCTAGGCAGATGGCTTCACTAGTGAATTTTATCAAACAGTTTAGGAAGAAATAAAACCAATTTTATACTTTTTTATCAAAAATAGAAGAAGAGGAACTCTTCCCAACCTACTTATAGTATATAAGCATGATATGCAAACCTGAAATGAAAATGACAGGCCAATACTCTAGTAAACATAAATACAAAAAATCTTTAACAAAATATTAGCAAATCAAAACTGGTAATACATTAAAAAGACAATAAATCATGACCAAATGAGATTTAGTCTAGCAATAAAAGAAAGTCGCCACATTAACAAAATGAAGGGGAAAACCAAATGGTCATTTCAATAGATGCAGAGAAAAAAGAAAAAAAAAAAAAACATTTTCCACAAAATCCAACACCCACACAAGATAAAAACCTCTCAGTAGACTAGGAACAGAAAGAAACTTTCTCAGCCTGATAACGGGCAGCAAGGAAAAACTTACAACTAACATGACATTTAGTGGTGAAATAATGAATGCTTTCCCCATAAGATGAGAAGTAAGGCAAAAATGTTCATTCTCAAGACTTTTGCTCAAATCGTACTAGAGGTCCTAGCCACTGAAATAAGACCAGAAAAAGAAATTAAACATATAAAGATTGGAAAGGAAGCAGCACAACTGTTGCTCTTGGCAGATGACTCGACTGTCTGTATAGAAAATCTTAAAAAGGAATTACTAAAATTAAAAAGCAAATTTAGCAAGGCTACAGATACAAGGTCAACACACAAAAAACAAGTGTTGATTGGGAAGGGACGAAAGTATGTGTGTATGTGTGAAACACAGCAACTTCAGAATTCCACAAATAACTTTAGAATGCATATGGAAGCTGGTCATTATTTGATGGTTGTCTCTTCATTTCATTGTCTTTTGGTTAAAATTTTCAAAACAAATATATTCAAATTGTTAAAAAAACAATTTTTATATTATTGTAAAAGCACTAGTCAAATCTCAGAGTTTTGATGCCATTAGAAAATGAATGCAATCCTTCCACGTATATTCTCCATTATACCCTGAACAGTCAGAGCGAGCTTCTCTAATCTATCATGTGGTTTACAGAGTCACTACCGCAGCTCTTTACGCTCTATGGAAAAAGCTGGCTGCCGGGTAGTAAACAGGAAATCGTAGTCATTTTCTTTCTCCTTAATCACTGTATAAATTATTTCTAAAGTCATACTGTGAATAAAACATGAACAAAAAAGCATACAAGTACACACAAAGTAGAGGAGAAGGAAAGGCCTGAATTTAGGTAAGGACCAAAAACAATGCGCATTCTGTTCTGAAAACTTGTAAAATTTGACGAAACCACAACAATCACACACTAAAATACAAACAGCTCACAGATTTTATGTTATTTAAGTATATTCTGCATAACAGGATTAAGCTATTTTTTAGGATATCTCACAGACTTTTAAAACTTTCAACTTGGAGTTAGCAACTATTAACACTCTAGTTGCAACATTGGACTCAAACGTAGCAACAACTCTGAGGAGGCACCAGAGGGGCAGCATTTTGTTCTGTTGTGTACAGGGTTGCTATGAGACGGCACAGAATTGATGGCACCTAACAACAACAACAACAACACTCTAGTTCATCTAAACAAACTATATGATAGAATATATGACAAATACCATGAAAAGGACAAAATTTATAGACATCCCCCAACTGGAAATCATAAGTAAAAGGCAAACTAAGGGAAAAAATTAATTGAATGCACAAAGTGGATACACAGAAATAACAGAACACAACACAAAAGTTCCACCTGTTAGTAAGAAAGACCGTAAGAAATGAACGTACGCGTGCAGCATTTTCATCAATCAAAACATTTTTGATGATAAAACAGTGTCTTAGATTTGCACCAATTCCAAAATGGTAAGATTTCAAATTGTACTTAAATGTAGCTAAATATATTATTTTTAAAAATACATTATAGATTTTAATTTGTTCTGAAGGAACTGACCTTCCACATTTAGAAGTGAATACTTAGGTTCTTAAGTAACAGTATTATTAAGCAAATGAAATTTTATATAAATTATAATAAACTCTTCATGTACATTATTGCAATTTACTTATTTTCATCATTTAGGACCTTTAAACTAAAGTCACACGTTAATAATGCACAAATAATACCTTAGATTCTAAATTATTTGGATTCTAAATAAATAATATTCAGGATAATAAAATAATTTCCACAAAGTAAATATCACCACTATCTGTAGGGGAACAAACTCTAAGAAAGCAAAATTTTTGGCATCTAGGTTAGAGATTGAGAGTATCCTAGCATAGACATACAGACTGGCCTTTGAACAAGACCATGTCCTAAGTCTTTAGTACACACACAGGCACCTCCTACACTGATGTGCGGCCAGGCTGTGAGTTGCTCTCCTAGGTCTAACACGGAGGAAAATATAGGACAATACTTTACTCCATGCTGACTATATGAAGTTTCATTTATTTTCATTTGTAACACTAACAATACTATGCTATAATGTGTTATCTCAATTAATACTTGTCATTTTTCAACCGCTCCAGCAAAGTATGGAAAAGTTTTTTTGGTAATAACCAAGGTTATACTCTACACAATATCAGTATTTATCTTTAAGTCCTTTCTTTCTTTTCCAGGACAATATTTACAGAGAAGCACTTTATTCACATTACAAACCCATTTTCGTTGAGTTGACTCTGACTCATAGCAACCCTACAGGACAGAGCAGAACTGCCCCATGCAGTTTCCAAGGAGCACCTCGTGGATTCAAACTGCCAACCTTTTGGTTAGCAGCCTTAGCTCTTAACCACTAAGCCACCAGAGTTTCCTTATTCACATCAGAAGTATAAATAAAATGACATTATATGTGAAAAGGAGCTATCAAGAACTCATTCATAAATACAGGCTTTATGAAAAAAAGACTAATATTCAAGCTAAGGGTTACATTATAGTTTTTTTACATTAATACCTTCTATTCATAAAGTATGTCATAGTTTAGAAACACTCCTAGACACATTATCTCGACCACACTGTGAGGTACAGAAGGTACACATTCTCATAATTCTTTTCAAAAGAGTACACCAAAGTTCATGTGGCAATAACCTGCCCAGGTACACAGGCAGAAAATTCTTTGAAACAAAATACAGTCAAGCAACATTTGGTATATATTGAAATTTACTTGACTGCAACCCAGAATCATTAAAATAATACTGTAAATCTCAAAAAGAATAAATTAGGATGGTGGAAGAAAAAAAAATGCCAAATTAGGTTTCCCCCTACTATTTCAATTAATGCTTTCAAGTATATGGTTAAATATTATCATAAACACTGCCATCACAAATCCTCATTTACCAAGTGAGATACTTGTAATAAACATAGCGAAAGCAGGTAAACTGTAAAAGTAGGTAAGAGGATACACAGAGCTGGTAGCAAGACCTACAAAACAGTAGATGAAACTACCAGTAAACTCAATTCTTCATTTGTAAATATAAACAGACAAACAGATCATCAGACACCTGAAAAAACTTAACACGACCAAAAAAGAATCAAAATAAACAAATTTCTCCTCTCAAAGAAGAGAAAAAAACTTAAAAATAAAATCTAGTTAGTGTCCTAAGATTCAAGACTGTTACTGTATCTATAAAATAAGAGCAGGTGGTTATAAACTTAAAAAAAAAGTTGTAATTGACTCCATTTTGACTCATGGTAACCCCACGTGTGTCAGAGTAGAACTGTGCTCCACAGGGGCTTCTTGGCTGACTTTCAGAAGGAGATCGCCAGTTCTTTCCTTCAAGGTACCTCTGGATGGACTTGAACCACCCACCTTGGGGTTAGGAGCAAGAGTATTAACCGTAGGCACCACACAGGGACTCCATGAACTAGGAAGAGTTCCCTGAAATATAAAATAATAGCTGAAATAAAAAATTCATTAAAGGACTGGGAGAAAAAACTCAAGGAAATCAAGCTCCAGGGGAAAAAAAAAAAACGTGAAAGAGAAGAAATAATCAAAGAAATACAGATTTCCTGGAACTGAAGAAAGACACTCATATTCAAAGGCCCAAAAAATACTTTACTATATGAATATCGAAAGAACTATAACTCATCCTCCTTAAACTTCGGAACCTCAAGGATAAAGAGGCATCAATATAAAAAGCTTACAGAGGAAAAAACAGGTTATTTACAAAGAAATGATTCATATTAACATAAAACTTGTAAGTAAAACTGGGTACTAAAAAGCAATGGAATGCAATCTTCAAAGTTTTGAGGGAAAATTGTTTTAAACCTGAATTCTATACCCAGCCACAGTATCAACCTGGTATGAAAGTGGAAAACATAATTTCAAAAATTGTGTTGAAAAGTATCCACACATGTTCTAAAAAAAATTACTTCAAAAAGTACTCTAGAAATACCGTAAAAGAAATCCAGAACAAAAGACAAACATGAGATCTAAGAAAGCATAGAGCTTGTCCAAGAATGCAATTAAATAGCATAATATTAACTGTGCATCAGATCCAGAAAGAAGTCAGTTTTATATTACAGCTTTGACAGATAGTATGATTAAAAAGCTGGATAACCAAGGGATATGATGAACAAGATCGTTGGTTTTTTCCCTTCTACCAATAAGGGAAAAAACCAACGATTAAGAAAATCCAGGAAAAACAAAGTCATGGTCCAAACTAGAAGCCAAACTAAGATATGTGATGATCTTAAGTACAAATTCAGTATAAGAAATCCATTATGGATCCCATCATAATGCTTCGTTTAGCAGTATTGTTTATGTAATCATAATACTGTTTATTGATTTTCAGAATCAACAAATACAACTATGCTAAACCTTGTCAATATTAAATGAACGTTATAGCTAACGTAAGTCGACAAGGGAATGTGAGGAATTCAAGGTAGAGATGGTGACAGGCACTGATTTCTATGTACCAAGTAGCATATTTAGAGATGACACCTAAAAACTTTCTAAAGTGTCCAAGAATTAGAGTTGTAACTATGAGGCAACCAAAAAAAAAGTAAAAATAAAAATATACCTAACAAAGACAGTGAGAAAAAAGGAGACTAGGTATTAAGAGTTAAATTTTTCATTGTTCACAGTGGGGAAACACTAGATTACTTAAGACTGATTGGTCAAAAAATAAAGTTTAGAATATTCTATATAAAATAGAATATATAAAATCACATATATATTAGATAATAATCAGCAAAAGAATTAAAAATGGAAAAAGTCTAAAATAGTAACCTTTGAAAAGTGAAACTAATTGACAGAGGCAGAGAGTAAAAAGATTTTTTTTACTTGTTATTTTATAGTTTTGTGTACTATTCAAATTCTTATTTTTATATGGCCATTAATCCTCTAAATAAACACACACACACACACACACACAGAGTCATTACACACCCCCTCCCCTGACCAGTGCGGGAAACACACAAATTCTTATTCATTTATGCCTTTTCCTGCCTTCCATGCACTATATACCAACCTTCTGTTACGGTATTTCAGTCCAGACACAATTAATTAAATAGACTCAACAGCCACCCTAACGCTTGGTAAAATGTGGAGACAGGAACAGCTTACAGTAGTGTTTGAACTGTCAAGGCACGTTCACATCCATTATCTCAATTAATCCTCAAGACAGTCGTGTGAGCAGACTTTAGAAACCAGTACAGTTAAACTCCAGAAGGTTGAAGTGATTTGCCACCCCCCCAAAAAAAACAAAGTAGGAAAAATAATAGACAAATTAAAAAACAAGCAACACCACAAATAAACTTCACATAGCACTGAAATCTGAAAATGCTTTCCAAATGTACAACAGCACGTGGAAGAAATGATACTTAACAATACAAATGGTCAGCCACTTGGTAATACAGTTTGGCAGTTCTCATGAATTTAAACACACACTTCTTATAAAGTTAAACATACACTTACCATACAACCCAGCATTTCATCCCTAGGTAATTACCCAAGAAAAATGAAAACATATTGGCACACAAAGATACGTAATCGAATGTTCATAGCAGATTTATTCAGAGTAGTCAAAAATTGGAAACAACCCAAATGACCATCAACTGGTAAAGAAATACGCAAATGGTGGTATATCCAGATAATGGACTACTACTCAACAATAAAAAGGAACAAACTACTTATCTACACAACAACATGGGTAGATCACAAAAGTATTACACTAGGTGAAAGACAAACAGACACAAAGGACTAGGTACTATACGAGTCCATTTATGTGAATCTCTAGTAAAATAAAACTGTAGCAACAGAAAGCTAGGACTAAGGGAAGAGGGCTGACTAAAAAGGGAACCAAAGGAATTTTTGTGGGTCATGAGCATGCTCTATATAACTGTAATATTGGTTACAAAACTGTTTTTACATTTGTCGAAATTCATCAAACTGCACAATTAAAACTGGTCACTTTCCCTGCATGTAAATTATACCTCTACAAAGCTGATTTTCAAAAACTCAGTAACACATAATCACACTTTACTACTGACAACTCTTCAGCATAGGTATTAAATACAGGCCTTCAAATGATACTAAAATCAATATCTAAGAGGTAACTTTTAACCAGACAATAGATACACAGGAACTAAAAAATTCTGGAAATGGGGTAGTCCTCATCCTTGGGCATGTGGGTAAAGAATTTGTTAGTGTGTTGCCTAGCAACTCACCTAAACTCTAGATTTCTAATAAACACATTGATGACCACACAAGCAGATGATCTCACAAAGTATAAGCTAAGCTATATATTAAGGTGTTCTTCCTTTAATTAAAAAATAAAAGATGCATTTGAATTATCTAAAGTAAGAGTGAACAAGAAATACTAAAGTAGATTATGAGAAATAAAATTATGGAACTAGATATAAATTTTAAGAAAAGTTTTTCTTATCTGGCCTTCTATTTTAGGACTTTACTTACCTAATTTATGAGATAGTTTAGTCCTTAAATTTGTAGGCAAATCCTTCCCCCTTTACTACTTTTTAAGCCCTTCCCCTGCCACCACCCAAATCAGCTTAATGTAATTAAATACTTTTATTTATGTATTTACGTGTTTTCAAATGCATACAGGACAGATACTTTTCTAGATATTAGGTCAGCTTTTTAAGATACTATGCCACATTGTAGAAATGCAGAAAATGCCATATTAACTTTCTGTAACATGAATGCACACAACACATCACAAAGTCAAACCTGGCTTCACAACTGCATTATAAATTATTAAAAACAAGAACGACAAAGAAATTCCTAAGTAACATGCAAATTCCTAACACATATGTTAAATATCATTTCACTTTTACTGAACACAGCATGCCACAACTGACTTTGTTAACAGCATCAAAAAGCAAACAAAAAACATCAATTTCCAGCACACCATTAACTGTTCAGCAGTCTTACCAACCATGTAGTTTTTGGTTTTGTGGAGCACTTACCCCTCTTCTGAACCCAACCTTCTTTCACAATGGTAACATCGCTCATGATGGCTCCCCTCTGAGCCCCAACTTGGAGAAACGGTACTTTGTGATATCAGCTTTGGGGTTTGGATTCTCTGCTGCTGCTGCCCTTCCCACTCTCTAGTGATGACTCAGCCTGGAAGGAAGTATTGAAGAAAGAATTTCTTTTTTTTTTTCCATTCTTGCAACGCACATAGCAATAACAAACAACTAATTCTTTGTAAATGTCTTCAACTGGCCTGACCTCACATAAAAGTCTAGTTCTTCAAACTTGGGAACTTATTTATTAAATAGTTCTAGAATGAATGCACTTCCCCGGTCTTGTGACGGATTTCAAATGATAGTGAAACTTTTACCATAAGATGTTGCAACAGAAATGTCTTAAGAAAAGCTCTGTCCCACCTACACATACAATAGGGAAAATCTGTAGGGTGATGTGAGTTTGAGATGAAAGTTCAGTGACCTAAAAGCAAATCTTCATGTATGCCTACTTTCAAAATCCCTGTAATTTCAGAAATAGTTTTGGCAAAGCAATTATGAATGTTTTTAATTGCTGCATGTTACGTAAAATACCATGGGCCAAGAAACCAACATTTGTGTATTCTTACTCTGTGTTGTTCCAAGAAATATTTTGGGTAGATTACAAAAAATACACAATATAAAATCAATTATTTAAGTAGACAATAAAAGTGAAACAAAGGGAATATTAAAGTGGAAAAAATATTAACTTTCAAGAAGTGTCAAGAACTAATACAGGTACTTAGATCTATTATTCTCAGGTTACTTTAACAACAATTCTAAGAGGGTACTATTAACTCCATCTTATAGACAGGGCAATTAAGGCTTTCAGAGATTAAGCAGCTTGCCCAACTCAAACACAGCTAATGAAAGATGGAGAAAAGATCTGAACCCAGGCTATCTGACTTCAAGCCTGCATTCGTAACTCCAGAACTGTACTGCCTTAGGTAAAAAGAAGCTAGAGTCAAGAGTCTACGTATGTGTGAAAGGAGGGCCACAAATCTGGCACAAAGCTTTCAGGAAGACAATGCAAGTAAGGAGATACAATCAGTTTCCATTTTACAGTATCCATAAACTTTTTAAAAAAGAAAAAAAAGAGTTTCTCAGAAGGAATACAATTACCATTCTTCCCGGGATAAAAATCAAAAATTTATTCCATGAGTCTTCATAAAATAGCTTACAGTGTAATAAACAAAGTCCTCGAAAACATCACCCCCATACACAGAGCAATGAGTTTCAGAGCTATTTCTTATTGTTCCTCTCCATCAAAAAAGCAAAACGTCAACATACAATTGAATTCACTAAACCACTTCCATAGAAGGGGACCAAAAAACATGGTCCAGACATACAGTCGTAGTGGTCCAGGAACACAGGCATAAATTTTAGGTAACCAGAAAAATGGATGGATGAACTGCATAACTATGCTACTCTCTCAACTCATGTGCCCCAAATCATCCACAGTCTCCCATCCAGCCTTTCATGTTACTAAAAACACTGATCTGCAAAAACAATAAGGTAGATATTAGGTTTGTAATTTGCTTCCTAGGACAGAGCGAATTTCACCTCCTCCAACAGTCCTCACCTGTCTAGAATTTTATGCTATCCAATGAGCTATAACAGACAAAATTTATTTTTCTTTAAAGCTTATCCCATTAAATATTTCAATGTTGAATGATCTGATTTTTTCCCCACTTTTATAAAAAGTTTCACAGAAAATTCTTGGCAAATTTGATTCAGAAGTCACACAAAGCAGTTACACTAAAAGTACCTTCATTGAGAACTATTTGAAAATTTGATAATAATTGTATTTCAATGTCATTTTACAGTTTACAAAACATTTTCATATCTTTTACTTTATTTGATCCCATTATAATTTAGGCAGGCAATCTGACAATGCTTGGGACATTCAACAAACTGGAATGAATGAAGCAAAGTAGACGCAGATTTCCACAACTATTAAAGACCAGGCAAAGCAAATTAAGTCAACAAGGAGAATGGGATTAAACCATCTTAAAAACAAAACTAAATTTAAGGACTATGGAAGCACCTATATTAAACACTTAAAGTTATAATATTCTTCCCCATTCATTAGTGTTTCCTACAGACCTCTACTAACTGCAACACATTAAACACATTAAAATTATCTTTTCCTTCAACATTCTTTTGACTGTTTTTTGGTTTTTTTGGATGTTGTTGAGCATATACACAGCAGGACATATACCAATTCAACAATTTCTACAACTCAGTGTCTCTGATTAGGTTCAAGTTGTTCCACCATTCTCACCCTCCTTTTCCAAATTGTCCCTCCCACATTAACCCTTTCAAGATCCGTGGGCCATAGGGTAGCCTACCCACTTTTTATGCCTCTGGAGTTCTTTGGAAAGGGGGCAGCCCAATTTTAACACGTTTAGCCTCAAGGTGGGAGACTCTGAAATGCGTGAAACTCAAAAATCCTGAGTGGGAACCTCATTTTTGTGTAGATCAAGCATTGTCTTAGGTGATGCCTCCCAGATGCAAGAATTTCCTAAAATGCTGACAGGTTTTGACAGGTCTGCCTCCTCAGTAGTTTCCCTTCTACTACATTTTCATGAGAATGTACTTATGGTGAGAATAAGCTATCACCAGTCTTCATTCAGTCATAGCGGCCATTTTCTCCTTTATGCCAGTCATTGTTTCCAGGTATCACTGGCTCCCTTCTTTCCTATCTTTTGAATAATGTAATATTCAGTAAATAATGCCTTTCCAATAAAGGATAATGCATTGCAGCAGCACTTTTCAAGAGACTGGAACTCCTACAAATTATTCCTATCCTGCTTTCAATCTGAGGGTCCAATCATTGCTCCGACATGTAACATGTGGAATGCACCGCTGTGAGCAGTTCTGCAGTATTCCAGGGCAGCTGTTTCTGCTTCTTAGCTGTTAGCACTGCTTTTGTTATAATGAAGAACATATAGTAGTGGTAATTTTCCTGAGATTCAAATTCCTTTAGTTTTACTTGTTTTGCCTCTGAGTACTGCTTTTGCAGTAATGAAGAATGTATTGTAGTGGTAATCGTCCTAAAATTAAAAAAAAAAAAAAAAACTCTTGGCTTTATTTATTTATTTGGGCTATAAGTACTGCTTCTGCAATAAGGAAGAATGCACTGTACCATGTTTTGAAAAGTTTCATGAAAAATAATAAAAAGGCTAAGAAGGAGACTAGAACAAAATTTATGTGCGGTCATTGCCAGGTGCCTTCATGTTTTACCTCATTTTGCAAATTTTCAAGAAATAAAATTTAAACCTAATTTTATCACTGACCCATATCAGCAAGATTTATGTCATCCAGAGACCACTAGGACATATGTGATGCCAGATAATGAGTATCAATATCCATAACTCATAACAAAAATTCTGAATTGGTCCTGTAGTCAGCATGCCTTCATTAGTGAAAACACATACTATCAACGAAAAATTCAAAAGAAAAATAATTGTGTCTTGAAAGAGTTAACTCACACCCCTCTAAACTTCCAATCTAATCTTTGAAGTTGCTGTTGTCAATTTGATCCCATAAAGATAGTTCTTAAAAGAGCACAACGCTCAAGGCGACGTTCTTTACTAATTCAACTAAACTACCAGGAGAACCTTCTGATTTAAGGTTCACAGATTTAAGGGAAATGGTTTCAGGGGTTCATCCAGCCTCCATGGCTCCAGAAGGTCTGAGTCCATGAGGATTTGAAATCTTCTGCATTTTACCCCTTTTGATCAGGATTCTGCTATTGAATCTTCGATAAAAATGTTCAGTAATGGTAGCCGGGCACCATCCAGTACTGGTCTCATGGCAAACGAGGCAATTGTTCATGGGGGCAATTAGCAACACATTCCATTTCCTCCTTCTATTCCTGACTTTCCTTCTTCCTCTGTTTCTCCAGGCAAATGAAGAACAATTGTTGTGCCTTGGTTGGCTGCCTGCAAGCCTTTAAGACCTCAGGCACTATGCAACGAACTAGCAGGTAAAACAGAAGTACTAAACAGGTTGTTTGGCCAATTAATTGGATGTCTGATGAAACCATGACCCTAAACCTCCAAACCATGGAACTAAATACCATGAGGTATTTGGTCGTATATAAGCAGCCTAAGTAAAAACCTTTTTTTTTTGGGGGGGGGGGGGTTGGGGAAGCAGCCTAAGTAGCTGCTTTTATTGTTGTTGTTGTTGTCTTTATAGTTTTGGGCTCTTAATATTGATGTCTTTTAATTATTTTTGTTGACATTAAGTTTTGGCTCTTAAAAAAAAAAAGACAAGCATCAACATTGCTCACAATTATCCATCACAGAAGAAAAACGGGAAAGAATGGCACATTTTCTTAATTATTCAAGAATTTTTAAAAAATAGTCATTTACTTATGGCAACCAACCATTCAATTTTAAGTAATAATTAAACTTTTTCACACATCTTTAAAAATTTTATCTACTCAAAAATGTGTAGTGTAACAAATCCATGATTTGTTATCAATGGGCTTTCACAAATGCCACCTCATTTGACTCTTACAAAAGATACCTGTAGAGTAGCTACTGCATTCACAATTTTGAAGCTACAAGAACTGTTAGCTGCAGAGTAACTACCTACCATTCAATCTGGGGAGTTTTCTACCAAATACCATAACATGAACTCTCAAAATTATGTAATTAACATTTCCAAATAGTTCTGAACATCTTTTCAGTGTCAAGTTTTATTCTCACCAGTCCAGTAAAGCACAATATCTTCAAATAAATTAAAAACTAAATATAATTACAGCATCACATACTAAATTATAACAACAGAAACTAAATATAGGCTGACATAAAGTTAAAAGGTACTCCAGCAATTCTTTTTATGAATAAGAACAAAATTCAAAGGGTAATAATTTCTTATACTGTTTAAGTTAAAAGCTACAATTCTACAACTTTCTCTAAACTACAAACTCTTGCTATAATTAACATTACATAAAATATACTTTTTGATATACTAGCTAAATTGAATTCATTAAAGACAACTAATGTTCAAATACAATAGAATGTTACTACCTTGAAATACTAATGATGGTCAAACTTGTTGCCGTCAAGTAAAATTTGACTCATGGCAACCCTACAGGACAGAGCAGAAGTGCCCCACAGGGTTTCCAAGGAGTGGCTGATGGATTTGAACTGCTGACCTTCTGGTTAGCAGCCAAACACTTAACCACTGTGCCACCAGGGTCCCAGTGATGGTCAAGGGCAACTGTAATATAATTTTATGGCATTTGCTGATTTCAAGAAATAGGTAAAACCAATACTTGCCATAATAAAAGCATAGGGCTATATCAAACTTTTAAACAGGGTCTGCAGAAGAAAAATACTGAGGTAGAAAGGAATTCAAGACAAAGTGGCCTGCACCTCAAATAATTCTAAGTCAGCCTGTTCCTTTTAAGAGCATTATTCTGTTAAAGGCATATCATATATGAAGTAAATCACACAAACTCTATATATTGGATAACTTTCCTCTGCTTAGAGTATATTAATGCACTTTGAAAGAGTTCTTAAAAACATTTCTATAGATATCTTCACTGAGTTTCACACTATGGCAAAATAAGCAAAGAAGAAAATTTCTAACTTTCACACAAAATAATAGTTCTTCCAAAATGCCAAGAGAATTCTTAAAAAAGCAACCTTACAAATGTTAAAACACAGATACAATTACATATTTTTCTCCTCTTCTCTATGCCTGTTTGGGGGTATCTGAGTTCCAATTCAACCAACACGTCCATGATGAATCAAATAAAATAGCAATGTGTGCTAGGTAGCATACTTAATGCCCTAATTTGAAACAACTAGGAAAAAGCTCATTGGATTGCTCTGGTTCACCTAAACCACTGAACAAGCCATTGGTAAGCTGTCACTACATTTCTCACATAAAGCATGGTTTATCTCTGTGTGAAGGCACCTGTAACAACTTGAACAGGTTGAGAATTGCTACTAAAAGGATTTTGGTTGTATAGTTGGCAATTTTTTCAATAATACTTTTCCATACACATGTAAAATCCTTCTGAAATCTGTCTTGGAGACCTCCCTGATTATAAAGTGAAAACAATCCACACATACATATGAAATACAATTGGTACATAGTCCATTAGTTGACAAAAAATCAGTCTCACAGATTTACCACCCGATTAAACTGATAGCTAACCAGTACGTATGCAATCCTCTAACAAGGCTCATCACAGTGGTGTTACTAGAATGAGCACGGGAAGGACCAAAGAACACGGGTCCTTGTTCCCAACTCTGCCTACCTGAGCGATGATGTATAAGGTCACTTTAACTGTGCCTCAGTTTCCTTAGCCATAAAACCCAGAGAATCAGAAAAACTCCCAATAGCTGTATAGCTCTCCCAGAGCTAATATTTGTGATTCTACAAAACCTACTGGTTATCTACTTCAGGTATAGACAGCACTGTAAGCGGCAGTATCACGTTTGCACACACTTTGTCCTCAAAAAGTTGAATGTATAGTTAGGAAGATAAAACATTCAAACTACAAAATTTAACTTTGATAAAATTTGAGCTAAAAACTGGTTGGTAAAACACTGGCTCTCCTCCACATCTCTCCTTCAACAAAATGTACTTAGAGGCCTTCTTACTTAAAACTAGGGGGGAAAATTCCTCACTTGAAAATCTTTTTTGTGTTTTCTCCTAGTAAAAAAAATTTTTTTTTTTTTTACTTTTTCCTCTGAGTATTAGTAAAATATACCCAGTTGGAAACACAAAATCTCTACAGTATTCTGCAGCTATAAGCAAAAAAAAAAGGTCCAAAGCAGAACCTTTAAATAGTGATATACACAACTTAAACTAAAAGTCTATGTCAAGATCATTACACTAAAAATTAATTTTAAGTTGGAAAAAAATTCACAAAATAATATCGTTTTCAGTATAAGCAATACTGAAAAGAGAACTAAAATAGAAATCCACAGGTCAAGAAGCATCTATTGACTAGTACTTGATGATAACCCAGTAAAGGAAATGTGTTTACATCTAACTTGAGAACTACTATGATGCTACAGTAAAATATGTACACATTTGAGGCATTTAATTTGGTATCTGAAACAACTGAAATGAAAAGGAATGTTAATACATCAGTCATTAACAGTTTCAGGACACTTTTCTTACTACTTTGATTCCACTACCTTACCTAAATTTAGCAATGTCACTGCAAACTCTAATAATGGTGCAAACAAGTTATGAAAGAGACTAAAATAAAAAATGTTTTAAAATTAGGAAAGTTAAAACAGATTTTTACGATGCCAAAGTAAGTGTTTTTCTCATGTGAAAATCACTTTCAAAAGTGTAGCAGAGGTTGTTGTGAAGATTAAATGAATTAATACATGGCAAATGCTCACCAGGTACTGGCTAGCATTAACTCTAAAGTGAATCTAGCCCATCATACATAAAAACTGGTGATAAAACATTTAACAGTAAATGATTCAGGGCTAGCTTCAGGCAACTCTAGAAAAGTACATACTCTGTGACACCAGGAGTTAGAATACTGATGCACACTCTAACATCTGGAGGTAAGAAGAGTTAATTTTAAATGATTTAAATATCCCAGCACAAATCTTATACAAAAACTATGTGCATTCATTGATATTAAGAAAAATTAAAATGCAAGTCAAATTACAAGGCTGAGTTGGTTAAAACAAAATGAATATGGTTGGTTTTTCTGTTCCTGAATGTTACTTAAATCTAAATGGTTTTATATTTAAATACTTTATTTCTTTAATACTATAAGAACAACCCAAAAAACCAAACCCACTGGTGATTCCGATTCATAGCAACCCTACAGGACAGAGCAGAACTGTCCCACAGGGTTTCCAAGACCGTTAAGTCCCTACAGAAGCAGACTGCCACAGCTTTCAGCCATGGAGCTGCTGGTGGGTGCTCGGGTTTGGGTTAGCAGCCCAGCACTTTAACCACTGCGCCACCAGGCCTCCTTCTATAAAGACAAGATCAAAAAAAAAAACTAACACACCGTTAACAATAATTGTCTTAACTTGTAAATGGTGAATTCTTGAACTAAACGGTAAAACAAAATAAAGTGCAGTTATCTTTTCAGAAAAGTATGCAAAGTTTGCAAAAAGTTTAAACTTCTACAAAATCAGTTTGTAAAACAGGTTCCTCTTTCAAAAGAAACCCAAATAGTTGGAAATGTCCGTTGAATTTTATAAGAAAGAAAATGTCTTATATATTTAAATCAAAATTAATACTTTTTAAAAATCCTGATTTAGTCCCTACTTTATTAGCACAAGACCCTATGCTTGGTACATTTGTCCAATAGCAAGTTTCACTAAAATGTGCTTAGATGTCCAATGATTCTGAAAGCAAGTTTTTCCTAACGCTAGTGATCTTCTGAATGAAATGTAAATATTAAAAGTTTTTATTCAAATCAGCCCCTAGCACACAGTTAGACTCAAATAGTGGAATCAGTGAAACTTAACAGTCTTTTGGCGCTGTAAGCAAAAAAGAGTCCAAAGCAGAACCTTAAATAGTGATATACACAACTTAAACTAAGAGTCAATGTCAAGATCATTAAACTAAAAATTAATTTTAAATTGGGAAACAATTCACAAATAATTAGAGGCTAAATATAGTAGGACAAAATTCATATAATAAGTTCATAAACTTTTTTGCAAAATCACCTTAGACTAAATAGTATTTTTAAAATAATAAAACTTAAAACTCTAAGTACAAAACGCAAACATGAAACTGAAAAAACCCTACATTTAACTAAACCCAAATGCCTGTCCCATTCATGTGATATATGCACTCTACCATTTCAAAATCAGAAGCTTGAATCAAAGATACCAGGGTTAATCTCAGTAAGGGAAAAAAAAGTACATCTTCAAATGCAATCTTCTTAATAAGCTTTCAAAATCAAATTATGTAATAATTTTAAAAACCCTAGAGTTCTGATATAGCTTGTATACAAATCTGTATTGTCATGTACCTCGGAAGGCTAATAACCTACTCATAAATAGACCTTTTAATAAAAACATTTTCATGTTTTAGACAACCACCTTCAAGATATATGGATATTTGTTTACATGTATTTCACGAATGACACTCAAGTTCTGAAGACCCAAAAACCCAGTGCCGTCTTAATCATTATTTCCCAAACCATCTTTACTGGACTCTTCTACCTTTGTTTTTTCAACTAGTTCCTAACTGAATATATAACCTAATCAGCTCTTACCAAAAACAAAACTCAGTAGTTGTCTTAGTGATTTTACAGCCTTAGATATAACACTCCGATGCTTTACCAAATATGTAACAAGTCTAAATTGACGATCTGAAGCAATTGGCCATGTATTAACTGCAAAAAATCATTATTTTATATTCTTTAGCTCCAAGATGAACTAAGAACAAAGCGTGACCATTTTATCCTAACTTAATCAATACAAATACATAGATTTCAATGTTCAATTTCTATTTGGAAGGGTATCAATTACAACCTACTGGGCTTTCAACCAATGTAAGACACTGGTGAAAAAAGTTGGTTTTATTTTCATCATAGCGTATTTTGATGTAAGCAATGTTTTTTTAATGTAAGCATCCTAACCTTGACTTATGCGTATGCACCGCCTCTGCTTTCAGAAGATAAACAGTAAGTACTGATATTTGAAAACCTGGCCCCAAAGAGATTCAGTATCTCTAGCCTAGCTGTGGATTCCCGGGAAATCCCAAACACCGGGTGACCCTGCCCAGGCGTCGGCACGAACACATCAACCAGCTAGGCTTTAACTCTGGCTCTGAAGGGCCCCACCAGCATCATGGCTGATGCTGACCGATGCGCAGGGGAAGGAGGTGGACGAGGAAGAGGCTGGTTTGTTTACTTGCAGCCTGAGCCGCCGCCGCCGCCGCCAGCCGCGACAGCATCTCCGCACATTTCTATTCTTAGCACACAACTCCCAAGCGGATCAAAACCCCACTACTATTAAAAACACAGACAAGCGCGTTACCCACCTCCCACACACCCCCCACCCCACCAGGGCCGTCTTTTCCTGCGCGCCGCCCGCCGGGTGGGCTGGGGAGGCAGGAGACCCCGGGGACTCCTGCGCATCCTTGCCTTCACCCCACCCCACGCGCGCAGACAGCCCCAGCGCCAGGGCGCGCGGCAGACAGCACCCTCCCCCCCACCCAAACACACAGACGCCGGCCGCTCCACGCGTTACATAACCTCGCCGCCACCCCAGGCCAGGCCGGCGCCCCCTCCCCACGCCGCGCGGCCAGGCGGGAGGGGCGCGGGGAAGCAGCGAGAGTTGCGCAGAGACTAGAGGCGCCGGGGCCGGAGCAGCCCAGACACGGACGGTACGGCTAGGCCGAGAACACCCCTCCCCGGCCCCCGTGCACCGTCGCCCCCCGGCTGCCCCCGGAAAGTGAGGGGCTGTCAGTGTCATCCGCAGCGGGCATCCCTCGGCCTCCCCACCCACACCCCAAAGCCTCCAGTGACCCAGCCCCCGCCCATGCCCCCGGCGCCCACCTCCCCGGCGCGGTGACAGCCCAGACGCCCCTGCTTCACCCCACCCCCGCCGCCACCCCCCGCCGGAGAGAGGCTGCGAGGGAGGACCGCGCCGGGGGGCCGGCGAGAGTACAGCAGACGCGGGGAGGGGGACGAGGGTGGGGGGCGGTGGCTGTTACCTGCAAAGGCGGCGGCGGCGGCCCCGCAGCTGCTCGGGCGGCGGCGGAGGATGGAGCCGGGGGGGCGGGGGGAGGAGAGGGGGCGACTCGGGGGTCCCCCCTCCCTCCTCCTCCCCTCCTGTCCTCCCCCCACCCCGCAGAGCCTCTGGCCCCCCTGGAGCCCGGTGCGGCCGGCGGGCGGGCGGGCGGGCGGACGAGCGAAGGGCTGCAGGGGTGGGAGGGAGGGAGCCGGCCGGGCCGGGCCGCGGAGCTGGAGCGGGAGGCGGCGGCGGCGGCGGGAGGAGGAGGGAGCGGGAGGCGGCGGCGGGGGGAGGAGGAGGCGGAGACTCTACATGGGAATCGGATATCGGCTACAAATTCAATTCATCACCAGAAAACACCGCTCGGGCGGGGGCCGGGGCCGGCCGGCCTGGCGGCGGGGGGCGGAGGCTCGGGGCCCCGGGGCGCGCCCCGCAGGGTCGGGGCGTCTGTGGCCTCCTCCGCCGGGCCGCGCCTCGCCTGGGGGACCCCGCCGCCGCCTCCCCGCCCCCTCCTTCCTCCCTCTCGGGGCCGCCGCTCGGTTCTCGCCGCCGCCGCAGCCGCCGCCGCCGCGGGGCTTGTTGTTGACTTTGAGGAAAACTCCTGACGTCAGGGGCTGGCTCTCGGCGACTGGCGGGAGCGGCTTCCCCGCGTCCCCGGCCCTGCCCGCCGCCTCTGCTCCCCTCCTTGCCGGGCCCCCCAAACCCGCAGCGCCCGGCGCCCCCTCTCCTTCTCTCGCGAGAACATCCCCCCAGCCAGCCAGAGCCTGGAGTGGGGGCAGTCGTTCCCGGGCGGGAAGTTCTGGGTTTCCCCGGCGCCCTCGTGGCCCCGGGCGGGCATCCGAGGCCCAGGAGCTGTGGCTGCCCTCCCGGTGGCTTTCGCGGGAAGAGCCCGCTCCCTGCCCCCACGCACCCACCCGCCCCAGCCGCAGACGCGCGCCGCCGGGAAGGGCAGCTCCGCCCGACCACCGCGGCTCCTCAGGGAGGTCAGGCGCGGCGCGAGGGCAGACACCTGGGAGCCCCTGAGGTGGGCGGGGCTCGATGGAGAGCGGACCCGGGGAGCTGGAGCCCGGCGCGGGCTACCCACCCGTCTGGACCTCAGGGAGGAGGGGCTCCTGCCCATCCCCAAACGCGAAACGAAGCCCCACTGTCCTAGGACACATCGCTGTGCTGCCCAAGCACACCTTTCCGACCTGCTAGCAATCCACAGCGCTCCCTGTGAGCACGCATAACCACACCAACTAGACAGGTTGCAAAAAAAAAAGAAAGTCCGTTGCCGTCGAGTCCATTCCGACCCCTATGGACCCTGTTAGGTAGGTTGCAGTGGAGTCCTAATTCATTCTTGAAATTACCACCTTTTTAAGAAATACTAGTTTTCATTGACTTTGGGGAAGCCATGATTTATTGCATTCACGACGAAGATAACCGTTTCATTATTTCTTTTGAAGTTCATGGCCCCTGAGAATATTTGCAATGGAGACACTTTTTGTAAAATGGCAATATTTCTTTACCATACATTATACTCCAGAGAGTTATAAAACAAGAAGGTTACTTTTTTCGGAGACCATGTTTTGTCGGTTCTGGAAACACCTGGCAAAAATCTAGTGGTTCTAGCCTTGTTGATACTCGTGTTATTTTCTCCCAAGGCAAAATTCTTTTTAATGCCTTTGGCTTCTTTCTGTAGAAGATACCACGTCCTCCTTCTGCTATACACTTCCTTCTCTGTTTTTCCATGTCCTTAAACTCAATATCGGGTCAGAAGATAATCTTTTTGCAATACTTTTCTGACAACTGCATAATAAAAGTCCTTTTATACTTTTTCCACTGGTATGTATATTGTGGGTTGTGTTTTTACCTGTATGTCTACATCTTTTCTGTTATGGAATGCATAAGTATTGGGATTGTGGGCAAAAGTAGGAAATCTAATTTTTTTTTAATATTTTAAAATCAATCTTCTCCAATTTTAAGGGAAACTTTTTTATCCGAGCATTCTAGAACAAAATTTGCCATTTTAAGAAGCAGATCTGAGAGTGAAGTCCTTGGTTGCTGTCTTTCCTTTTGCCATATTTCCCAGTAAGCCATGAACTGTTCGATAAACATAATCCATATCCTAATCCTATCCTATTCTAAAATGTACATAAATTATTTCCATAATTATCAGACCTATAACAGTCCTATTGGCAAAATGATTCAGTTATAGGCTTCTTGCTATAAAACACAAAACTGGGTCCGATTTATATTCTATAGTAACTTTTCTTTTTTTTGTAATAGTCCCTTCTGAAATCGGCACTAAAAAGAGTGTCTCTGACACTTTTAAATACTTAACTCTGAGAGTTGTAGTGGTGTCCTGAATTACCAGGTATCTTTTACCCGCTAGGATTTTCAATTGTTTCCAATTTTAACATCAAAATATGTATCTTATGAGTCAAAACCTGTTGCCTTCCAGTCAATTCCAACTCACAGTGACCCTATAATATGTCTCCTGGTCTCATCTGAGGAGTTCTAGTGGCACAGTGGTTAAAGCACTGGGCTGCTAACCAAAAGTGTGGCCGTTCAAACCACCCAGCCGCTCTGTGGGAGAAAGCTCTGGCAGTCTGCTTCCATAAAAATTTACACTCTTGGAAACCCTATGGGACGGTTCTACTCTGTCCTATAGGGTGCTATGAGTGGGACTCGACTCTCCGGCAGTATGTTGATCTTATCAAATTGTAGTAAATCTTAAGCGGATTGACATCTAAGGGTGAGTATTGTAAAACTACAATGGATTATACACTCATGTATTTGAAAAATGTGAACTTTTATTTTTGCTCTTCCACTAAGTATTTTGGTAAATTTCTGTAATAACGACCCATCAGCTCATTTTTCTATTATTTAAATATCATGGCTTTTTCTGTGAGACTGTGCCGTTATGAATTTGGCAGAATGTGCCAATTGTGATATGACAATAATCCAGACAAAGTATATACTAGAAGTTTCCTTTTCTTGCCCTCACCACATCTGTTAATCCGTGGGAATGTCCCTCCTAAATTTCAGAGAGAAAACCCTCTTCATTAAATCAGGTATTCCTAAGGCTAACATTTCTCAGTATCAGTCATTTATTCATTCTTCTTGACTGTTTGGATTCCATTTAGCATACTACCAATCACTAAATTAGATACTGAGAGATATTTCTTAGTACTTCCAGCATATCCTGGTAGTAACTTAAACTAGAAGGTACATTTAGAATTCAGATCATTCAAAACCAGTCGCCATTGAGTGGATTCCAACTCATAGTGACTCTATAGGACAGAGGAGAATTGCCCCATAGGGTTTCCAAGGGTTTAAATCTTTTAGGAAGCAGATGCCACATCTTTCTCCCTAGGAGCAGCTGGTGGGTTCGAATTGCCACCCTTTCAGTTAGCAGCTGAGCACCTTAACCACTGCACTACCAGGGCTCCTACAGGTTATTAACACCGCTTGCCATCGAGTGGATTCCAACTCATAGCAACCCTATAGAACAGAGTAGAGCTGCCCCATAGGGTTTCCAAGGAGTGGCTGGTGGATTTGAACTGCCAACCTTTTGGTTAGCAGCCAAGCTTTTAACCACTTTGCCATCAGGGCTCCTACAGATCATCATTACTGTTGTTGTTAGGTGCCGGGGAGTCGGTTCTGACTCATAGCAGCCCTGTATACAACAGTATGAAACACTTTCCAGTCCTGTGCCATTCTCACAATCGTTGCTATGCCTGAGCCCATTGTTGCAGCCACTGTGTTAATCCATCTTGTTGAGGGTCTTCCTCTTTTTGGATGACCTTCTACTTTACCAGGCACGATATCCTTCTCCAGGGACTGACTCCTCCTGATAACACGTCCAAAGTATGTGAGACATAGTCTCGCCACCCTTGCTTCTAAGAATCATTGTGATTGTACTTCTTCCAAGACAGATTTGTTCATTTTTTCGGCAGTCCATGGTATATTCGATATTCTTCGCCAACACCACAATTCAAAAGCGTCAGGTCTTCTTTATTCATCATCCAGCTTTCGCATGCATACAAGGCAATTGAAAACACCATGGCTTGGGTCAGGCTTACCTTAGTCTGCAAGTTAACATCTTTGCTTTTTAACACTTTAAAGAGGTCTTTTGCAGCAGATTTGCCCAATGCAATATGTCATTTGATTTCTTGACTGCTGCTTCCATGGGCGTTGATTGTGGATCCAAGTAAAATGAAATCCTTGACACCTTCAATCTTTGGTCCAGTTGTGAGGATTTTTGTTTTCTTTATGTTGAGGTGCAATCCATACTGAAGGCTGTGGTCTTTGATCTTCATCAGTTAAGTGCTTCAAGTCCTCTTTGCTTTCAGCAAGCAAGGTTGCATCATCTGCATAAAAGATCATTAGGTAACAAGAATTAAATTACAACTTCTCTTTCTTAATAGAAAGGATGTTTTGTCTCCAATGCCTAGGATAAGAGATGGAACAAAGTCGGCACAGAATAAATATGTGTTTAATAAATAAATGAATAAATCTGTGCCCTATGTGCAGTTTATATAGTACTTTCCTCTTGGGCTGCAGAGTGGTTTATTTTAAAGAACTCAAATAAGCTTTGGAGCCTTGCAGACCTGAGTTCAAATCCTCTCTCTGCAACCTTATGAACTGTCATCTCAGACAAGTTCCTTAGCTTTTATAAGCCTTAATTTCCTCATTTGTAAAATGGCAATTCCAACTACTTCAACAGGTTAGTATGAGTGCTAAATATTAGCTAGTGTCTTTTTTTTAAAACATAGTGAGTAGTAAGCAAACTAAAATTCCATTACCATAATGTGAATATATTTGTTAAGGTAATGCTATAGGGTCGCTATGAGTCAGAATTGACTCAATGGCTGTAGATCTGGTTTTTTGGTTTTTATGCTACCTGCTACAACAAACAAACGCAAAAATATATACTGGCACAAAACCATAGATGTGTCTTTCTCTTTCATGTAAAATCCTGAAGTACAGACAAGTCTCCTCTAAGCATTTATTTAGGGGCCCAAGTTTCTTCCATGGTAGGGTTCTGGCATGTTCAACACATCATCACAACATCATGCTGGCGGAAGGGAAGGGGGAAGGCATGGAGAATGGCCCATGGAAAGTTTTACGCAAATCACTTCCCCTTACATTTCACTGGCTACAACAGGCACAAGCCACCTAACTACAAGGCAGGTTAAGAAATGGGGTCTGGCCCAGCAAGAAAAGGCAATCGTTTTGCTGAACGGCCAGCCAGTCTGTGTCATACTTGATTTCTGAAATAACCGTGTTAAATCCACAGCTGTAACTAATGAATATCCTAGATGAATAGAGCAGTTTTCAAAGAGCACAACTTAAATCCAAGCGTAAATAGTGGAAGAGGCAGTTGGTCACAGTTACCAGTACTGTCTTTTTTCTCTTTTTCACAGATGTCTTCCTTAAGGTATAGGTCAATTGCCCGTATACTAACGCATTAGAATACCTGAGGGACAGATTAATGTCACTAATCTGGTGCCATAGGCAATTGGAATAATTAAAGCCCTGTGGAAAGTTCCTTCTTATTTCATTGTCAGATTTTTTTTTTCTTGCTATATTACTGGAGTATGAATGAAAAAAAAAATTCTCATTCATATGCCCTCTCTCTTTGACAGCTGAGTCTATTAGCAACTTCATCAATCTCTGGCCATTACCTTTAGTATTTCAGGGTGTTCAGGTCACAGACAGTTACTGACCACAATTAGATAACTGCTTGTGAGGCACTGAGCTAGAATTCATGCTTTAATTCCAGAGAAACAAGCATGCATAATTGTTATTCCTGGCTGTGCCAGAGAATCACGATATGCAATAAAACTAATACATACATATTGTAATCCCAGAGCTTCGTTTTGGTATATAATTTTAGCTTCCTTAGGTGTGTACATTTCTAGTTGTTTCAGAGTCCGCTCTGTGGAGACCGGACTTTCCAACACAGTAGCTAGCTGTGAAATGATGACAGTGAATTTCCGACCCTCAGCTAGGTAATGACCTCAACTCCTTCTTCATTTATCTCGTGTAGATGCCATCCTGTTCTGGAAAGTTTCCCTGTCCATTTTAAAACACAATTTCTTCTTGTAAGAGAAATACTTTCAGAATCAGCTAGAAAGTTTCAAAATCTACACCTGACTTACTTTTTACCCACTGTAAAGTCTAGTTGTTGAGTCTGTAATATTTCATTAAAAATACTGGTTTGTAGACTTAATGGTCTGACTGAGACTGGAAGGACCCTGGTGGTCATGGCCCCCACACCTTCTGTTGGCCCAGGACAGGAACCATTCCCAAAGCCAACTCTTCAGACATGGATTGGACTGGGCAATGGGTTGGAAAGGGATGCTGGTGAGGAGTGAGCTTCTTGGATCACGTGGACACTTGAGACTATGTTGGCATCCCCTGCCTGGAGGGGAGATGAGAGGGTGGAGGGGGTTAGAAGGTGGCGAAATGGACACAAAAAGAGAGAGTGGAGGGAGACAGCGGGCTGTCTCATTAGGGGGAGAGTACTTGAGAGTGTGCAGCAAGGTGTATATGCGTTTTTGTGTGAGAGACTGACTTGATTTGTAAACTTTCACTTAAAGCACAATAAAAATTGTAAAAAAAAAAAAATACTGGTTTGTTTGTTATAGTGGAGCCCTGGCGGTACAGTAATTAAAGCACTCGGCTGCTAACCGAAAGGTTGGCGTTTCAAACCCACCAGCTGCTCCTCAGGATAAAGATGTGGTAGTCTGCTTCTCTAAAGATTTACAGACTTGGGAACCCTATACCAAACCAAAACCAAACCCAGTGCCATCGAGTTGATTCTGACTCATAGCAACCCTATAGGACAGAGTAGAACTGCCCCATAGAGTTTCCAAGGAGCACCTGGCGGATTTGAACTGCCAACCCTTTGGTTAGCAGCTGTAGCACTTAACCACTACGCTACCAGTGTTTCCAAGGGCTATTCTACTCTGTCTTGTAGGGTTCCTGTGAGTTGGAATTGACTCCACGACAGTGGCTTTGGTTTGGTTTGTTACAGTAGGAGGAAACCCAGTCTTAGTATTTTTCTGTTGACCTTCAGGTATTAGACCAAACCATGGTCACTGTAAGTTGCAAACACCATGAATCAGTAATTAGATTTTAATCAAAACTCCAAATTTGATTTGGAATTAAACCCTCTCCCTGTCCCCATTCCTCTTCTTTAGGCTGGAAGGCTTTAGGGGGAAATGAAGGCAGGCTCGGCTTCTCTACCTTGTTTTTCTCTTTCACCACACAAGGCAGTCCATGGATGATGGACAAAGCAGTTATTATTCAAACTGGTACCATTGTAAGCTAGTTTTACATGCTCCTGGACTGGCACACAGAACCAGCAATATAATTTTCAGAGTTCTGTAAAACTCTGCAAAATCAAAATGTAGGGTACCTGATAAAAAAGAATTAAGAATTTCAAGATGGCAACCAAACCCAAAACCAAACCCGCTGCTGTCCAGTTGATTCTGGCTCATAGCAGAGCATTAAACCAAGTGCAGGACGCCACACAGGTGGCAGGCCCATGAAGCTGCTGGCACGTATATAAGGCTGGCTGGGTCTCCACCAAGGCTCTTTGGAAAATTGTTTCTGGGTTCATGTAACTGCAATCCCTGTGATGTGGGTGATGTATCTTTTCCTCCACTGGGTACTCTTGATCACCCCTCGTCTAGCTTACTCTGCTCTATGGGAGTCTCCTAGTGGAGTTCTCTCACCCTGTGGCACAAGGTCTCATAGGCAGGACTCAGCCTTGGCTCCAGGCAGTTCTCTCTCTCCCACGGGACTTTATCTGGGCTACCAGAAACACTTACACATCCTTTATCCTGCAGACTATTCTCTCCCTCTCAACTCTGTCACCAAAGCAGTTGGGCAACCTCCTCAATTTCCTGAGTGGGAGTCAGATCCCAGTCCACAGCGTTCCACAATTACAGGGAATACATTCCAAGCTCCCCACGGAATCCCGTGAAAGCCCCCTGACTTGAGATGAAGTATCCTCCACCCCCTCCCCACTGAGGGAATGCAGATCCCAAATCTCTCCAGAATGGTCTCTTCACAAATCTCCTCTGTCTCACATTTTCTTCACTGTTTCATATTCTTAAAGTGAATAAGTGTGTCCAAGTCACAGAACAGGTTTTGAACTATTTCCTTCATGAGAGTGACCTAGTTGAAATGTTGTATTTTTGTATCTTGAAGGTCTCAGTTGAAATTTCAATTTTAAAATCCCATTACAAAGCGTATTCTCTGTGTGGCGTAAGTATCTTCCCTGTTTGTCATTTAGATGTGTGCTCACATGTTTAAAAAATTATTACCTATTACCAAACAAAATATATTCAGGTTAACAGGTGTTCAAGGCATAAAATTAATTAAAAGAGTATCTTCTCCATATTTTTTAATATTTCTGTGGGACAAATATATGCCAACAAATTACCTTTTTCATACATTATTACCTACATTGATTGATGTTAAATGTTTTTACAGACTCTCACCCTTGGTTAATTCCTCAAAAATTTTTTTTCTTAAAAAATTGAGAATTGAACGCAGTGAAATTTTCCCTCTGAAGATCCTATGATATGTAAATGTGCCACAAAATCAAGAATAAAAAGATAGAAGTACAATTTATACTGAGAGTCAGTCACTTGAACAAAAATTACATTGAGCCATGAAAACCCCAAATACAAGTGTGAATCTCAAATCAGATGGACTTTTTTTTTTTTTTTTAACAGTGTTAACAAGGCCTTGATTTCACTTTAAAGTCTGTAATTACCAAAGAGGAGTTGTTGCCTTCCTTCTTTTATTTTGTATCAGGGCACAAAATTATCAGAAAATGACTGGATTTTGGTGTCTAGTTTAAATGCTTTGGCCTTTTCCTTGCTCTGTTCTAGGTGCTATTGGGAGCCATAAGCATAGAATCAGAGAATAACAATTTACTAAATGCATGTCATGGTCAGCTACATTAGGTCTCTTTCCACCCCTCATCCTCTGAAAAGTTGCTTCCTGAGCTGTCCTTTTCTTCCAAATATCTGAGGAAGTCATCAACTTACCTGACATCTAGTAACTGTATTTGTGAGCAGAAGCTTCTTTAGATAATTTATTAAGAAGACTATACTTTCATGGGTTGTTTCTATAGTTCATTACTAGAAAATCCTTTAGGGAAAACTTGTAAAGAGTTGGGAAAAAAGAAAAAAATTCCCCCTCCTTTTTTTTGTGCTTCACGTACTTTCACCTTAATGATGGGTCGTGGTAACCTCCTTTTCTTGAATCTCCAACCAACGTTTATTTGTATATTCACCTTGTCACATCATCTTCTGTGATAAAATGTTTTAAGCCTCAGATCATACAGTTTACATTTTAACATTCAATTCCATTGAATTCCATAAACATTTACTCTCTGTACAAAGATCTAGCAAGAAATGAGTACAACATGCTGCCTACCTTCAAGATGTTCTATCTACCTGGAAGTCCAAGATAAATAAGCAACTATGATACAAAAAAGTGCTACAACAGAGATGTGTATAAAAGGGTATGAGAACACATCCCAGGAACAGTTCAGTGAGGAGAGGGAAGGGGTCAGGTGAACCTAAACAGAAGTTAATGGCGTTTTACCTGGGCTTTGAAATGAGGCCAGAGGTTGATCAGGCATGGAAAGTGTTACAGATTGAATTGTGCTCCTCAAAAGTGTGTATCCATTTGGCTAGGCCATGATTCCCAGTATTGTATGATTGTTCACCATTCTGTCATCTAATGTGATTTTCCTGTGTGTTGTAAATCTTACCTGTATGATGTCAATGAGGTGGGATTTTTGGCAGTTATGTGATTGAGGCAGGACTCAATCTATAGGATTAGATTTTGTCTTAAATCAATCTCTTTTGAGATATAAAAGAGAGAAAGAAACAGAGAGACAGGGGACCTCGTATCACCAAGTAAGAAGAGCCAGGAGAATAGCACGTCCTTTGGACCCAGGGTCCCTGCGCTGAGAAGCTCCTCAACCAGGGAAGATTGATGACAAGGACCTTCTCACAACCGAGAGAGAGAGAAAGCCTTCACCTGGAGCTGGTGCCCTGAATTCAGACTTCCAGCCTTCTGGACTGTGAGAGAATAAATCTGTTTGTTAAAGCCATCCACTTGTGGTATTGCTGTTATAGTAGCAGTACATACAAAAGACAGAGAGGATATTCCCAGGAAGTGAAAAGAATACAAAGAAAAGCAAGGAAAGAGTAACATCAGGGACTCCAAGAAAAGAAAATGGGCGCAGGGGAGGCTTCAGTGAAATGAGGATGTTTGAGCTGAATTTGAAGAATCATCCTGAGTTTTGTGTGAGGAAATAGGAGTCTTTGTGAACACAAGAGCAGTACCAAGGGAGAAGGATGAGTCTCTAGTGTAATTTATGATGTAGGAGCAACAGTGCTGAGTGACCAGATGGTGGGCAGAGGGATGGTAAAAGGAGGAAGGAACAAAGATGATGCCCAGCTCCAGGAGGAAGAGGGGAGTGTGAAAGAGAGAGAGAGAGAACGAGCACCGGTACTCATATACTTAGTTGTTCTTGCTTATTTGGGTCGGGGCTGTTAGGAGGTAGGATTATGAGGAAGAAAACAGAAAATGAGCTCTGTTTGAACATGTTAAAATTGAAGTACAAGAAAGAAAGCAAAGTCTCAGAGAAGAAACTAATCTACATGGCTAATAGCCTACGTGAGCCACGGCTTCATCTACCCTGAAACCAGAACTACATGGTGCCTGGTTACCACGACCAACCATTCTGATCAGGGTCACAATAGATGGACCCCCAAAAAACTGGAGAAAAACACAGAACCAAACTCAAGTTCTTATAAAGTCCAGAATTAACTGGACCAGTTGAGACTAGAGGACTTCCTAACACTATTGCCCTGAGATACTCTTTAAACCTTGATCTGAAACTATTCCGAGGTCACCTTTTAGCAAAATAACAGATTGACACAAAAATAAAGGATATTACCCGTGAGTACTGGGCTCCATTAAAAAAAAAAAAAGCAGCTATATTAGACCAAAAGGTCAGCAATTGCTCTAAAGCAAAGATGAGGTAGGGAAACTAAAGTACTGGAAATGGAATAACTAGAATGCCATTAAAAAGAATGCTGACACATTATGGAAAATGTAACTAATGTCACTGAAAATTTTTTGTAGAAATTGTCAAATGGGAACATAATTTGCTATGTAAACTTTCAATGAAAACAAAATAAAATATTTTTTTAAAAAATTGGAAGTACACTGTGAGACTTCCAGGTAGATATAATAAGAAATACAATAGCTCACATTATTGAGTGCTTACTCTGGGCCAAGCACTAAGTAAGCACTCTACGGGAATGACCTGACTTAATAGCAGAGGCATTTGGGGATATGAAAATACGGAAGTCTGACTAAAAGGTGGGGGTCTCGAGATGCAGATCTGCATCAGAACACAGTGACGGTGGCACCCAGTAGGGATGTGTGCGCTGACAGAAAAAAACGAACCTTGGAGAGCACTAACCCTTGAGGGTGGGAGGAAATGAAGAAAGAAAAAGTAAAATGGGTAGGAAAAGAAACAGAGGAAAGATGTTATGAAAGCCAGAATTTCAAAAAGGAGGGAGTGTTCAGCAGGGTGAAATGCTGCACAGAGGTCAAATAAAAGACAAACTTTGTTAATTGCCTATTAAATTTTACAACGAGAAGTCGTTGGTTATCTTTGCGTTGATACTAGTAAGTTCATGGTATATAGGGTTTAAAACTTAATTACACTGAATTAAGGAGAAAATGGCAAATTGAGGGTATGGGGATAGTAGAGTGATGGGAGGAAGACTTTGTTGGACCTACTATGAGTTAGGAGCCCCGTGGTGCAGCAGTTAAGTGATGGTCTGGTAACCCAGAGGTTGGTGGAGAAAGATGTGGCGGTCTGCTTCCATAAAGATTTATAGCCTTGGAAACCCTGTGGGGCAGTTCTACTCTGTCCTGTAGAGTCACTGTGAGTCGGAATCTACTCCATGGCTACAGGTTTGGTTTTGGTTTGGACTATAAGCTAAGGAGTCCCTGAGTGGTTCAAAAGGTTAACACAGTCAGCTGCTAACTAAAAGGTTGGCAGTTCGAATCCACCCAGAGGCTCCTCAGAAGAAAAGCCTGGCAATCTACTTATGAAAAATCAGCCACTGAAAACCCTATGGTGCACAGTTCTACTGTGACACACATGGGGTCACCAGGAGTCAAAGTCAACTCAACCACAGCAACTAATGTGGTTTGTTTTTTGGTACTATGACCTAAGTTCTGTGCTGCCACTTTGCTCAAAAGGGTGGCAGGATACTATTTTCAAACATAACTGTTGTTTGCTTTTTCTAGGAGTTCTGATTCTCTGCAGTCCTTAAAAAAACCCAAAACCAAACTCATTGCTATCAAGTCAATTCTGACTCAGACAGAGTAGAACCGCCCCATAGGGTTTCCAAGGAATGGCTGGTGGATTTGAACTGCCGATCTTCTGCTTAGCAGCCAAGCTTTTAACCACTGTGTCACCAGGGCTCCCAGTAGTTCTTACTCCCATCCAAAATGAGTTAAGAGATTATTGGCTAAAGGAAGAGATGACAGAGCTATTAACAAGACCTTTCATGGCTTTTGAGTTTCAAAAGCCTAACCCCTCAGGGGGAAATGGAAATGACTGTAGGTAGGCCTTAAATTAGCAGTTCTGGGAAAACATGTGATAAGAACAAGGCTTCACACACTTTTATGTGCGTCACCACCACTACTAGAAAAGATTGCTCAGGCTAGCAGGAGGAGTAGAGGAGTAGATGGGTGAGTTTCTGGGGAAGGGTCAGCCCTATGCCCTGCCCCATAGAGCCAGACCAAGTGGAAAAATGAGACAACATGACCAGGCTGCAGGATTCCAAAAGAAGAGCGAAGTTGTCCTGCCTTTCTTTGTAAGCACTTGGCGGGGAGGAGGGGACCAGAAGCTGACACCTTCCCATGGTTAATCTAGCCATTTAGGGACCTGTGTGATTTGGACAGCAAACCAATGATTCCTGTGTGACCAGTATTTCCGAGGTTGCACAGGGCTTTAGCCAACTTCTGAGATCCCATGCTTTACTAATGGTGTTCCTGGAGAAGAACATCATGCTTGGTAGAGTGTCAACGAAAGAGAGAAAGGAAGACCCTCAATGAAATGGATTGACACAGTGACTGCAACAATGGACTCAAGCATAGCAGTGATTTTGAGAATGGCACAGGACTGGGCAGTGCTTTGTTCTGTTGTACATAGGGTTGCTATGAGTTGGAACCAACTCAACAGCACCTAATAACAGTAACTATGGTGTAGACCAGCATCATGGTATCAGTGCATCAGCAAATGGCATTAAAGGGACCAGTGGACAACTCAGCATCAACTTTCAAGGACTAACAACCAAGGGGCATTGGAGATGACTGACATCTCAAAGGATGCTGCTGCACATGACAAAGTCCAAAAGCCCTTCTACTTCCCAATGAATTGCTACTATGTATGTAAGCCATTCTCCCCACTTGCCTTCTTTTCAACCCCAAGTAGAAAAGAAGTTTCCAATACCTAGCCAAATGGAGGCTCAAAATAGAAATTAAGGTGAGTTACAGAAATAAAGTTACATTTCCTACACACCTGAATTTGGGGGATTAAATTCATGCCCATCATATGTGTTACATGATATTTAACCCTCATTACAACTTCATAAAATTGGAATTAGCGTTCCCACTTTAAAACAAAACAAAACAAAAAATTGTTGTTGGGTCAGCTCCAACTCATGATGACCCCATGTGTATCTGAGTAGAACTGTGTTCCACAGGGTTTTCGATGGCTGATTTTTCTAGAAGTAGATTTCCAGGCTTTTCTTCCAAAATCCCTCTGGGAGGACTTGAATCTTCAACTTTTTGGCTAGCAGCTCAGTGTGCTAAATGGTTTACACTACCCAGGAACTCCCCAATTTTCATGTTGTTGTTAGCTGCCCCCGAATTCTCCCCTGACTCAATGCTGCCGAGTCCTCTACCATCCCCATAATCAGTTGTGGATTGAACTGTTGTAGTCCATAGGGTTTTCATTGGCTGATTTTTGGGAAGTAGATTGCCATTCCTCTTAGTCCATTTTAGTCGGGAAGCTCTGCTTGCAACACGCAAGCCTCCACTGACAGACACGTGGTGGCTAAGCATGAAGTACGTTGGCTGGATATTGAACCCAGGTCTCCCATATGGAAGGGAAATTCCACCACTGAACCACAATACCTCTCTAGTATTTGCCAAAGCCAGGGCTCACACCAAGGTCTCTCACAGCCAGTGTTCTTGCCATTATACCACTTTTCTCTTTCAAAAAAATTTTGGCAGGAAAATAGCCAGAAGGAGATTCAGAGACATGAAAGTTTGTTTTTAGAATGGGAAAAGCTAGACAATATAAATGAGGAGAGGGAAAAAGCCAGTTGAGACGAAGAGATGGAAAATGAAGGAGAGAGTGGATTTATTAAGGAATAATTCTAAAGGATATGGGAGAAGAATAACATAAAGAGATAAACCTTGACCAGAAAGTGGGTACCTCTCCAAAAGAAGAGAGAAGGTGGAAATGATTGGCACGGATAGAAAGAGGTTTGTAGGCAGGTAGGAGAAATTTGACAATGTTCAAAAAAAAATTTTTTTTTTTTTTTTATGTTTCATAGCATGAAGGAGGAAGGGTCAGTTGGCAATGCTTGTAGGATGGATGTAGGATGAAGACTGAGTCATAGTGCCTTGGATTTTAATTCCTTGAAAGTAAGATTATATATCTTGCATTTGAGTTCCTTCAACACTGTCGTGGATGTTTTTGTTACTGTCAAGGTCAGCAACCCCTCTTGCAGGACTGGAGCAGGCATTACCTCAGATACTGGGAATGTTGATTGTTGACACTTCTTGATTAAGTCCCTGTTATGGATTGAATTGTATTATGGATTGAATTGTGTCCCCTCAAAATATATATCAACTTGGCTAGTCCATGATTCCCAATATTGTGTGATTTCCACCATTTTGTCATCTGATATGATTTTCCTAAGTGTTGTAAACCCTACCACTACGATGTTAATGAGGTGAGATTAGCGGCAGTTATGTTAATGAGGCAGGACTCAATCTACTTGATGAGGTTGTGTTTTAAATCAATCTCTTTTGAGATATAAAAAGAGTAGCGAACAGAGAGACAGGGGAACTTCATTACCACCAAGCAAGAAGAGCCAGGGGCACATGTCCTTTGGACCTGGAGCCCCCGCTGAAAAGCTCTAGACCGGGGAAAGATTGATAACAAGGGCCTTCTCCCAGAGCCAACAGAGAGCCCTGATTTTGGACTTGTAGCCTCCTAAACTGTGAGAGAATAAAATTCTCTTTGCTAAAGCCATCAACTTGTTGTTTTTGTTATAGCGGCACTAGATAACTAAGACAGTCTCCTTTCCAAGAACTGCCCTCTGATAAAACAGCCACTTTTAGGAGCTCTGGTGGCACAATGGTTAAGTGCTTTGACTGCTAATCGAAAGGATGGCGGTTAACCCACCCAGCAGCTCCGCGGGAGAAGTGATCTGATTTCATAAAGATTACAGCCAAGAAAATCCTATGGGGCAGTTCTACTCTGTCACATTGGTCGCTATAAGTCAAAATTGACTCTGTGGCACCTAACAACAATAACGAGAGAGCTGCTTTACCCCAGGTGACTTCCCCCGCCACCCCCCAGACACAGCCTGCATGCAATGACTGTTCAACCTGGGACATAGCATCCAGGCCCTTGTCTCAGTTCAGGACAAGTTTACAGGGCCATCCCAGCTCCAAGCCAGACCCCATGCTCCTGCACCTTCCTCCCAGCCCTGCCCGTGAGACAGGCTGAGACCTTTGTGTGATTGCAGACACTTCTCCCTCTGCCCCATCCTGCTTCCTTCACTTCCCCAAGAGTATTTACCCAAGAGCACTCCCCATGAACCTCCTGCAGATCAGTCTACGTCTCAGAGCCTATTTCACTGGGAATCCAACCTGAGAAAAACACAAACCTTTAGTGGGCGCAAGTCACTTGGAAGCAGAGTTGCACTGTAGGAATGAACGCCAGCATGCCTTTGGAGAATCGGAGTTAGTGAATGAGGAACTACGTGGTGGGACAACAGCCCTTCTTCCTGCCCTCTTGTTTTTAGGCTGACTTCTCTTCATCCCATGCTCCCTCCTCCCCAGGGACTTATCTGATTGAGGACTTTGGGGGGCTGGGGAAGTAACTGGGCACTTAGTCCATTCTCGGCTCCCCATTTATTTGGGTGCATGTCTGCATGTCTGCTCTCTGGCATGCAACAAGAGGCCTGCCCTGCGGACGTGGCTGATGGTTTTCTGGTTTTGCCAATGACTTCTGGGGTGAAGTATTATAAGTCAAGCCCACTGTCTGCAGGCCTAAGGGCACATTTCCCAACTCAATGTTCACTAATGTAAAGCTGGTCTTTTCTTTTCCAGTGCCTATTTTTTTTTTTATCTTGTATTTTATTTCTCAACCGGGATTCAAATTCTAAAGGGGGAGAGGAGTTATTTTACTCTCTGAAACCTTTAAAAATCAGTTTCCATTGAGTAGATTTTGACTCATGGCTACCCCACCTGTGTCAGAGTAGAACTGTGCTCCATAGAGTTTTCAGTGGCTGATTTTTCAGAAATAGATCACCAGGCCTTTCTTCCAAGTTACCTTTGGGTGGACTCAAAAGGCCCACCTTTCGGTTAGCAGTAGAGCATGTTAACCATTTGCACCACCCAAGGAGTCTGAAACCTTTACTCCTACAGTATATGGGGAGGAAAAGGCATACTATTTAGTGTTTGGGGCTATTTAGGGTGAGAAATGGCAACTAAAGAGGACAAGGAATGTAAAAAATAAACAAACATGTTGTGGAGTGTGAGATAAAGAAAAATAAAACTGTTCCAATTTTTAGAAAATGTCCATGAGCTCTAATCCTGGATGCAAAGCAGTCGGTGCCTGAGAGAAAGAGCCAGTTCCTAATGGAATCTACCCAAGCTCGTAGTCATTAGATTTAAATCATTGTTCCTTTATTCTCCAGATTTTGGGCTTAATTCAAAAGATTCATAAAGAACCAAGAGTGCTGGCGCCGTTACAAAGAAGAACTGCTTCAGCTTTTTGCTCAAATCAGTTTTAGCATTAACTTAATTACATTTTATTACCAAAAAGATGAGTGTGCTAAATGAATCCACGTATCAAAACATTTATTATCAGTTTGCAGAAGCGACGGTGAGGATGACACTATTTTTATTAATGCTTCCTTTTAAATTACATTGATTTGACCTCATTTCCCCCTCAAATTACCCTTTGGGATAACTTCTCAGGCTTATTCCCAAGTTAAGAATATCTTTGAAACTTTTTCTGTAGTAAGAAGTTAGGGAAAAGTTGGGTTGTCTTGGGAATAAACAAGATGAGGAAAAACGTACATTTAAGAAGATCTGCTTTGGGTATAATCTTTTACAGATTTCATATTCAATATAATCCTAACTCTGATTATAATTTTTGTTTCTCCAGAAACTAACCAGGAGGAAAAAGGTTTCAAGAGTTAAAAAATCTGTGTTTGGCTTTTCTCATCTGCTTGGGTCAGTGTTAGAATTTCTAAGGCACTATTTTTTTTTTTTCTTAAGTATGGATGAAGGGAATCCATAAATCGTTCTTTGCTTGCCAGTAGTACTGCGGGTCAATAATGCTATTAGCAGTTTCTTTTAAGGCATCCAGGTTTTATACAAAAATGGAAGGTATTCAGTTGTAATTTTGAGAATCAGGTGGTGGGGTGCAGAAGTGGAGGAGGTGTAGGCAGGCCTTCAACTTCATGACCCTACTGTAATATTCTTTGTCATATATGAGATGAAGAATGTATGAGATAACAAGTCTCTGCCCTCAGCGGTGTTGATGGGCTTGCTCTGAGCTATTGACACTCATACCTGGGCCTCCTGTGATCAATGACACACAATTTGGAGACGGCTGACTGGGGTTAATGGTGCAATCTGTGGCTTTGGAACAGAGTTCCTCTCTATGTGAAACTAATTGGCCCATATGGGGATTAAACTGGTAACGGTGTCCTCATTTGTCAACCCATCTATTCAGTGTTGGAATCTGCTTGCAGTTGAGAACTGCCCCAAATTCAGTGTGCTTCCAGATCACACTATCATAAAACTTCAGAAAGAAGAAGAGGTAATTTTTAATATACAAGCTATGTATCAACTCAAATCACTGTAAGGAATCATTCTAAATTAAATAAAAATTATTCTATTGTCAATTATTCTTAAATGAATATCCCCGCACTGTGGGAAACGGAAGAACAGGAGACAAGTTTATTTCCCATTATGTATCTTTTCCACTGAACATTCCAGAATTACTTTCCAAATTGTCAGTACCTCACTTCAGACCCCTTTCTGGCTGCTCTAGGACTGCTTTGAGGGTTGTTGTTCCAAGCTATCCTCTGCTCTTCCCCAAAAAGTCAAGTTTAAAACTGGAACCTGACAGCCTTTTTTTCCTTTCTTTGTTTCTGTGTTCACAAGAAGGCTTTCTTTAATCCTGACCCCAGAGTATTTTTTTTAAATCCATTTACCAATTACATGACTAATGTTCTGACTTTGCAAAACGGGACTATTTGCCATGAAATAGAGAGCTATCCTTTAACTCCGGCTTAAAGGACGTATCTCAACCACACAGCATATTTAAATTCAAAACTTTGTTTAGATCAATTTACATTTTTCTTTCTCAATTTTCTTCATGGTTAACCTGATTGATGCCTTTCTCCAATTCAATTTATACTTAATACCTGACTAATGTACATTAAAAAAAACAGGTCCCAGTTTGTCAATAAGTGTGCTGTGGTAGAGCCTACAGCATTGTGGAAGTGAAAGGGTTAAGAAGGAAGATTAGGAGGCACTGGTAATGAAGTGCCAGGGTATCAGGGTGATCAGGATTATATCCAATGGAAGAAGTTTTTTTTCTTTTACTTAGACGTCCAATTTGAAAAGTATTTTCCCTTTTAAAAAGATTTTTAGAATACATGGACTTTGAGCAGTTAAAGAAATGGAATTTCCCACCAATAGTAAAAAAAAGACCCCAATACAGTAAAACCTGTGAAAGTCGGAACCTGTATAAGATGCAAACCTATCAGGGAAAGAAAACTCAAATATTTTCCGCTAACAGTGATAGAAAGTGGTAAACTGCACTACTATAAAACTTATGAAAAGGTTTACACACAGGAAGAAACAATCTTTGGTGGCTACAAGGGAGTGGAGGGGTGGGGATGGAAAAACACTAAATGGGCAATAGATGAGTGGTAACTTTGTTGAAGGGTAAGACAGTACACAATATCGGGGAAGCCAGAACAACTTGTCCAAGGCAAGGTCATGGAAGCTCCACAGATATATCCAAACTCCCTGAGGGACTGAATTACTGGGCTGAGGGCTGTGGGGACCATGATCTTGGGGAACATCTAGCTCAATTGGCATAATATAGTTTATAAAGAAAATGTTCTACATTCTACTTCAGTGAGTAGCTTCTGGGGTCTTAAAAGCTTATGAGCAGCCATCTAAGATACTCTACTGGTCTCACCCCATTGGGAGCAAGGGAGAATGAAGAAAACCAAAGACACAAGGGAAAGATTGGTCCAAAGGACCAACAGACAACAGCTAGCACAGCCTCCACCAGACTGAGTCCAGCACAACTACATGGTACCCGGCTACTACCACTGCTACTCTGATAGGGATCACAACAGAGGGTCCTGCACAGAGCTGGAGAAAAATGTAGAACAAAAATTCTAACTCACAAAAAAAGGCTGGACTTACTGGCCTGCCAGAGACTGGATAACCCTGAGTGTATGGCCCTGGACACCCTTATCAGCTCAGTAATGAAGTCACTCCTGAGGTTCACCCTTCAGCCAGAGATTGGACAGGCGCATAAAACAAAACAAGACTAAAGGGGCATACCAGCCCTGAGGCAAGGACTAAAAGGCAGGAGGGGACAGGAAAGCTGGTAATAGGGAACCTAAGGTTTTTTTTTTTTTTTTTTGACATGTCATGGGGTTGGTAACCAATGTCACAAAGCAATACATGTACTAATTGTTTAATGAGAAGCTAGTTTGTTCTGTAAACTTTCATCTAAATTACAATAATTAAAAAAAAGAAATCAATATTTATACTTACAAATAAACTGAATTAGAGATACTTTTTATATTTAAAAAAAAGTGGTAAAGTGCACCCTGTCAATAGCAGAAAACTTGCAAGATCCACAAAAACAAGGCAGGCCCCTCAAGTTCCAGAGCTCACAGGTTTCACTGTATAAGAAAATGACAGAAAAGTGTAACATCAATACAGGTGTGGGATGCAGAAGGGCATCAGTAGAACCAGGACAAAGAGAGAGTTTATGCCGACTGGACTGCGTAAGCTTATGCAGCCCCACTGGAGTGGAGTTATGGCAAACTACAGTTGCAAGCCAAAAGGTCGGCAGTTCGAATCCACCAGCCGCTCCTCAGAAACCCTATGGGGGCAGCTGTACTCCGTCCAATAGGTTCGTTATGAATTAGAAGCGACTCAGTGGCAACAGGTTTGGTTTTGGTTTTCACCAGCTCCTTAATGAAGAGCGACTGGAATGTAACATCAAACTCTACGTAATTTGTAGTAATATTTACATATGCTTAAATATTTGATTCTTATGTTGCCTTTATAAATTATTAAGAGGACTTCCTTAGATAAATATAAGTATAGGATATACACTACCTTATCTTGGCAATTAAAGTTCTAATTCCAAGAGGAGACAAAAGGAAAGCTCAACAGCTTTCCTTAGAAAAGAAGGCTTTATTTAGTTAGAGGATGCAACATACTATATTTGCAGGAGAATGTGAGATTGAAGTAATATGTGTGAAATGAAAAATGTACACATAACTCTTATCCCTGTATTGATTTTTTAACTTCATTGTGTTTTGCTTATTTAAAATTAGAAATACAACATTTATGCAGAAAGTATATAAAACATATATGTACAGATTGACCAAAAATTTGAAAGTAAACATCTATGTAACTACCATGCAGGTCCAAAAAAAGAACATAACTAGCACCTCAGAATCCAGCATGCTCTTCCCTAATCATTGTTGTTAGTTGGTGTCCAGTTGGCTCCTACTCATGGCGACCCTAAGTGCAAGAGAACAAAACATTTCCTGGTCCTGTGCCATCCCCACAATCATCAGTATGCTTGAGTCCATTGTTGCAGCCGTGGTATATTTTGAGTTTCTTCTAACCAAAGGGGCTCATCTTTCAGCGCTATCTCAGACAATATTGCGTTGTCATGTGTAGCACTTTCATTGCCTAATTTTCAGAAATAGATCACCAAATCTTTCTTCCTGCACTGTCTTTGTCTGGGTGTTCCACTGAAACCTACCCACTATGGGTAACCCTGCTGGCATTTGAAATACCAGTCGCGTAACTTCCAGCAACATAGCAACATGCAAGGCACCACAGTACCACAAAATGATAGAAGAGTGGTTGTCCCTAATCATAGTCCCTTGTTATGGATTGTCTCGTGTCTCCCTCTCCCAATATATGTGTTGAAATCCTAATCCTTGTACCTGTAAATATGACCCTGTTTGAAAATAGATTTCTTTTGTTATGTTAATGTATTCATACCAGAATAGGGTGGATCTTAAACCTAATCACTTCTGAGTTATTAAAAAAAAAGCAGAATAGACAAAGATACACACACGGGGGAAGACAGGTGCTCTCTGTAGATGATGGAGACAGATGAGCCTACAAGCCCAGGAACTTCAAGGATTGCTGACGGCTAAGAGGAACCCTGGTGGCACAGTGGTTAAGCCTTTTGGTTGCTAATCAAAAGGTTGGCAGGTCAAATCCACCAGCAGCTTCTTGGAAACCCTATGGGGCAATTCAACTGTGTCCTACGGGAGTCAGAACTGACTCAAGGGCACCTAATGACAACAACATACAACAGAAGCTGAAATAGACCCAGAAGGATTTCTCCATAGAGCCACGTTCTGAATTCAGACTTCTAGCCTCCTGAACAGTAAGAAAATAAACTTCTAGTCTTTAAAGCCGCCCACTGTGCTATCTTTTGCTGAGGCAGCACCAGATAACTAAGACATCCTTTTCCTTCAAGGGTAACCACTATCCTGTGTTTTGGGATACTCATTTCCTTGGTTTTCATTATAGTGTTTGCTCCTATGTGTCAGTCCATAAATTATAAGTATTTTAAAAACTTTTCTCCTTTTTCTCAATATTATGTATTTGAGATTCACCTGAATTGTTGGAAGTAGCTGGGTTTTTTAATTAATTTTTTTGCTGTATAATATTTCATTGTATGAATATATCATGAACTTTTTTTAGGAGTTTGCTTATTTCATCTAAACTCTCAAATTTGTTAACATAGTTTTTTTTTTTTTGGTAATGTCTGTTATTTCCTTTTTAATGTCTGAAGAATCTGTAGTGTTGTCCTTTTTTTCATTCCTGATATTGGTTATGGCTTGTGTTGTCTCTCTCCATCTTCCTCTCTCTTCCAGGCTTCCTTTCGCTCCTGGTTTCTTCTCACCAGGGGTTTGTCAATTTTACCTTTTTTTTCTTTTTTTAAAGATACAACTTTGGGTTTGTTGACTCTCTCTGATTTTATATTTGTTTTCTATTTCATCAATTGCTGCTATCCTTTATTATTTTCTTCTACGTCCTTTGACATTATTTTGCTGTTCTTTTTCTAGCTTCTTGAGATAGATGATAATCTCATTCATTTCCAGCCTTTCTTCTTTTCTAATAATATGTATTTAAGACCATACATTTTTTTCTAATGACTTCTTTATATTCAAAGGTGTTATATTTTCAGTTATCTTTCAATTCAAAATGATTTGTACTTGCCTTATGATTTCTCCTTAGAATTTTATTTCTTAATTTCCTCAAATATGGGAAAATTCTGCTTGTTGCTGAACCATTAATGTCTAAAATAATTATGCCGCTGTTGGAAAACATGCTTTGTGTGATTTTTATCCTTAAAAATTTTTTCCTTAAAAATGTATTGAGTTTTGCTTTATGTTCCAGCTTTTGGTCAATTTTTGTACATGTTCCGCATGTGTGCGTGAAAAGGTAAATATTCTTCACGTGCATGGTGTGGTGCTCTATACATGCCCATTGGGACATGAAAAAAAATCACACTGTTAAAATCTTTTCTATCTTTACTATTTTTTTTGGTCTGCATGTTCTATCAGTTATTCCACTAGTATTAACAAAAACTCAATGTTCCCTAAGCAATGATTCCCTTTCCCCTCTTCCCCTCACCCTTAGTAACCACTGATAAACTTTGGTCTCTATATATTTGCTTTTTTCGTATAAATGGGTTCATACAATATTTATTCTTTTGTGACTGACTTATTTCACTCAGGATAATGTTTTCAAGGTTTATCCATGTCATACCATGAACTAGAACTTCATTTCTGTTTATGGCTGAGCAATATTCCATTGTATGTATATAACACATTTTGTTTATCCATTCATTTGTTGATAAACATTTAGGTTGCTTCCATCTTTTAGCTATTATGAACAGTGCTACAATGAACACTGGCATACAACTGTCTGTTTGCATTCCTGCTTTCAATTCTGTAGTAATGCTTTTGACCTTGAAGTCTGTTTTGTCTGGTGTTAATACACCAGCTTTCTTTTAGTTAGTATTTACATGGAACATCCTTTTTTGCCCTTTTACTTTAAAAGTTTCTGTATATTTATGCTTTTTATAGATTTTTTTATATGAAGTCTGAAATTTTATCTCTTAACCACAGCATTTAGTTCATTTACATTTAATATGGTAATTGACAAAATTGGGTTAAAAAATATGCTATTCTATTTGATGCTTTCTCTTTGTCCTATCTCTTTTAGGCTTCTTTTTCTCTCCTTTTAAAAGATACGGCCCTGATTCCCACCCTCACTTTCTAAGGCTTAGCAAGAAGCTAACTTAGCAATCCTAGTTCAGTGGAACGACATAAAGCCTTTGACAAATGACAGTAGCTGAGATCCAGAGACTCCTCCTTTCTAATAAGGCAGTTTTCTCTACTATGAAATTCCCCCCTCCAAGATCACGTTGGAGTCCCCTGACTCATTCGAAGTTCCCCATGTAGTATAGAATAGCAGAGGACTGGGTCCTTCTACTGGAGCTCGGTTCCTTAAGCATGCCTATGTATGGGGTAAAGAGAAATGGGGCCAGGGTAGCTGCTCTCTGCCTATGAATTTCCCTAATAAACCTGACATTACATTTATGTCCTGTGGTACCAGTGGTACATACATGCAGGGCCCTTTCCAGAACACCTTTCTTACCTTCTTTTTGATTGATTACTTTTTACTGTTTATTTATTTGTGTATTTATGGCATCTATTGGTTTGGCAATTATTCCAACATCATAGTAATTACTTTAGAAATTACAATATGCAAAATAACATATCAGAATCTAAAGTTAATCAATACCTGTACTCTCCTCCTGGTGTGATAGGGAAACAATGCTCGAACTCCATTTATTCCACATCCAATAATTGAATGTGTTTTTGCAATTGCGTATCTTAATTAAATCTCTTTTTTTAAAATAATTCCCACAAGACAATTTTATTAATGTTTATACAGTCAGTCATTGTTTTATTGATTCAAATATTTACCACTTTCTCTCCTTTCCATTTCTTTATGCGTCTTAGATTGTCCATATGGTATCACTTTCCTTCTTCTGAAGTCCATCCTTTAGTATACTGCTTCTTACGACTAACTATAATGAAGGACCTGTTGTTGTTTCCCTTTAATCATCATGGGCTAATATTTTTTAAAAGTATAATACAAATGAATTACTAAAAAAATTAAACAAACAAAAAAAGACATACAAAATGCAAGCCTCTCATTTTTATTATTAGATTCAATAAAACCAAACCAAACCCACTGCTATCATGTAGATTCTGACTCATAGTGATCCCACAAGGTTTCCAAGGCTGTAAATCCTTATGGAAGCAGACTGCCACATCCTTCCCGCACAGAGCCACTGGTGGTTTTGAACCACTGACCTTTCAGTTAGCAGTCAATCGCTTCCTCAGATTCAATAAAAAAAAAAATAGACTCTGTCAAATTTGCTGTAACAGTTTCTAAATTAAAACTCCCAGGTTCTGAACTTCTCTCACCTGGTCTGGTACCAAACACCTGAAGACTGGCACTAGTTCATGGACTTCACATTGAATAGCACTGCTTGAACACTTTCCTTACTGAGGATCTGCTAGTAATGTACTCAATTTTATGTGTCTGAAATGCCTTTTTAAATACAGGTTTTTAATGTAATACAATATACATACAGAGAACTGCATGTATCAAGTGTACCGCGCAATAAATCAGGACAAAGTGAACCCATCTATGTAATCACCACTAGATCAAGATATAAAGCGTTACCAGCACTCCTGAAGCCCCCCACAGACCACCCCAGTCATTACTCCTACCTTTGTCCTCCAAGGTAAACAATATCCTCACAGCTAACATCATAAATTCAGTTTGCTTGTTTTTAAGTTTAAAAACCCAGGGCCGTCGAGTGATTCCAACTCATAGCGACCCTATAGGACACGGTGGAACTGCCCCACAGAGTTTCCAAGGAGCGCCTGGCGGATTCGAACTGCCGACTCTTTGGTTAGCAGCTCTAGCACTTAACCACTATGCTTTTTAAGTTTATATGAGTGGAATCATACCATATTAAAAAAAAAAAAAATCTGGCTCATTTCTCTCAATATCGTGCTTGTAAAATTCATCTGTGTTCTTGCTTGTATAAGTGTTCCTTCATTGTATGTCACTTTTTTTTTTTTTAAATGTTCATTCTATTGTTGGATATTTGGCATCAGTTTGGAGCTGTTATAAATAAGGCTTCTATGAACATTCTTGTATGTTATTTGGTGCACATATGTATGCGTTTCTTTGGGGCAAGTAATTAGGAATGAAATTGTCCATTCTTTATAATTGTTGGGTTATATGATATGTGTATTCTCAGCTTTGCTGCCAAAGACTTTCCTCATGTGCTTGGTCCAAATAAGCCAATCTACCTGTACCAAAAACCAGAATCTCTGCTGTTACATTTGTATTTTGTATCAGGAGAATTTTTGCCTTTTTCTAGGTTGATTAATAATCCTTACTTAGAAATATATTCTGAAGTTCAATATAAATTTTATCAAGCTCCAAATTTGTTGTGAGTACAATAACTCTGCAGCACATATGTGTATGCATATTTATGAGCATAACAATTTACAGATAAATCATTATATTTGTCTTATTAATGAATGTTATTTTACCATTTGATAAGTAACTCTTTTCTAAGTGACTTGCCTTCCTTGGTATAGTACAGAGAAGCAGTGTTTTTCCTGAAGATAAAAAAATTAATTACATAACATTTTGTATTTCACAGTGATTAAAGCACTTGGCAGTTTGAATCCACCAGCTACTCTGTGGGAGAGAGATGTGGCAGTCTGCTACTGTAAAGATTACAGCCTTGGAAACCCTATGGGGCAGTTCTACTCTGTTTTACAGGGTCACTATCAGTTGGAATCAACTCATCAGCAATGGGTTTTGTTTTGGTTTTTATTCTTCAGTTAGATCATGTAGGTTAGAACCTTGACTATCATGTTACACTTGTGTCTTAGTTATCCAGCGCTGCTATAACAAAAATACCACAAGTGGATGGCTTTAACAGACAGAAATTTATTCTCTCACAGCCTAGGAGGCTACAAGTCCAAATTCAGGGTGCCAGCTCCCAGAGAAGGCTTTCTTTCTCTGTCGGTTCTGGTGGAAGGTCCTTCTCATCAATCTTCCCCTGATCTAGGAGCTTCTCAGGGCAGGGGCCCAGGTCTAAAGGTTGCCCTCCACTCCTGGTGTTTCTTTCTTGGTGGCATGAAGTCCCTATCTTCTCTGCTCACTTCTCTCTTTTATGTCTCAAAAGAGATTGACTCAGAATACAACCTAATCCTTTAGATTGTATCCTGCCTCATTAATATAACTGCCTCTAATCCTGCCTCATTAACATCATAACCCAGTAAAACCCAGTGCCGTCAAGTAGACTCCGACTCATAGCGACACTATAGGACAGAGTAGAACTACCCCATAGATTTTCCAAGGAGTGCCTGGCGTATTCGAACTGCTGACCCTTTGGTTAGCAGCTGTAGCACTTAACCACTATGCCACAACATCACAGGGGATAGGATTTATAACACATAGGAAAATTACACAAGATCGCAAAATGGTGGACAACCACACAATACTGGGAATCATGGCCTAGCAAAGGTAACACACAGTTTTGGGGGACACAATTCAGTCCATAACAACTTGTTAACAGTATGTGACTTAAAAAAGACTGTAATCCTATAAGTACAAAATGAGGGCTATCACTTAAAAATTCCTAAGGAGAGAAAGTTGAATTGGGGAGAGATTTAATACAAAGAACCGTTAAAAATTCGGTAAATGAGTTAAGAACTCAAGAGAGAAATAGTGATTTCAAGTACAATTTTAAGACTATTCCTGCTGAACAAAAGACAATAAACAAATTTACAGGTAGCTTGAGGTGACTTGCTCCTTAATTTCTTCAGAGCATTAAGGAAGAAGAGGCTTAGGTTTATTAACATGTTTTCTAGAAAAGCCTGCACGTAAATACGTGATAGAGTAGATCAGATAAAGGATTTGGAGTTGGGATTTTGTCAAAATGGGCAAAACGTCATGAAATTTCAATTTCGTCATCTGTAAAATGGAGATGATAATACTTAAGTCACTGGCTGCTGTTAAGATTAACACGAGAGACTTGTGAAAGCCTGGTAAGCTGAAGCCACAGAGCAACAATTCTGGGTCATAGGTGTATTATCTTTGGCTCATATGGTATTTTTCTAAAAATTGTAACTAGCTGTCACATTTTTAAAATTTGGATTTTCAGCTTCTTTTTTTCATTCAGCTTTTTTCAGGTATTATTTACATAAAATAAAAGGCATCTATTTTAAGAGTACAATTCAAAGAGATTTATGCAAATGTATACACCCATGTGTGTGTGTGATCACCACACAGTAAAAATAAAGAACATTTCCATCATTGCAAAAGGTTCTCTTGTGCCTCTTTGCAATCATCCTCCTCACCCCCTTTCTAGAGCCCCAGGTAAGCACTGATCTTCTTTCAATAACTATTGCTTTGTTTCATTCTTTCTAGAATTTCATATATATGGAATTATAAAACATATACTATTTGTACCTGCTTCTTTTGCTCGGTTTGCTCTTTTTGAGATTCACCCATGTTGTGCGTATCAGGTGCTCATTCTATAATAAACTACTGGATAGTTGTTCATTGTATGGATATTTCAGTATTTGTTCATTCATCTGTTGGTAGACATTGGAGATGTTTCTAACTTTTGGCTATCGTGAACAAAGCTGCTATGTCCATTTCTGTGTGTGGACATACATTGTCATTTTGTTCTGGTAAGTACCTAGAAGTTCAATCGCTGGTTGCTATGGGCAATACCAGGTGGTGCCATGGTTAAGCACTCCGCTGCTAACCAAAAGGTCAACGATTTGAACCCACCAGCGGCTCTACCGGATAAAAGATCTGACGATCTGCTCCCATAAAGATTACAGCCCAGGAAACCCTCTGGGGCAGTCCAACTCTGTCCTATTTAGTGAGTCACTATGAGTCAAAATAGACTCAACAACATACAATAACAACAATAATGCATAATATGCTTAACTTTATAAGAAACTCCAAACTTGTTTCCAAAGTAACTGTTTCCAGTTCCAGTTGTTGTGGAGTCAATTTCAACTCATGGCGATGCCATGGATTAGCAGAGTAGAACTGCACACCATAGGGTTTTCAAGTTTGTAACCTTTCAGAAGCAGATGGACAGGTCTTTCTTTAGAGGATCCTCTGGGTAAGTTCCAACTGCCAATTTTTTGGATAGTAGTCTAGTGTTTAACCGTTTGCACCACCCAGGGACTCCTTAAAGTAGCTGTACCATTTTACATTTCCATCAGTAATTTGTGAGAATTCCAGTTGCTCCAGATGCTTGCTAACAATTAGTATTATCATTAATTTTAATTTTAGCCATTCTAAAATTAGTATTACCTCATTGTGCTTTTCATTTTCATTCCTAATTTCTGTTAAGTTTTCTTCTTTGATTCATGGTTTATTTAGAGGTGTGTTGTTTGATCCACGTATTTTGGGATTTTCCAGATATCTTCTTGTTATTGATTTATAAATTTAAATTAATTGTGGGTAGATATCATGCTTTATGGTTTCAACCCTTGTAAATGCATTGAAATTTTTATGATCCTGCATGTGATCTATCTTGTTGAGAGTTCCACATTCCCTTGACAAAAACCTATATTTTGCTGTTGTTGGGTAGAGTGTTTATAAATGTCAGTTAAGTCAGTTTATTGTTAATGTTGTTTAAGTCTTCTATATCCTCACTGATTTTCTTTCTACTCGTTCTATGAATTACTGAGAGAGGAATATTGAAATTTTCAAATATAATTGTGGATTTTTCCCTTTCTCCTTTTAGTCCTGCCATGTTCTTTATTTTTTTTTAAGATCTTTGTTATTGGGTACATACACATTCAGGATTATGTTTTATTATTTTATAATTATGAAATATTCCTTTTATTCATGATAATATACTTTGTCATGATGCTTACTTCAGCCAATATTAATATAGTCACTCCCACTGCCTTAGAATAAGCATTTACATCATATGTTTTTGACTTTCTTCTACTCAGCCAATGTGTCTTTGTATTTATAGTGTTTTTTTTTTTTTCTTGTAGATAGCATATAGTTGAGTCTTGTTCTTTTACCTAGTCTGACAACCCCTGTCATTTGTGCGTGTGTGTGTGCTTTCATTGAACAAACATTTATTGTGGTAGAAGTATATATAACAAAACATTTGACATTTCAACATTTTTTACATGTACAATTCAGTGACACTGATTGTGTTTATAATGTTGTGCAACCATCACCATTAGCTGTTTACAAATTTTTCCATCACCCTTAACAGAAACTCAGTGCCCCCTAAGCAATCACGTCTTTCCCCTCCCCTCTTCTGCCTTCGATAACCACTAATGAACTTTGGTCTCTAAGCATTTCCTTATTCTAGGTATTTTATATAAGTGGAATCATACAATATTTGTCCTCTTGTGACTGACTTACTGCACTCACCATGATGCTGACAAGGTTCATCCACGTAGTAGCATGTATCGGGACTTCATTTCTCTTTGTGACTGAATGATGTTACATTGTACACATGTACCACATTTTCTTTATCCATTTTCTGCTGATGGACATTTAGGTTGTTTCCACCTTTTGGCAACTGTCACTAGTACTGCATGAACACCGGTATACAAGCATCCGTTTGCGTTTCTACTTTCAATTATTTTGAGTATATACCTGGGAGTGGAATTGCTGGGTCATATGGCAAGAATGTGGAGAAATTAGGCCCTTCATCCATTGCTAGTGGGTATGTAAAATGGTACAGCTGCTGTGGAAAACAGTTTGGCGGTTCCTCAAAAAGTTAAACATAGAATTACCATAAACCTGTTGAGGCTGATTGATTAGGTTCCAACTCACCAAGCTGTGTTCCATGGCAGCTGTACCATTTTACGTTCCCGCTAGCAATGGATGAGGGGACCCAATTTCTCCACGCTCTTGCTAACACCTGTTGTTTTCCATTTTTGTGATTATCGCATGGGGGGCGGGGTGGGCAGTGGTGAGGTGGTGCCTCGTTGTGGTTTTGATTTTTATTTCCCTAATGGCTAATGATGCCCATTATCTTTTCATACGTTTGTTGGCCATTTGTATATCTACTTTGGTGCGGTGTCAGAGAATTCTTTGGAATTTATTGAGGTTTTATTTATGACCTAAGATATGATCAACTTTCATGAATGTTAATATGTACTTGGAAAGTAAATATATTCCCTAGTTTGGGGCTTGAGAAGTCAATATATATCTGTAAATCCATCTTATTGATTTTGTTATTTAGATTTTCTCAGTCCTTACTAATTTTTTTATCCACTTGTAGTTTTTTGATCTGCCTTAGCTTGAGAAATATGTTAAATTCTTCTATTATTGGTATGCTTCTATCTTAATTCTCCTTTCATCACCTATGGTTTCTGCTGTATGGAAATTATTGCTCTTTTATTGGGTACATAAATATTAATAACTTGTATCTTCATTGTGACTGTAGCTTTTGATACTATAAAGTGTTTTCTTATCTGCTTTTATGATTTTGTTATGAATTCAACCTTGTCCGAAATCAAGATTGTACACCCTGTCGTTTACTCTGAGAGCTCCGTGTAAATATTTTTTTAATGCTGAACACTGGGCCTTGTTTTGATGTCTCTCTACTTTTTTGTTTGCTTTAAAGTTCTAGTAGATTTCTCTAGAAGTCTTCACGGGAGCAGCATTATGTGGGTAAGTATTCTATGGTATGGCTATACCATGATTTATTTAATCTTTCACTTATTTTAGGACATTTTGATTGTTTCCAGTGTTGGGCTCTTATTAACAAAGCTGGTATGAACAATCATATGTAGTAGCTCTTTGAGTGGACATAAGTTTTCATTTCTCTGGAGTAAGTACCCAGAAATACAATTGCTGAATCATAGAGTAAATATATCTCTAGTTTGCTTATTTGTTTGTTTTAAGAAACTGCCAAACTATTTTCCGGAGTGGTTGTAACATTTTTCATTTCCACTACCAATGTATAAACGATCTAGTTTCCCCCAGATCCTTGCCAGCATTTGATGTTGTCACTGTTTTTTACTTTAGTCATTCTAAAAGTGCTAGCAGTAGCTCATTGTGGCCTTAATTTGCATTTTTTTTTAATGGCTAGTGATGTTGAATAGCTAAAACAATTTTGAAACAGAAGAATAAAGCAGGAGAAATCACCCTATCTCAAGAAAACTGTGTGATATTGGCTTGTATGCCATTTGTATATCATCTTGAGTGAAATGTCTCTTTATGTCTTTTGCCCATTTTCTACTTGGATGGGTCTTTTTTTTTTTAATTTTATTGGTTTTAGGTGAAAGTTTACAGTGCAAATTAGTTTCTCTTTCAAAAATATATACGTGAATCGTTTTGTGACATTGGTTGCAATCCCTGCAAGGTGTCATCACTCTTCCCCTTTCCCTTTACATCCTGGGTTTTCCATGTCCATTCGTCCACTTTCCTGTCCCTTCCTGCCGCTTGTCTTTGCTTTTGGGCACGTGTTGCCCACTTGATCTCGTATACTTGACTGAACTCAGAAGAAATTTCCTCAGGTGTGTTATTGTTTGTTTTATAGGACTATCTAATCTTTGGCTGAAAGGTGGACTTAGGGAGTGTCTTCAGTTCTGAGTTAGCATGGTGTCTGGGGCCCATATTCTCAGAGGTTCCTCCAGTCTCTGTCAGACCAGTAAGTTCTGTCTTTTTTTTGTGAATTTGAATGTTGTTCTACATTTTTCTCCTGATCTTTTTGGGATGGTTTTCCTTTCTTTAACTGTTGAGTTTTAGGAGTTCTTTATGTACTCTAGATATGTGATTCGAAAATATTTTCTTCCAGTCTGTAACTTGTCTTTTCATTCTCTTAACAGGGTCTTTCACAAAGTAAAAGTTTTTAATTTTGATGAAATTCAATTTATTATTTTTTTCTTTTGTAAATCATGCCTTTGATCTCAAGTCTCAGAATTCTTCACCAAGCCCTAGGTCCTGAAGACTTCCTCCTATCTTCTAAGTGTTTTACAGTTCTGCATTTTACATTCAAACACATGATCTGTTTTAGGTTAGTTGTTGTATAAAATGTGAAGGTTAGGTTGCGGTTCTTTTTTTTTTTTTTTTTGCCTGTGGGTATTTAATTGTACCAACACTATTTCTTGAAAGGCGATCCCTCTTCTTTTGAGTTGTATTTTCATTTTTGTCAAAAATCAGTTGACTGTACTTGGATGGGGTTATTTCTAAGTTGTCTACGCTCTCCCATTGATACACGTGCCTATCCATCTGCCAATACCACACAGTTTCCTTGAGACAGGGTAGAGTGATATCTCCTGCTTTATTCTTCTGTTTAAAAATTGTTTTAGCTAGTCTAGTTGTTGTGCCTTTCCATATAAATTTTAGAACAGTCTTGTCTAGATTGACAAGAAATATTGTTGAAACCTTGACATAAATTGCGTTCAATCTGTATATCAGTTTTGGAAGAATTGAAAATGTTAAGTCTTCCTTCTAACCCATGAACATAGTATGTCTCTTCATTTATTTAGGTCTTTTATTTCTTTCATCAGCATTTTTTGAGCTTTTGATGAACAAGTCCTGTACATATGTTGTTAGACTTACATCTATGTATTTCATGTTTTTTTGAGAGATTAAAAATGGTATTGTATTTTAATTTCAGTGTGCCTATGTTCATTGCTAGTACCTAAAAATACAATTGATTATTTTGGCTTTAAACTTCTGGAGGCTAAAATTCCAAATCAGGGTGTTGGGTATGTAAATTCTTTCTTTGCTAGTAGTCCCTGACATTCCTTGGTTCCTGCTTGTAGATAATCCTCACATGGCATCTGTCTTCCTCAGAGTGTGCACATTTCTCAGTGAATATTCTGCTCTTTGTAGAAGTCAAAAATGATTAGGTTTAGGACCCGCCCTGTACAGGTATGACCTCAACTTATTGACTGATTACATTATATTAGATTACAGCCACAGGTATGTTATTGTTGTTAGGTATCATCAAGTCAGTTCTTAATCATTGTGACCCTAAAAATACAATTGATTTTTGCATGTCGATCTTGTATCCTGCAACCTTGCTGAACTCACTTACGAGTTTTAGGAGCTCTATTTTTTTTTTTTTTTGTAGATTCCTTGGGATTTTCTGTGTAGACTTTCATGTCATCTGTAAATAGAGACAGTTTTTCTTTTTCTGATATGTATGCCTTTTATTTCCTTTTCTTGCATTCTTTTTCTGCCTAGGACTTCCAGCACTATGTTGAGTAGCAGTGCTAAGAATGGACATCCTTGCTTTGTTCCTGTTGCTGGGAGGAAAGCACTCAGTCTTTCACCATTAAGTATGATGTTAGCTATTGTCAAGTTGAGCGGTTTTCCTCTATTCCTAATTTTTGGAGAGTGTTTGTCATAAATGGGTGTTGAATTATGTGAAATGATTTTTCTACAATTTATACGTTCTCATTTTTTTCCTCTTTAACCTGTTAACATGAAAGATTATACTGGTTAATTTCAAATACTGGACCAGTCTTGTATCCCTGGAATAAACCCTCCTTGGTCATTGTGTGGAGCCCTGGTGGCACAGTGGCTAAGCATTCAGCTGCTAATCAAAAGGTCAGCAGTTCAGATCCACCAGCTGCTACTCAGAAACCCAATGGCGCCGTTATACTCTGTCCCATAGGGTCACCATGAGTTGGAATCGACTCGGCAACAGGTTTGGTTGGTCATGGTATATAATTCTTTTCATACATTGCTGAATCCTATTTGCTAATATTTTGTTAGCAGTTTTTGCATCCATATTCATGAAGGATTTTGATCTGTAGTTTTCTTTTTTGTACTGTCCTTGTCTAGTTTTAGTATCATGATAATACTGATTTCATGAAATGATTTAGGAAGTGTTTATGCCGTTTCTATTTTCTGGAAAAGACTTTGTAGAATTAGCGTTTATTCTTCCTTAAACATTTTGTAGAATTTCCCAGTGAAACTATCTGGGTCTGGAGATTTCTTTCATGGAAGTTTTAAAAAAATTATGAATCCCGTTTCATATTTGTTATGTTGTTGTTAGATGCCATCCAGTTGATTCCAACTCATAGTGACCCTACGTACAACAAAAGGAAATACTGGCTGGTCCTGTGTCATCCTCACAATCATTGTTATGTTTGAGCCCATTATTGCATCCACTGTGTCAATCCAGCTCATTGAGGGTCTTTTGCTTTTTTGGTGACCCTCTACTTTAGCAAGCATGATGCCCTTCTCCAGGGACTGATCCCTCCTGGTAACATGTCCGAAGTATGTGAGACATAGTCTTGCCATTCTTGCTTCTAAGGAGCATGCTGGTTGTACTTCTTCCAAGACAGATTTGTTTGTTCTTTTGGCAGCCCACAGTATATTCACTATTCTTTGCCAACATCATAATTCAAAGGTGTCAATTCTTCTTTGGTCTTATTTATTGTCTAGCTTTTGCATGCATATGAGGTGATTGAAAACACCATGGCTTGGGTCCGGTTCATCTTAGCCTTCAAGGTGACATCTTTGCTTTGTAACACTTTAAAGAGGTCTTTTCAACAGATTTGCCCATTGCAATGCGTCCTTTGATTTCTTTACTGCTGCTTCCATGGGCGTTGACTGCGGATCCAAGTAAAATGAAATCCTTGACAACTTCAGTCTTTTCTCCTTTTATCACGATGTTGCTTATTGGTCCTGTTGTGAGGATTTTTGTTTTCTTTATGTTGAGATGTAATCCTGAAGTCTGTGGTCTTTGATCTTCATCAGTAAGTGCTTCAAGTCCTCTTTACTTTCAGCAAGCAAAGTTGTCTCATCTGCATAATGCAGGTTGTTAATGAGTCTTCCTCCAATCCTGATGCCCCGTTCTTCTTCATATAGTCCAGCTTCTTGGATTATTTGCTCAGCATACAGATTGAATAGGTATGGTCAAAGGATACAACTGTGATGTACACCTTTCCTGACTGTAAACCACACAGTATCCCTTGTTCTGTTTGAATGACTGACTGCCTCTTGATCTATGTACAAGTTCCTCATGAGCACAATTAAGCATCCTGGAATTCCCATTCTTCACAATGTTATCCATAATTTGCTATGATGCACACAGTCGAATGCCTTTAGTAGTCGTAGGACTGTTCAAATTATTTCATATTGGGTGATTTGTGGTACTTTGTGCTTTTCAGGGGAAAGTTTTCAGAGTTAAGTGTGTAGACTTATTATTCTTTTGATGTCTGCAGGGTCTGTGATTATGTCCCTTGCTTCATTCCTGATATCAGTAAGTTCTGTCTTCTCTATTTCTTTATAAATTCTGTCATAGGTTTGTTGATTTTATCGATCTTTTCACAGAACCAGATTTTTATTTCATTTCATTGATTTTTCTCTGTTTTTCTGCTTTCAATTTCATTGATTCCTGCTCTTTATTATTTCCTTTTTTTTTTTTTTTTTGCTTTGGATTTATTTTGTTCTTTTTCAAGTTGCTTGAGATATATTTTAGTTGGGTTCTCTAGAGGAGCAAAATCAGTGAGACATATGTGTATAAACATATAGAGAGTGATTACATCAAGGAAATGGCTCTCAAACAATTATGGGGGCTAGAAATACCCAAATCCATAGGTCAGATGGCACGTTGGAGACCTCTGCTGAATCATGGCATTGTGGGGGCTTGGGAATCCAAAATCTGCAGGCCAGGGGACAAGAAGAGTACAGGGTCAAGACAGAGCGAGCTCTGCCAGAACATCTATTTGTGTTCCGGAAGCAGCATATATTCTGGAGACAGACTACACACCCAAGGAAACCACTGGGAATCAAGCCTAGCCAAGTTGACACATAAAATTAACCATCATGAGATGGGAGCTTAGATAGATTTGAGACTTTTCTTCTTTTTTAATGCATGCAGTTAGGTGCTATAAATTTCCGTCTCAAGGCTGTTTTAGCTGTGTCCCACAAAGTTTGATATATTTTCATTTTCATTCAGTTCTGTGTATTTTTAATTTCCTTTGAGGCTTCTTCTTTGATGCATGCATTACTTAGATGTGTGTTGTTTAGTTTCCAAGCATTTGGTGATTTTTCTGTTATTGATTTTTACTTCGATTTCATTGAGGTCAGAGAATACACTGTATACAATTTCAATTCTTTTAAATTTGTTGAGGCTTGTTTTATGGCCCAAAATAGATAGGGTCTTTTTGGTATTTGTTCTGTAAGTATTTAAAAAGAATGTATATTCTATTGTTGGGTAGAATGTTCTATAAATGTCAATTAGATCCTGTTGGTTGATGGTGTGGTTCTATATTTATTTTCTGTCTAGTTTTTCTTTCAGTTGTTAAGAGAGAGGTGTGTTAATGTCTTCAACTATAATTGCTGGACTTTTCTATTTCTTACTTCAGTTCTATAAGTTTTTGCTTCATGTATTTTTCAGCTCTTTCGTTTGATCTGTACACATTTAGGATTCTTATGTCTTCTTGGTGGATTGACTCTTTTATCGTTATGTAATATCCCTCTCCGTTCCTAGTAATCTTTGCTCTGAAGTCTATTTTATCTGATATAGTGTAGCTACTCCTGCTTTTTTTTAATTTATGTTTTCAGGGTATAACTTTTTCATCATTTTTCTTTCAACCTGTCTGTATTATTATATTTGAGGTGAGTTTCTTTTAGACAGCATATAGTTGTGTTATGCTTTTTCATCTACTTTACCAATCTCTGTCTTTGGATTGGTGTATTTAGATTATTTGATTTATATTTAAGGTAATTATTGATATTTTATGGCTTAAGCTTACAATTTCATGTTTTATTTGTTTGTTCCTCTCTTTTGTTTTTCTTGCCTTTGTGTGAGTTACATGAACTTTTTTTAAAAAAGAATTCCATTTATCTATAGTATTTTTGAATGTATCTCTTTGTAGTATAGCATTTTTAGTGGTTGCTATAGATATTACAGGAAACTCTGGTGGCACAGTGGTTAAGAGCTACAGCTGCTAATGAAAAGGTTGGCGGTTCAAATCCCCAGGTGCTCCTTGGAAACTCTAAGGGGCAGTTCTACCCTGTTCTGTACAGTGGCTATGGGTTTTTTTATTATTATTATTAAATAAGTATTACAAGGAGCCCTGGCGGTGCAATGGTTAAGTGCTTGGCTGTTAATTGAAAGGTTGGTGGTTCAAATCTACCAGCCACTGTGCAGCAGAAAGATGTGGTAGTATGCTGCAGCCTTGGAAACCCTATGGGGCAGTTCTGTCCCATAAGGTTGCTGTGAGTCGGAATTGACTTAACGGCAGTGGGTTTGGTTTAGTTACAGGTGTTACATTACATATATATAACTTATCACGGTCTACTAGTCTTGACATTTTACCAGCTCAAGTGAAGTATAGAAATCTTACCTCCTCTCTTTATGTCCCTTTACCCTTATCTATTTATAATTGTCTTAAATATTTTCTTACATACATTGAGAACCACATCAGAATGTTATAATTTTTTGCTTCACTGTCAACTACGACTTAGAAAATTCAAGAGAAGGAAAATCCATCGTGTTTTCCGTATTTATGTTCTTTTCATTGTTCTTTTCTGATGTTCTGAGATTCCTTCTGTTATCATTTCTTTTCTGTTTAGAGACCTTCCTTTAGCCATTCTTTTAGGGCAGGTCTGTTAGTGACAAATTCCCCTATTTTTCTTATTCTGAGACTGTCTTCATTTTCCCTTCATTTCTGAAGAATATTTTTACTTGGTATAGGATTCTGGGTTAATAGGTGTTTTCTTCTAGTACTTCACACATGTTTCACTTCCTTATGTCTTCCATGGTTTCTGACGAGATATTGCTGTCCTTTAAAATGTTTCTCTCTTGCTGTTTTCAAGGCTCTTTTCCTTGTTTTTAGATTTCAGAAGCTTGATTATAATGTGTCTTGACATGAATCTTTAGGGTTATTTTGTTCGGGGTTCACTTGGTTTCTTGGATTTGTAGGTTTATATCTTTTGCCAAATTTTGGAATATTTCAGCTGTTATTTCTTTGAATATTTTTTCAGCCTCATTCTCTTCTACCTCTTTTTTGGGATTCCAATGACATGAATGTTTTCAGTTGTTTGTTTATTTATTTTACAGCCCCAGCCTCACAGGTCCCTGAGGCTCTATTCATTATTTTTCTGTTTTTTTTTTTTTTCCCAGTATATTTCCTCTATGTTGTTCAGATTGGTTAATTTTTACTATTCTGTCTTCAAGTTCGAGATGGATTGACACAGTGGCTTCAACAATGGGCTCAAACATATCAACAACTGTGAGGGTGGCACGGGACTAGGCAGTGTATCACTCTGTTGTACATAGTGTTGCTATGAATCGGAACTGACTCGAGGGTACCTAACAGTAACATTTTCGAGTTCATTGATTCTTTCGTCTGTTCCCTCCGTTCTGTCTTTGAGCCTCTCAATTGATTCTTTTATCTCAATTACTGTATTTTTTCAGTTCTGAAATCTCAATTTGTTTCTTTATATTTTTGCTGTGATTTTCATTTTATTTGCTGATATTTTCTATTTTTTAAATTCGTTTCAAGCATGTTTGTAATTGCTCCTTGAAGCATTTTTGTAATAGTAGCTTTAATATCCTTGTTAGATAATTCTAACATCATTGCCATATCGTTTTTGTCATCTATAATTGGCTTTTCTCATTCAATTTGAGATTTTCCCGGTTCTTGGTATGATGAGTGTTTTTTTTTAGTTGAAACCTGGACATTCTGGGTTTTAAGACACTAGATCTTATTCAAATCTTCTGTTTTTACTGGACTCCTCTGACATCACTTCTGCAGGGAAAAGGGGGGGCACCACCTCCTTACTGCCAGGTAAGGGAGGAAGTCCAGGTTCCCAAGTCAGCCTTTGTTGAAGGAGGAAGGGGTTCCTCAATACTATGGAGCAGGGTTGGGAGTTATAGCTCCCTACTGGATCTCCTCTGATACACCATGGCTGGGAGGGGTAGGGGTGTCTCATTATTGCTCCCCATGTGGCCTCCACTGACACTGTGGGGAGTGGGTTGACCTCGTTATTGATGGATGGTTGTGAAAGTCCTGTGTCTCTTCTCAGCCTCCTCTGACAACCTCAGTGGGGAAAGGGAGTGGTATCTCATTACCACTAGGAGAGGGTTGAAGTCCAGGTCCCCACATGGTCTCCACTGACACTGGGGTTAGGAGCATAAGACTTTGTTCTCACCCACTGGGAATGAAGGTTCTAGTTCCTCACCTGGCCTCCTCTGACATCACCCTTGCTGGGAGAGGTGCAACTGCAGAGGGTGGAGGTTGTTTGTGGTGCCCATCACAGCCTCATGAGAGTGGAAGTCTAGGCTCCCTACTCAGGCTTTGTTGGCGAGAGTTCGGGTGGGGTCACAGTTTTTTTCAGTGATGTATGGCTTGAGTAAATATTGTCTAAAAGTATTCTTTCTGGCTAGACTGCCTTCTTCCTGGTCCTTTGGCTAGTGAGAGTGAGATTTCGTTGGATTGTTTTTTTTTTTTTTTGTCTGTGCTCATTGGCATTTACACATTGCCAGCTTCTCCAGTATCCAGTCTGGAATATATGAGATAAAACAAAAACCCAGGAACTCACCCCTATGTTGTTCCTTGGGTTTCAAGGTCCCTAGCTAGTCAGTCTTCTACCATTCAGAGTCTTCCTGTATTTGTTTTATCGATAAGGTCCAGGATTTTTTATTTTACTTAGTGGAAGGAGTAGGGAAAGGCAGTTCCATCTTTCTGAAAGTGAAAGTGGCAGGGAAAAAAATATGCATATATATGTGTTTTTTCTGTAATATTAACTAAGACCAATTTTACTAGCAGAAAATATATGTATAATTTCATATAAGCCAAAAAAAAAAAAACTAAACCCATTGCTGTTGGGTCAATTCTGACTTATAGCAACACTATAGGGTAGAGTAGAACTGCCCCATACGGTTTCCAAAGCTAAAATCTTTATGAAGGCAGACTGCCACATCTTTCTCCCACAGAACGGGTTCAAACCATTGAATTTTAGGTTGGCAGCTGAGCACTTAATCACTGTGCCACCAGGCCTCCTTATATTGTTAGGTGTAGTATAAAATCATAGCAATGTGCAGATAAGACCACAATAAAAACTAAGCACAATTAACTGTTTCCAGGTGTTTTTGTTAATATTTATTTTCCAATTGTTTATTCATGTTGTTGCTTACTGGTGCTCAATAGCAGACAAGCAGGAACAGACAGTTAAGGATTAAGAAAAATGTATCGGGTAAAACTTAGAATTTAGAAAATCTTAGTGAACATTTTATTCTTTTTTTTTTTAATTGTGCTTTAAATGAAAGTTTACAGAGCAAATTAGTTTCTCAGTAAACAATTAATACACATATTGTTTTGTGACATTGGTTGTCAACACCGTGACCTGTCAACACTCTCCCCTTCTTGACCTTGGGTTCTCCATTTCCATTTGTCCAGCTTTGCTGTTCCCTCCTGCCATCTCGTCCTTTCCCCTGGGCTGGTGTGCCCATTTAGTCTCATATACATGGTTGAGCTACTTGTATTATTGTTTGTTTTATGGGCCTGTCTAATCTTTGGCTGAAGGGTGAACCTCAGGAGTGATTTCAGTACTGAGTTAAAAGGGTGTCCAGGAGCCATACTTCAGGCTTTTTCCAGTCTCTATTTTTTTTTTTTTTATCAGACCAGCAAGACTGGTCTTTTTTTGTGAGTTTGAATTTGTTCTACATTTTTCTCCAGCTCTGTCCAGGGCCATCTGTTGTGATCTCTGTTAGAGCAGCCGGTGGTGGTAGCTGGCCATCATCTAGGTATGCTGGACTCAGTCTGGTGGAGGCTCTGGTAGTTGTGGTGCATTAGTCCTTTGGGCTAATCTTTCCCTTGTGTCTTTGGTTTTCTTCATTCTCCTTTGCTCCAGGCAGGGTGGGAACCAGTGGAGTAGCTTAGATAGCTACTCACAGGCTTTTAAGACCCCAGATACTATGCACCAGAGTAGAACGTAGAATATCTTCTTTATGAACTATGTTATGCCACCTGAGCTAGATGTCCTCCGATTATTTCTTATTTATGAACTGGAAAAGACAATTGTTTAATTTTCCAGTTTATAGAATACCCATGTCCTATGGTATACTAACCACTATTCTAAATGATGTAGACAAGCTGAGGAAGGTTCAGACAGAAAACAAATGACTGTTTTCAATGCCAAAGACAGCTCAAACTTCCCATGCTGGATTTCCTGTTCCATCTCAGGTGAGCTTCTGTTCATGGAGGTCAAGTCCACTTAGGAGCCTCTGATTTCTATGAGCTCTTCTTGGCTATCAGGTTTTGTTGCATAACAAACCACCACAAGCCTTGAGGGCTTAAAATAACAAAGTTTATTATTCTTACAAGTCTGTAGGCTGGCCAAGCAGTTCTGCTCTAGGCAGACGTGGCTGTAGCTGTATGGTCTAGGAGAACCTTGCTCACGTGTCTGGGGCCTCAGCTAAGTTATCTTAGGCCTCTGTTTTGTGGTCTCTCATTCTCCTATTAGATAGACATGTAAATAGATAGGTTGATGATAGATAGATAATACTGTTGTTGTTGTTAGGTGCTGTCAAGTCAGTTCTGACTCATAGCGACCCTATGCACAACAGAATGAATCACTGCCTAGTCCTGCGCCATCCTCACAATCCTTGTTATGCTTGAACCCATTTTTGCAGCCACTGTGTAAATCCACGTCACTGAAGGTGTTCTCTTTTTCGCTGACCTTGTACGTTACCAAGCATGATGTCTTTCTCCAGGAACTGATTCTTCCCGACAACATGTCCAAAGTATGTAAGACACAGTCTCACCATTCTTGCTTCTAAGGAGCATTCTGGTTGTACTTCTTCTAAGACAGATTTGTTCATTCTTTTGGCAATCCGTGGTATATTCAATATTCTTCACCAACACCATAATTCAAAGGCATCAATTATTTTTCAGTCTTCCTTATTCATTGTCCATCTTTAGCATGCATATGAGGTGACTGAAAACACCATGGCTTGCGTTAGGTGCACCTTAGTCTTCAAGGGGACATCAGACAGATAAAAACCCAACCACTGCTGCTGAGAGTCCATTCTAACTCATAGTGACCCTGTAGGAGAGAGTAGAGCTTCCCCATAGGGTTTCCAAGGAGCAGCTGGTGGATCTGAACTGTGACCTTTTGGTTAGCAGCTGTAGCTCTTAACCATTGCACCACCAGGGCAATAGAGAGATAGATAGACAGAGACAGACAGATAGATAGACAGACAGACAGGCAGATAGAAAGATAGACAGATAGATAGATAATAGACAGCTGCCGTTGAGTTGACTCATGGTGATCTTTTGTACGACAGAACAAAACGTTGCCCAGTCCTGCAGCATTCTCACAATCATTGGCCCTCTACTTCACCAAACATTGTGTCCTCTCCAGCAACTGATCCCTCCAGATTACATGTCCAAAGAGAGTAAGTTGGACAATGTTCTGTTGTGATCCATCAGATTTGCACTGGCTAATTTTCAGTAGATCACTAGGCCTTTCTCCCTAGCCTGTCTTAGTGTGGAATCTCCACTGAAACCTATCCTCCATGGTGACCCTGCTGGTATCTGAAATACCGGTGGCATAGTTTCCAGCCTCATAGCAATGCACAAGCCACCACATGTGACAAACTGACAGATGAGTGGTGGTGCTATAAATTAGCCCAGGTCTATTCAAATGGTCATGGAAGGGTTCCCAGTAGCAAGAGAGTCCAATGAGCAAGGATTTTTCAAGTTTCTGCTTGTGTCATCTTTTCAGATGTCCCATTGACTAAAGCAAGTTAAATGGCCAAACCCAGATTCAAAGAATGGAAAAATGGACTCCACTTGTTGGAGGAGCAGCAAAGTCACACTACAAGGGAACATGTATATAGTGATGGACACTTTGTGATCTGCCATACCTGGTTTCTTCATTATCTATGAATTCTAAGGCCATCTGAATTCTATTGCTCTTCAGTGTCTGTTTCCTTATAGCTACCAACTGCTTGATGTCAAGCTATCTCCTGATTTTGAGTTAAGTATTTGTGGTACAGAAAACCAAAGAGTCATGATTTCTATAGTGTCGCGTTGTTGTTAGGAAGCAGCTTCTCAGTGAGGGTCTGCAGTTCCTGGTCACGCTTGCATCTATAAGCATCCATGTGATTAGTTTTCACCACTGGGATATGAGTGGAAATGATGTATATTACCTCTCGGTCAAGGAAGTTAAGAGTGTTTTCTCAACCATCACTTTTCTTATCTGCCTACCGAAGTAGAGGAGCCCTTAGAAGAGAGCTGAGCCACAGACTGGAAGGAGCTTGGGTCCCTGACTCACTATGTGAAGGCCACGCACCAACCAGGGACACCTACTGTGGACTGTTAGTTGAGAAAGAAATGTTTTTTTTTTTTTTTTGGTATCAAGCCATGGAAAGTATTGTGGTTTGCCTGTGATAGTAGCTAATATTACCGTAATTATTGCAGTAGGTGTTTGCCCCTACAGGAGTCCCTGGGTATTGCAGATGGTTTGCGCTTGACTGCTTACCTAAAGGTTGGTGCTTTGAACCCACCCAGAAGTGCCTCAGAAGAAAGGTCTAGAGATCTGTTTCGGAAAGATCACAGCCATTGAAAACCCTACGGAGCGCAGTTCTATTCTGCAACAGGTGGGGTTGCCATGAATGGAAATTGACTTGATGGCAACAGGTCTTTTTTCTTTTTTGCCTCTACAAAATGTTGTGAGCCTGATTCTAGACTTCTTTGAGGCCCACTTTCGGTATGGCATACTCCTAAGCCAGCTTCTTCATCTATATTAACACTGTGGTAGACAAAATCCTAAGATGGCCCCATGATCCCACCCTCTGGTGTGACTCCCTTGATCAGATTATGGTATAACAGTGGTTACTCTTGTGATGACAGCGGTCACTCTTGTGATTATGTTAGGTTGTATAAGACTCTGCCGTATAAGAATGGAGTGAGGTTTTCCTGCTGGCCTTGAAGAGGTAAGTCGCCATGTTGTGAGAGGGTCTTTGAGGGGACCACATGGCAGGAAACTGTTGGTGGCCTCTGGAGCTGTGAGCAGCCCTGCTGACAGCCAGCAAGAGAGCAGGGACCTCAGTCCTCTAGTTGCAAGGAATTGAATTCTGCCAACCCCTCATGAGCTTGGAAGAGGACCTGAATTCCAGAAAAGAATATAGGCTGGCTGAAACCTTGACTGCAGCCTACCAAGACCCTGAGGAGAGGCCACAGATAAGCCACACCGGACTCCTGACCCACATAAACTGTGAGATAAGAAATGTATGCTATTTTAATACATGACATTTGTGGTAATTTGTTACACAGCAATAGGAAACTAATAATACAGCACTCTAATTTCCAAGCCTTTCCTTTATCTCTGTGATCTCTTTCTCCCATATCCTACGCTCTGGATCAGAGACATAAATATAAACATTTTGGAGCATGCTTAATGATTTGTCTGCGGCAAAGACTGACAAAAACTTGATATATTTCTTGTCATACGAAGTAAGTGGGCTTGCTGGAGAATAGTATCTTCTGCCAAAAGTTGGAGGAAGCAACAGTAATAATAAAATTTAATATCTGAGGAGATGGTAACAGATGGACTGTAGGCTTTTAAAAAAATGAATACTGGAATCTCAAAGGTGAACGAATCCTTTATGACTAAAAAGTGGAAGACAGGTTTTCTAAGTATACAGCAAAAGGAATAACTAAGCAAAGTTGAATAACTAAGTAAAGTTCATGTAAGAGATTCAAAATAAAAAGTTAAACAGAAGAGATCTATGATTAGCCTCAAGAAGGACATTCGTGCCAAGAAGTTAATCAAAGAATAAAATAAAACAAGTTTAACAAGGGGGAGAGTAGTAGTAAATGTCTCATGTTAAGAAGCATGAAAGTCAAGACAAAATCACTGTGAAATAAACAATGATAATACTGGCATTGGTGCAAAAAACATCACCAAAGAAATGACTTTTCAGTCTGGAAGCACAAACATGTCAATCATTTCTTCCCCATTTCAAAACTCCAGAAGAAGTCAGGTCCAAGATACAGCATGAGTCTCATGCTAGCCAAACATCATTATTATTTTCTCCTCAATTAAGACTTCTTGGTGAGCTACAAATGTTTCCTTTGTTGTTAACCACTCCAGGTGGGCCTTGTTAGCTCCCAGTTTATTGCCAGATTGTTAAGCCCACTGCTCAACTGAGTGCTGTCATTTCCTCCTCTTCCCACATTTGCTACCTCCACTCTCTTAAATCACAGCTGCCTACTGCTCCCCCTCTTCCCTTGTACTTCCGCCTCCTCACAGTGCTTCCACAGGGCCCTGAATGGTGGAAACAAAATCCTCCTAGCCATCTGACATCACCTTTCTCCTACATACTCCTCCAAAATTGCTCACCTCTTCTGGGAAGACAATTCTGAAACTATTTGAATAACAGATTTAAGTAGCACAGAATCTACTTATCAAAGTAGCCTCTCTTTGCTCTCAGGGAGATCCATACTTACCCCTTCAAGCATAGTTCCCCTCCTTTCTGTATGTCTCGGGTCTTAAAAACCAAACCCATTGCCGTCAAGTCGATTCTGACAGTGACCCTATAGGACAGAGTAGAACTGCCCATATGGTTTCCAAGTAGTGGCTGGTAGACTCAAACTGTCGACCTTTTGGTTAGCAGCCATTGCTCTTAACCACTGTATCAACAAGTCTCCCTCTGCGTCTTACTGCTAAGCAAATATGAATAATGAGCCCAAGAGGCAGACACTAAGCCCGTGAGAATCTTCTAAGTAGTGTCTCTCCCACTGTTGGATAGCAAACAATTCTTAGCTGATGGTAAAAAATGTTGCTGAGAACTTAATTTCCCATTCTGAAAATTATATTATTTAATTCATTGATTCAATGATTAATTCAATAAATGTTTCTTGCTTGCCTGTGGATGTACTGGGCACTGCTCTGTGCTATATGGACATTCATGGGGGGAGGGCAGACTTTCCAGTCTGGGAGATGGACTAGCCAGATTAAAGAAAAAGAACAGACTGGGGTAAGTGTTGTGAAGGGAACCAAGAAAAGTTCAGTGATGAGCAGAAGGTGAGAAGGGAGTAAGATGGTTAGGGAAGTCCTCCCTAAAATTGTTGTCAGTGACCACATTTTTGCTACGTTCCTTTTCAAATCTGTTCCTTGTCTCTCTGATCTTCATGACTTCCTTTCCTGTTCCACTCTCATGCTGCTAACCCTTATCCGTTTTCTCTCTTCTTTACTCCTCAGAAGACAGCACCTACCTGCTTATCCCCTAGACAAGGAGATAAGTGTGTGCTGCATGGTGCTGGATTGAGTGGGCTCTGGGGTCAGACCTCCTCTAGCCTGTAATTCCAGTTCCTCCACTTAACACCCATTCAACCTTGGGCAAATTTCTTCTTGACATCTATATGACAAGCAGTCGCCATAGAGTCAATCCTGGCTCATGGTGACCCCATGTGTGTCAGAGTAGAACTGTGCTCTGTAGGGTTTTCAATGGCTGATTTCTTAGACGTAGATCACCAGGCCTTTCTTCCAAGGCACCTCTGAGTGAACTCAAACCTCCAAACTTTTGGCTAGCGGCTGAGCGTGTAAACCATTTGCACCACCCAGGGGCTCCATCCGCATATATATAAGATGGATTTGATATTGTTCCTTGATTCTAAAGCACAACATACAAAATCCTTAATACAGCTCTGGTGTAGAGCAAAACTCAATGAATGTTAGCTGTTGCTGTTATTTCATCTTGTCTGCATTTAAGATTAGCTGCCTCTGTGTGTGTGCTAATTTATGGTACCGTGGCCCAAAGATCCAGGAATTCCATGAGCATACATTATTAGGTTTAATTATAGATATTTTTATACAAATATACTTCTTTATTGTAATAGCTTTCCAAAAAACCCCAAACTCATCACCATCGAGTTGATTCTGGCTTATAGTGATCCTTTAGGACAGAATATACCTGCCCCATAAGGTTTCCAAGGGGAAGCTGGTGGATTCCAACTGCTGACCTTTTGGTTAGCAGCTGGGCTCCTAACCACTATAATGACTTTGCACACATGTTAAACAGCAGCGCATTCAGCTGATCTACCTTAGAGTAAAATTTAAAGAAATATAAATACCTAGGCAAATACAGCACCTTTATAATTAATTTATTTGTAATCACCGTTTCTCGCAGATCCAGTTTTCCTTTAGAATTCAACAGGAATTAATAGAACAAAGGACATCAAACTCATTCTGAATTGCTTTTGGAGTCAGACTGCTTCTACGTGAGTTCTGAGACTTTAAGCCAGGTTGGCATTAAAACGTTTCTGGGCTACCCAACCCTCAGCTGCTCTAATTAAAAGGTGACTTTATTATTCTCTTTGATTCCACTGCCCTCATCTACTTAGGTTTGTGTTAAATAGATGGGCTTCTACACAGCCCTGAATTTGGGCGTTACGGTCCCTGTAGACTCCTCCATAGCGCTAGTTATACGCTTTCTCAGCCTCTACTTCGCTTTCCTACTGTAATGATTCCCTTAGGATTTTTGACATCTTTCCCTTCAGATCTCAACTTCTCTCGTTAAGGAAAGATTAAGGGCCACATTATTAATCTCCATATTTCAGTCACAAGAATCTTCATGCTTTCGTTTTTTTTTTTTTGCTAAGTTGGCCCCATTGTCTCTGTTATGGGCTGAATGGTGTCCCCCAAAAAGATTCGCTGAAGACCTAACCCCTGTACTGGTGAATATAATCTTGTTAGGAAATAGGGTTTTTCTTTTGCTATCATTTAAGTTAAACTAAGTCATACCAGAGCATGGTGGGCCCTAATCTTAATCCCTTCTGAGCAGTGTTTTATAAAAGGGGAGAACAGACGTGGAAACAGAGCCGCACTCAGGAGGAAGACACCACGTGAAGAAACACCTACAGGCAGCAAAGGAACACCCAGGATTGCCGGAAACCACTAGAAGCCAGGAGAGAGGCATGGAACAGCTCCTCTCTCAGAACCTTCAGAAGGAAACGACATGACCAATACTCTGATTTGGACTTTTAGCCTCAGACCTGTGAGACTAAATTTCTGTTCTTTAAAGCCACTCACTTCGTGGGTTCTGTTATGGCTGTCCTAGGAACAGGGCCGGATTAAGGTATGTGAGTCCTGAACACTGATAATCTGTGGTGTGCCTCCCCTGCTTACTCATGCATTCAAATGGGATATGTGAGTTATAGTTTTGCATGTACATATATGAGAGGAGTACTGGTGGTGCAGTGGTTAAAGTGCTAGACTGCTAAAACCGAAAGGTCAGCAGTTCCAAACCAACATCAGCTCCGTGGGAGAAAGATCTGGCAGTCTGCCTCCAGAAAGATTACAGCCTCGGAAACCTTATGGAGTCACTATGAGTCAGAATCGACTCGACAGCAGTGGGTTTGGTTTTTTTTACATGTATGTGTGTGTCTTAGTTATCCATGACGTAAACTCTTTTTAAATATAGTATCAGCAATTGAACACAAAAGTGGTGTATGCCATTTTAGCGGAATGAGACAAACTGGACTATAAAATTTAAGTGGATGTATAGTACTAAAATTTTTACTATATACCACATTTTCTGCAAAAAAGAATATCCCACATATTCTATAGCAAAGACAATGAGCCTGCGAACTTAGTTTTCCTTTAGACAACTGGTGCCCCTGTTTTTTGATGCCCTAAGCACGTGCTTACCTTGCTTATTGGGTAATCTGTCCCTGCCTTGGAGACTAAGACAGGCTCCTTGATTTTAGCTCTTTGCCCTTTGAAACTAGAGCCATTCCTTCTCACCATAACGCTCCCATATCACATCCATTGGTGTGGCTATATCTCACATTGGAGGTACCTCCTGGAAGCAGAGACTGTTACCACAGCACCTAAAACAGTGCTGGACACATAGTAGGTGCTAAGAAGCTTTGCTGAATAAATAAACAAAGCTTAAGTGTATTCATACACTTGCTGCAGCCTATAATAGAGACTATTTCTTTACCACAGAATAAGACTTGTTCCCCAAATATAATAACATGTAAAATTTAACAAGGTCTGAACGCTGACATATAACTGGTTTTTTCACTGTATGTCTAGGTTTTTGTTAGGTGCCGTCAAGTTGATTCTGACTTATAGTTACCCTGAGTACAACAGAACAAAACACTGCCCGGCCCTGCGCCATCCACACAATTGTTGTTATGCTTGAGCCCGTCATTGTAGCCACTGTGTCAATCCAGCTCATTGAGGGTCTTCTTCTTCTTTGTGACCCTCTGCTTTACCAAGCATGATGCCCTTCTCCAGTGACTGGTCCCTCCTGGTAACGTGTTCAAAGTATGTGAGATGAAGTCTTACCATCCTCCCTTCTAAGGAGTATTCTGTCTGTACTTCTTCCAAGACAGATTTGTTCATTCTTTTGGCAGTGCATGGTATATTCAATATCCTTTGCCAATACCATAATTCAAGGTTAGTATGTCTTTTTTTTTTTTATGTCTAGGTTAGTAGGTGGTATTTAGATTAGCAGCACAGAACTAATTTCCTGCCCTGAAAAACCAGCTGTCATCAAGTCAACTCCAACTCATGGTGACCCCATGTGTGTCAGAGTAGAGCTGGGGTCCATAGGGTTTTCCATGGTTGATTTTTCAGGTTTTCAGGCCTTTCTTCTGAGGTACTTCTGGGTAGACTCAAATCTCCAACCAGCATCTGACCACATTAATCGTTTGCACCACCCGGGGATTTCTTTCCTGCCCTAAAGATTGTGTTAATTATTGACATGGTTGTCAATTGTGGCAATAGAATTTGGTAGAGCATAAGATAACCTGGCTGTAGTTCTAAGTGAATTAGAATATACTGTGTGGCTCAGTGGTTAAGAGCTTTGGCTGCCAACCCTAAAGGTTGGCAGTTCGAATCCACCAGCCACTCCTGGGAAGTCCCGTGGGGCAGTTTTACTCTGTGCTGTAGGGTCACTATGAGTCAGAACTCAACGGCAACAGGTTTGGTTTGGTTTTGGTACTATTTGTATCTCTGTATGGCCAAGGCCCATTCCATATCTATGATTCAATATTAGATTGTGGATGTAGAAACGCTATAGCATGCTGAAGAGTTTAAGCCCATTTGGAGAAAAGCTATTAACAACACTAAGGCGCAAAACTAATAAGTCTTAATAAATATTTAAAAAATAAAATAACAGTCCATCTGGGAGAAGCATAATTTTTTTTTCATTCATTAGGGCAATCCACTTACTGACTCATAATCCTAACTTCCTTTACTAATTTAAAAAATTAGTCACTCTACGTGGTGATATGAACATTGCAACGGAAGGTCTATTATATTTTCTACTCACATAATTTGCAAATACTATCTATAAATATATTCTAGTATTTTGCTCAAAGCTGGGGATTATATAATGACAAAAGAAAACTCGAACCAACAATTTCCTCTTAAATATCTTAAACAGAGAACTTTATTCTAAATGAAAGTAAGAATAAAGGAGCAACTTTTTGACTAAGCAACATTTCCCTTAACAACCTTTTCTATCAATGTCCACTCTTTTAGTAAAACCTTTACCTTCCCTCCTCCTCCACTACCCTCAAAACAGGTTTAAAAGAGTGTGCTCGAAAAACCCTGCCCTTTTCAAACTTCCCAGAGATCGCTCTCTTCCTCTGTCAGCTATAATCTCATTCGGTCAGTCATTATTCCAAAACAGAAGCAGTAGTTTCTCTTATACTTATTTTTCTTCCAGTCACTCCCCTTTTTAACGTAGCTTTACTTGGGGTGGTGGGAATGGCTAATAGGCTTGGCTGCTCACTGAGAGGCTGGAGGTTTGAGTCCACCCAGAGTCGTTATTCTGGAAGAAAGACTTAAAGATCTATTTCTGAGAAATCAGCCACTGAAAACCCTATGGATTGTACAACATGATTAATGTAGTTGGTGCCATTATATGGTACCTGTGTAAAACATTGAGTTGACACATGTGTTATATGTATTTTTACAACAATAAAACAAAACCCCTATGGAGCACAGTTCGACTCTGACACACATGGGGTCACCATGAGTCAGGATGGACTCGATGGCAACTGGTTACTTGGTACAGGGAGAATCTAGATAAGTTCTTTGTGTAAAAAACTTTAATGGTTGAAATATTTTTTCCTTAAACACGCTGCCACCAAGGTTCCAGAACATTCTTCTCGAAAAGTGTTTAGAACTCTTCAACGCTCTTGCCTTTCAGAAACACTTAATATCCAGAATATCGCTTTGGAAGGGAAGCGAGAGAATGCCAGATAGGAGATTGGGTTTCTGGCAGAAAAAGGAAATGATAAAAATCACAGGCACATCATTGTATCATGCCTCAGGATTTTGTTCCACATATACGAGCCTGCCTGGCACAGACCCATTTCTGTCCATCGGGCCTGACAGAATAACACTTTTTGACTCCTTGCCTGCAGAGAGTCAGCATTGTGGAGTCTGCAGCAAAGGCCTTGTTTACAAATCTTCTTTTGCTGACGCTCCGGGTTTGCAGCGGGCTGTATTGTAATTTTCCTCCAAGGGGTTTTAAGGATGTGGAACTGAACTCCTGCACAGCTAATTCTTCAATGGAAACTGCCCTCCTTTGGGGGGAGAGAAAAATCAATCGTAGAGACACGGTAGGAGTTACAGGGGCTGAAAAGTGAATTGTCAAAAGGCAATCTGCTCCAAATTCCCCAGGTTCCGATTTTTGGACTGGGAGGAATGCTTGAGAGTGAATGAGTCATGATGGGCCCTGAGTGCTTTTGCTAGAACCTCAGGGGCGAGGTGCTTGGTGCTGCTCATTGCTTGCATCCGGATGGAACTACAGCTCTTAGTTTTTCTCAAGAAGGGCTTATCAATAGCAGAGGACTAAAGAAATAAGTGTGTGCCATGTATAGCATTTGAGGAAATGACCAATGCCAAGGAAGGTTTATCAGGACTTGCTGTTTGTTCTTGCTCTTCTCCTGGGGAAACAGATGTATTGATCAGATTTTCAGAGAAAAACAGCCTGTAATGGGTTCACTGTGCTGGGATGTGACAGACAAGGAGTGTCTTTCACGATAGCCCAGGAAATAGTCTGCCGGAGACTTGAACGGCTGCTAACCTGAATGGCAAGGGGAAGGCTGTCACATACAGGGAAGCTAGAAGGTGTCAGGGCTGATTTCGGGTTTAAATTCTCTTAAGGTAGCACTGCTGACTCTGGAGATATCTTATTTAAAATCATAATATTACGAGTTGTTTTGAAAGGTTGAAGTTAAGGAGTCACTGATGAAAATAATCCTAAAGATGAACTATCTTTTTCTCCACGCCCACCACTAAGTCTCCAGCACGGTAAAATAGGCTAAAAATGAAAAACATTGCATGTAGCTATGAAACTGAAAGATGAAATATGCAAATAATTGAGATGTCAAACTAAAACTTAAGGACAAGATAAATGGGTGCAGCATTTGTGTGTGTGTGTGACTTTTAGTCGATTCCAACTCGTGGTGGTGACTCTGTAGGACAGAGTAGAACTGCTTCATAGGGTTTCCAAAGCTGAAGTCTTCACAGAAGCAGACTGCCAGGTCTTTTCTCCTGCAGAGCTGCTGGTGGGTTCAAACTGCTGACCTTTTGATTAGCAGCCGAACTCTTAACCACTGCACCACCAGGGCTCCTTGGGTACAACATAAGCCACATTATACTGGTATATGTACATGCTATAACAATTCCTGTTTTGGTTTTTATTTTTTTTCCTTGGCTGCACCCTTAAATATGAAAATATATTTTAAGTGGATGTAAGGCAAAAAATAAACAAATTTATTGGATTATATAAATGTTAAGCTCAGAATTTCAGTTTCAGGCATAGCTGGATCTAGCCACTCACATGATGTCCTCAGGATTCTCTTCCTCCATCTTTCACCTTTGTTTTCATTCTCAGGGAGGCTCTCTCCATATGATGGTTTCTGGCAGTTAGAGGCCTACATTCTCAGTATCCTCAGGAGAAGGTTTCTTTCTCCCAATAGTTCTAACTGCTGAATTTCATTGGCCTGGCTTGTGTCTGAGGCCCGTCCCTGAACCAATTACCGTAGCCATGGCAATAGAATTCTCTGACTGGTCTAGTCTAAGTTGTACACCCTTAATAGACTGATGGTGGGTAAGGGGCTGGTTTCTCAAAGGAAATTAGTACACTGATATTAGAAGGAAGGATAGGTGCTGGGCAGACAAGCAAAAAGTTTACATTCAGTTGGTAAATACGTTGGGCTTATATAAAGAAATGGTACTTCTTTTTTTTTTTTTTTTAACAAGCATATCCATCTTTTACACCTAAACATGAGTGGCTATCTTCAGAGCTGCCCCCTTAGGAAGCGATAGGCTTGTTCAAGTCATGTTGTCTTTTGCTCAACATGTTTTGTGGAACTCCTTTTCTGAATTGCCTTCTGAATCAGTTTAAAAATCATAAAATAAAATTCATCTCATTAGTTTATGGTTATGTAACTTTTTTAATATGAAATATCCAATCATCTTCAATGGATGAGGACTCTTTTCCACTGTTGGTGAATGAATATGCAAAACAACATGCCCAAAGGCCCTGAAGAAATGGCCAAATGGAATCCTAAAAATGATCCGAATGGAAAAATTATCGGATTAAAAATAGAACCTCCCCAGGTACCAATTTTAAAAGGAATAAGACATGAGTCGTAATAATTTTAACCCAGTCCTTGTCCTTAAACAAGGCCCGGCCTCACTGTGGTCTGACTGTAATGAAAAAGGACAAGAAACTTTCATGCACTCAGTTTCAGGGACTGAGTTCCTACATATGTCTTTGGAAAATGGAATGCTTAAACGCCAAGGACCAACTTATCTATCCGCGTAAGACTCAAACGTACTGCGCTCCCCCATCCTCAGTAATGCCAAGATTTGAGAAGGGTACTCCTGAGCAGATGGTTTGACAGACTAAAGCATTAGTTTGCTGAGCCTCCGTGCTTGCTAATTAATTCTTCAGTTTACTAGGATTTAAAACGATCGTTCAAAACAAGACATCCCTTAAAATAAATGCTAGGTGAAAGTCTCGACGCAGTATTGATTATTAAGATGGTTATTTCAAACAGCTGAGGGTTGTTATTAAGTAACAAAATTGCCTTACCTGCTCTGTTGGTTTAGTTAAGCTGTTTGCAGCTTATAAAAAGATTACCCACAGTTTTAATTTTCACGTTCTCCTGGATTGTGTTTTCCAATTTCCTAGTTAAAATGGTAAACAGAATTCATTGGTAGAGTTCATTTTACAATTCAGATATACGACATCGTTGACATTTATTACAGGGAAAGCAGGGTTTGCAGGTCTGTGGCTTGAATACCCTGGGAACTGAGAATTCAAAGTCGTACATTCCAGTTTTGACACTGCTGCTTATGATGTTACCACATGTCGCCTAACTTCGGTGTGTTCCTTGTTGTCATCATTGGGTGCCATCGAGTGGATTCTGACTCATAGAGACCCCATGTGACAGACCCCCACATTGGGCTTTCTTGGCTTTAATCTTTGTGAAAGCAGATCGTCAGGTCTTTCTCTTGGAGAGCCACTGAGTGGGTTTGAACCACCAACCTTTCAGTTAGCAGCAGAGCACTTAACCGTTGTGCCACCTGGGTGACCAGATGCAGAGTAGTAAGGGTTAACTAAGTATCTAATACAAAGTATATTGAGATCGTGTAGTATTTTCACTGTGCAAAAGATTAGGGAAGAAAAACCTAGGGCTTAAGATTTTTATTCTGTTGAATTATTAAAATTATTAAAAGGGTTTTGGGGTGGGTTTTTTTAATATTGGAATACTGATATTGCAACTGGGTGTGTGTAAATGTGAACCAGACAACTATTTATTTAGAGCAGAAAAGGAAATCTCAAGAGCATTTTTGTAATAAGACAGACTCTCCAAGTGTACGTTATTCCCTTAGAATGGGGAACACATTTTGAAAGATATAATAACTTGTACAGGTTGCTAGGCTCTTGTCATTTGAAAAAGAAGCACTAAAATCCAAAGGCCTGAGGTCAAAAAGAACGGGATGAGAATTAAAAGACTGAATTGGGATAACAAAATCAAAACCAAAGGCAGTTGTTTTTGAGTTGATCCTGACTCCTGGTGACCCCATGGTACAGAGTAGAACTGTGCTCCATAGGGTTTTCTTGGCTGTAGTCTTTATAGAAGTTGATTGCCAGGCCTTTCTTTTGTGGTAACCCTGGATAGGTTTGAACTGCCAACCTTTAGGTTAGTGGCCGAGTGCAAACCATTTTTTGCCACCCAGAGACCTATTGGGGATGGAGAGGGGACATGTTTTTTAGTAAACGCAGAAGTTTATATGATTTTTGTAAGCTCAATAGAACTGTGAGGGCAAGGGCTGTGCCTGCCTTGTTTATTGTATCTTCAGAGGCTGGTACACATAGTAGGTGCTGAATAAGTCTTTGCTCAATAAGGGAAAGAATCAAAGATTGCTAGAAATTAAAAAGCAAAAAGACCTGAGCCCTGCCTTCTCATCCTAGTTGAGAGACAGGCTTACATATGTTTACGATTCCCATGATGATTGCTTTAATGAAAATTTGTAGAAGGCACTGTCTGGGAGACAGGAAAGGCTTACTGAGGGAAAAGCGCGTGAGCTGAGACTTGACAAATGACTAAGAGTTTCTCAGGTGCCATCAGAGTGGAACTGAGGCAGAGGGAAAAGGGCATATAGAGACCTGGACATGAGAGATCACGAGGCAGTGGTGGCTCAGTGGTAGAACTCTCGCCTTCCATGCGGGAGACTCAGGTTTGATTCCTGGCCAATGCCCTTCACCCACAGCTACCACCCATCTGTCTGAAGCTTGTGAGCTGAACAGGTTTCAGAGGAAGATGGAGTAGGAAGAAAGACTAAGAAGGAGTAGGAAAAAAGGCCTGGCAATCTACTTCCAAAAATCAATCAATGAAAACCCTGTGGATCACCATGGTCTTATACCCAACTGATCATGGGGATAGCGCAGAGTGGGCAGTGTTGGCTGACTCCAGGGCACCTAACAACATGTGAGACAGCGTAGCACAGACTAGAGTTCACGCGGGCTGTGCATAGACAGATGCCAAGACCCGCGGAGAAAAGACGGGGTCAGGTGAGCACAGCTCAAGACTTTAGAGCTTTGTTGTATAGGGAAGGGGGTTTAAAAATTGTGAGTCAGGAACACAGATCACGTTTGTATTTTGGAGACTCATTTGCAGTTTCGAAGGAGACAGAATTAGAAAAAGTGAGTAGTGCTGGTCTGGTTCAAGTTGTAAGCTGTAAACCGACTTAGTTAATGTGGGGTGATTGAAGAGAATCATGGGGAATGGAGGGAAGACATAAAATGACCCCAGCCACTGCACAGCCAGACCTCGTGAAAACTGGAGCCGCATAGTCCCTGGTTGTACACAGCTCTGGTCCCGGTCTGTCCCCTCCAGGGTCACAGCTGCTCTCTGACATTGCTTCTGCCGCTCCTGCCACTGCTCACTGACAGCCTCTGTGCTGTCTCAGCTCCCCAGGAGGGCCATCTGACTGGCTGCCAGTTTCCATCTGGTGCAGAGCTCCTAGTGGCCAGGTCTCTATGCTGGCCCTCCCCCTAGGCCTGCGGTCAGCTGTCTTTGGGTCCGATTCTTTCATCCACTGTACCCTGCATGTGGGTCTCGTGGCATAAGACTTAACAAAATTGGCTACAGAACCCCCAGCAAGGGGGCTGCAGGCGTGACAGGCACTGGAGGACTTCTCAGAGGAGGGTATGGCTGAAAGGCCCCTCAGCTGGGGGTCAGGCCAGAGACCGAGGACCAGCGGAAAGGGTTGTGCACCTGTGGTGAGAGCTGAAACAGACTCTGGCCATGCAGACGAAGAAGGGATAAGTTAAAAAATATATTGAGGAGGTAAAATTGTCAGGGCTTGGTGACTTAGTTGGGTTTGGGACTGAGAGAGCTTTACTCCTAAGTAGGAACAAGCAAGTTCTATTTAGTAATATTCAGTGAGTTAGGAAGCATAGGAAAGAAGAAGGTGGTTCTCATGGGGGAAGGTGGGAGCTTGGCTTTGGGTATATTTCTTTTTAGGTACTTATTACCTGTTGCCATCGAGTCAGTTCTGACTCATGGCTACCCCATGTGTGTCAGAGTAGAACTGTATTCCATAGGGTTTTCACGGGCTGATTTTTTGGGAAGCAGATTGCCAGGCCTTCCTTCCAAGGCACATCTGGGTGAACTTGAACCTCCGGCCTTGGATTAGCAGCCGAGTGTATTGCCCCCAGATTGATTGGTCCAATAGGCAGTTAACTAAATCCCCTGGAGGTGATCTGGGTTGGCAATAAAGTCATTAGCATTCAGCAGGAGAATGAATGGATCTCCTGAGGAGATTACGCAGAAAGAAAAGAAAAGCAATCTGGGGAGCGAACCCAGGCCCACGATCCAGAGAAAACTGAGATGAAATAGCCCCCAGTGACATCCCTGAGGAAAAGGTGACATGATTAAATCTAATATTTTAAACATTGATGAGGTGACTTACCTATTAGTCTCCAAATATGTTTAATAATAATTATATGCAGATCTTAGATTTCTTGTTGCTTCTTGGAAGATCTAGATGTGTGTCTGAAAACTTCTAAATAGATCAGATATTTACATGACTTTCATCTTAGACTACAGGGTGGCTTGTGCAATGTGTTGAATAGATGTGGGAGAGGAAATTAAATTTGAGTAGATTTTAGCTATTCGTTTTATTCCATATTTATCATAATTTGAGGCATAATCAAGGTCTAAGATTTAGTACCCTTTATTTAATATCCTTTATAAAGTGGTATATGAAAAAAATATATAAATTTTTTGTTTATATAAAGTGGTATAGAGTCCCAGGGTGACGAAAATGGTTAAGTGATCAGCTTCTAACCGAAAAGTTGGCAGTTAAAAATCTACCCAATGGTGCCTCAGAAGAAAGTCCTGGCAATCTACTTCTGAAAGGTCACAGCCATTGAAAAACCCTGTGCAGCACAGTTTTATTCTGACACACATGGGGTCCCTGAGAGTTGGAATCAACTTGGCCGTAACTAATTTGGTTTGTTTTTGTAAGGTGGTACTTTATTAGATCTAAACTTACCACTTCAAGGTCAAAGCATGTCCCATACTTTTCTTTGGTCAGTATCTTTCTTAGGGTATGTAGTCATCCTAAATACTCTAATATTATTTTGGTAATGCCTTTTTTTTTTTTCCCAGTATACTTCTTGACAACTTTCTTGATGGTTGTAGCTGCATGCTGAGCTACAGCAGAAGACTCTCAGACCACTGCCTTCCAAACTGCAGGTTGTGATCCATTGGCGAACTATGAAATCAATTAGTTGGTCGTGTCAGCATTTCAAAAAATGAAATAAAATAGATTAGAAAATATTATAGTGTATCACATGAAGAAAGGATAAGTTTTGTGAAAATTTTGTTTCAGTTGAGTGTTGGGTGCATGAGTGTTTGCCAGTGTGTAGGAGCGTGTAAAGTGTATATATGTGTTTATATGAGTACTGGGTTGTGAGGTAAAATTTATTTCTTACTAGGAATAGTAGGAATTGATGGAATACCAACTGAGATCTTTCAACAAATGGACACGACGCTGGAAGAGCTCACTCGTCTATGCCAAGAAATTTGGAAAACAACTACCTGGTGGACCCACTGGAAGAGATCCATATTTGTGCCCATTTCAAAGAAAGGTGATCCAACAGAAAGCAGAAATTATTGAATGATATCATTAGTATCACAGGGAGTAAAATTTTGCTGAAGATAATTAAAAAATGGTTGCAGCAGTGCAACGGCAGGAAACTGCCAGAAATTCAAGCTGGATTCAGAAGAGATTGTGGAATGAGGGATATCATTGCTGATGTTGGATGGATCTTGGCTGAAAGCAGAGAATACCAGAGCAATGTTGCCCTGTGTTTTATTGACTACGCAAAGGCATTCGACTGTGTGGATCATAACAAATTATGGATAACATTGCAAAGAAAGGGAATTCCAGAAAACTTAATTGTGTTCGTGTAAAACCTGTATATACACCAAGGGGCGGTTGTTAGAACAGAACAAAGGGATACTGCATAGTTTAAAATCAGGACAGGTGTTGTATCCTTTCACCATACTTACTCAATCTGTGTACTGAGCAAATAATCCGAGAAGCTGGACTATATGAAGAAAAACAGGGCATCAGGACTGAAGGAAGACTCATTAGCAGTCTGTAATATGTGGATGACACAATTTTGATTGCTGAAAGTGAAGAGGACTTGAAGCAGTTATTGATGGTGATCAAAGACTACAGCCTTCAGTATGGATCACACCTCCACATAAAGAAAACAAAAATCCTCACAACTGGACCGATAAGCAACATCATGATAAATAGAGAAAAGATTGAAGTTGTCAAGGATTTCACTTTACTTGGATCCACAATCAACACCTATGGAAGCAGCGGTCAAGAAATCAGATGACATATTGCATTGGGCAAACCTGCAGCAAAAGACTTCTTCAGAGTGTTTAAAAACAAAGATGTCACTTTGAGGACTAAGGTACCCTTGACCCAAGCCCTGGTATTTTCAATTGCCTCATATGCATGTGAAAGCTGGGCAATGACTAAGGAAGACTGAACAGGAATTGATGCCTTTGAGTTATGATGTTGGTGAAAAATACTGAATATACGATGGACTGCCAGAAGAACAAACCAATCTGTCTTGGAAGGAGTATAGCCAGAATATTCCACAGAAGCAAGTATTGTGAGACTTCGTCTCATCTACTTTGGACATCCTATCAGGAGGGACCAGTCCCTGGAGAAAGACATCATGCTTGGTAGAGTAGAGGATCAGCGAAAAAGAGGAAGACCCTCAACAAGGTGGACTGACACAGTGGCCGCAACAAGAGGCTCAAGCATAAGAACGATTGTGAGGACGGTGCAGGGTGGAGCAGGGTTTCATCGTTCATAGGTGGCTATGAGTCAGAACTGACTCAATGGCACCTAACAACAATAACATGGATTGTAGAAAAAAAAGTTTTAATTTTACAAAACACGGTCCCAGATTTCTCTTGGGTTGATAAACGCTGACTTAGGTCCCATCACGCTGTGAACTTTTTTCCATTTAGTAAGCCTAGAATTTAGCAGTGTCTTGGATAGGGATAGCAGGTAGTCAGCAAATGTTTGTATAGTAAGTGAGTCACTGAATGAGTGTATGAGCATAAGTTTGTTGTTGTTAGGTGTCACTGAGTCAGCTCTGAATCATGGCAACCTTAGGTACAATGGAACGAATTGTTGCCGGGTCCTGCACCGTCTTTGCGATGGTTCTTATGTTTGAGCTCATTGGTGCAGCTATTGTGTCAATCCATCTCAATAAGTGTTTCTCTTGTTTTTGCTGACCCTCTGCTTTACCAAACATGATGTCCTTTTCTAGTGATCGGTCTCTCCTGATGACATGTCCAAAGTAAACAAGCTGAAGTCTAGCCATCCACGCTTCCAAGGAGCATTCTGATTGTATTTCTTCTAAGACTGATTTGTTTGTTCTTCTGGAAGTCCACAGTATATTCAGTATTCTTGGCCAACACCACAGCTGGAATGCATCAGGTCTCTTTCTGTCTTCCTTAGCATTAGTACAGTGGGGGTTAATTTTCCCTGAACTGATTATCCTACATTTGCTGATGTTCAGGAGAGGCTGTGATGCAGCGAGAAAATAAGGACAAGACACCAACTCGGTCCCTTCAGGGGCTGTAAAAAAAGAAACCTGATTTTGACAGAAACAATCATTATGCATTTCAGCCACTCTACTGGGCAGAGGATGCTGAAGCACTAAATGGAAATTCTATGTATAGCACATTTATAAAGTTTTGAAATATTATCACACAGCCACAGTCTTGTTCATTCCATTTATAGGAAATACATCACTTGTTTTTTAAAAAATTCTTTGTTCTGTTAAGAAACAATTCATCATGATTCTTGAGCTTCCTAGCTTAGCCTACTTGAGTGTCTGGTTATGGCTAGGGATAACAAAGGCAGATATTCTAACAGATACATTTTTTCTCTTTTGTGGTGAACTAAACTGCAGAGCTTTTAGTTCCCAGATACCTGGGCCATGAGAGTTTACCCAGTGACACCTTCTCAGTGGGAGCTGTTCTCTCTGGCAAGAGCTAAGCTTTGTCGGGTTCTCAGATGGGACTTGAATGCAGAGAAACTTGCAGCTAATAGAAATAGAAAAGAGCAGATGAATCCCAGGCCCCTGGCAAAAAGCAACTGAAATCACTGGTGCAGAATCCTGAAAAAATGAACCTTCCACCTCCTTCCACCTGGGAGGAAATGTCAAAGATCCTCCCTCACACTATCTGAACACCTGGTGCAATGTTATCAATACAGAAAATATGCAGTTGATTTTTTTTTCTAGTTTTTTTCTTCCAGTACTCCTCCTAGCTATTTAAGCGAGTTAGTGGGATAATGGTGAGTGACCAGAATTTACTGATGAAAGAATCAAACCATTTTCCATCAAAGCCCTAAGTAATGGCAGAGCCTCTCAAAATTTGAAATTATCCATAGCTTTGCAAATAGCTGCGCATACTCTCTAACTGAAAGTATTATTTTGTGCTAGGAGAATAATAAACGATTTTGATTCGAAAAGCTTTTGTGATCATAGCATCTCCAGGTTGAAAAAAGACTCCTAGATTATTAGCAAATAATGACCCAACGCCTGGTGCCAATCTCAGAGGAAATTTTGCTGGTTCACAATAAAATGAGAATTATGAGGAAAACGTAGTGAGTTTTTCAATAAGCTAAAGGATTATATTTACAGGACTGTTCTTTAGTCTGACATTATAGCTAAACCACTTTTTTTGGGTTAAGATAATCTTCACTTTTTAAAAAGAAAAGTATGGTGATAGTTAATTACTTTTTTTTTTTTTTTAACTTGGGGGAAATGTTGGCAACCCTAATTTGGAAACCACTGAACTAGTCCAAACCTCTATGTAGCGTTTGAATCCCTTCTCAATTGTTCTGTGGTAATTTCATTTAGTTTTGCCAGACCACTGCCAGAAATAGGGAATGTCCCTTCTCCTGCAGCACACGCCTCTGAAGAGAATGGTCTTAGAACACTGCCTGTCTTTTAGAATGTTAGACTGCTCAGTCTTCATTGAGAATGTCTCTCACTAGAAGTCCCTCTAATGGTCCTATTCCACATTTGGTATGTAAAGGAGGTGTCATGGATTGAATTGTGTACCCCGGAAATATGTGTCAAATTGGTTAGACCATGAATCCCAGTATTGTATGGTTGTCCTCCATTTTATGATTGTAATTTTACGTTAAAGAAGATTAGGGTGGGATTGTAACACCCTTACTAAGGTCACATCCCTGATCCAATGTAAAGGGAGTTTCCCTGGAGTGTGGCTTCCACCGCCTTTTATCTTACAAGAGATAAAAGGAAAGGGAAGCAAGCAGAGAGGGGGGACCTCATACCACCAAGAAAGCAGTGCCGGGACCAGAGCGAGTCTTTTGGACCCAGGGTTCCTGTGTGGAGAAGCTCCTAGTACAGGAGAAGATTGATGACAAGAACCTTCCTCCAGAGCGGACAGAGAGAGAAAGCCTTCCCTTGGAGCTGCTACCCTGAATTTGGACTTCTAGCCTACAAGACTGTGAGCAAATAAATTTCTGTTTGTTAAAGCCATCCACTTGTGGTATTTCTATTATAGCAGTACTACATGACTAAGACAGGAGGTAACTAATCAGAACATGTACAATTGCAATTGCTTCTTCTTTTTTCTTTTTCAGGTGAGAGTCTTTGAGATATATTCTAGATTATTTTAACAATCCTCTTTACAATATATCCACTAGTTGTCATCAGGATGACTCCATTCATGGTGACCCTATGTGGGTCACAGTAGAACTGTGTCCCATAAAGTTTTCAATGACTGAGATTTTGGAAGTACATTTCCATGCCTTTCTTCCAAGATGCCTCTGGGTGGACTCAAAACTCTCACCTTTCAATTAGTACGGAGTTCCTAGATGGCACAAACAGTTAAGCATTCAGCTGCCAACCAAAAGGTTCAAGTCCAGACAGGGGATCCTCAGAAGATGGGCCTGGTGATCTGCTTCTGAAAGGTCACAGTCATTGAAAACTCTATGGAGCACAATTCTACTCTAACACACACGGGGTCTCCATGAGTCAGAATTGACTCGATGGCAACTGCTTTAGTTTTTTTTTTTTGTCTTTACAGTATATGCATTATAAAGAATATTGTTAAAATGAAAAGATTTTTGTTGAACCAAATTATATTCCAACCCCTACTAGTGATCTTTCAGTTTTGAATAATTAGTCCTGTAGAATGAAATTCCAGAAGGAAAAAACTGAAGCATATTTTGAATTTATTATAATAATATTAACTTGTACTTGGTGAGAATAAGTTGATAATAATTGAAAGTGGCCATCCTTTGAACTGTGACCCTGAATCCAGACAGCTTGTCTATTTCATAGCCCCTGTGTTAAATTATTATTATAACGATTAATCCCTGACCTTGTAGAGTATATTACAGTTTGCAAACCTGGTTTACATTGTGGCCTACCCTAACCCTTATAATAATCCTTCAGTAGAGGCAGGACAGAGTTTTTACCTTATTTTAGGATGAGTAAACTAAGGCTGAAAAATAGTAAGTTACCTGCTTAAGATTAAGCAACTTGTAAGTGAGAGGCAGGGCCAGGGTTCAGTCCTTTGTCCCCTGATTCCAAATGCATAGCTTTCCCTTCCCACCATGAAAACCTCCATCTGGGTACGAGGATTAATACTTTTCCTCTTATCTTCAAGTTTGCTAACATTTGATGTTAAATCCACTGAAGAGAAGGCACATCAAAGAATACGTAATCAATGGTGAATCTCTGGTAAACAGAATTTTAGATCAATTTGTTCTATCTAAACAGAGTCAAACAGACAATAAGATCAGCCTTGTACTGTTCTGTGTACACATGAGCCCTCAGTGAATATTGCTGACAGACTGCTGTGGCAAAGTTAGCACACAGAAATGAAATGATAGCTGAAGAGTCGTGATAACTTCTGATTTGGTACAACCCCACAGGAGCCATATCAATAAAATTCTGGAGAATACACACACACACACACACACACATGCACACACAGACACACACACGCATATTTTTTAACTTGGGGGGGAATATACAATTTTTTTTTGGTGGCACAGGGAATTTCTCTCAACTTAGCTAATGATTTTGAGTGACCAACCCCAAAATAAGCTTTTCTTTCATATTTTTTCTTCCACACACACATCAGTTCAGAATAGTCAGAGCAATTAGTATTCTGAAAGTAGCAACCCATCTTCAGCTGCAATGTCAGAATCCAAACAGCCTAAGCCAGAACCCATATGACAGGAGCTCAGTTCTTTTGATTTATTTATTCTAAACACTTGTGGTCTTTGTAACTCAATGGCTTGGGATTGTGATTATAAGGGCAGATGACAATTCCGGCAAAGGCAAATGGTTATCTGCTTAGCTAAAGTTTCTGACTACTAAAGAGACTACTATGAAATAGAGATTTCATTTCTACTTTTACCTGCTGGTTCTCGCAAGTCAGCTACATTCAACAGTTTCTCAAGGGCGACAGAGAATCCATGCTGGCTTTATATCAAGAGGCTAAGTCCAAATAGACAAGGGAAACAAAAGCAAGAGCAGGGCCGATAGATAAAAGAACCCTTGTTAGTGGACTAAAGCGGTTGCTACAAATAGGACAGCGGAAGGAGAGCTGGGAGGGGGAAGAGTGAAGCAAGGTCAAAGAAGGATGATATCAATAGAATATCTCCAAATAGCACAGAATGCAGCAAGAAGTAGCAGCAGATGTCAGTCCAGCCCAATGTCAACCCCCGTGGAGCTATGTAGAAAGACTTGGAAAGAAACAGCCTCACTGCAGTTGGTATTAGGAGTAAAGAGACACCAGATGATACCTTTCTCCCCATGAATTGAAAGCCATGACTTGCCACTGGCCAAAGCCTCATCTTATTGGCCCCCTTCAAGCTTCTAGTTTTTTCTCTTTATTTCCGACCTTTACTCCCCGCCCCCCTTTCCTTTTAATTTTCTTTCATATTGCAAACTCTCTTCCTGCCAACTCTAACTCCGATCCTCACCCCACTGGCTGTTTCTCGCTTGTGCCACCAGGTACCCTGCTTCCAGATGCTTACCCTGGCCTCACCAACGTTCCAGGGCTGATGATGCATATCCAGGAGAAGAGAGTTGCTGTGGCACTCAGAAAATTCCCATCGTGATTTTAGACATTACTGGCATGGGTTGACTTTCATAGCTGTGGAGGGAAGCCAAAAAAATGTATAAAGGAAGTCTGTTTTCAGAGTTCATATCCCTTAATTTTAGTGAATGGATGTGGGTGTGTTGAAAACTTAGTTTCTTAAGAACTGCCTAAATTTCATAATTATTTCATTTCCATCCGCTCACAGATGGCTGTGCCCTGGGTGTAAAAATTGAAAAGCCAATATAAAATGATGCTACCTTTGCTCTGGCAGTTAAATTTTAAATTTCAAACATTGTTTTTCAGAACCTTGGAGAGCATCAAGCTCAGCCCTCCACTTCCCTCCCTAAGAGCCAGCTCAAGTGTAGGCTGATTTCTCCTGTTAAAAAAACACGAAATAAGAAATAACAGGATAAGATGACAGGGAAGCTAGTAAGTTTTGTAACATAAATGAGTTCTATAATTACCTATAGGAGGGTGGATTTGGAGTCAATAAGACATGGGTTCAAAGCCAGGCTCTGCCAATTGCTAGTTATATAACCTTGGGGAAGCTGATCTCCCTAAACCTTAGCCTTTCTCTTCCGTAAAATGGAGTCCAAAATAGTAGCTACTTCAAAGGATTGTTCTGATGATTCCATGAGATAGCGGACATAGAACATTCAGCACATAGCAAGCACACAGTGCTTTCTCCATGCCTTCTCATTAATTCTTTCTGACGAAGTTGACAATCAGTATGGTCACCAGGACCTAGGACTTGAGGCTTTCCAGGTGCTCTCTTTAGATTTGCTTTCTTGCCATGATGGGGCACTTGGAACCCCAGGACAGATGACATAGCCAGGAAGTAAGAAAGAAGCCCAATTCCCTCCTGGTCAGTTTCAGTTTCATGTTCTAGAGTAGGGGTGCCATTCTGACTAATCTACCACCCAGGACTTTCACTCAGATATGGTTTACCTATCTGCCAGTTTCCATGGTATTTTCAACTATTGATAGCGTTTTCCTGCTTTTCCTTGTGCTCCTCCCAGAGATAACTGAATCAAACATTCATTTGTTTCATTTCACACCTGTGTATTCAACATTGACGAAGTGCCAGGTACCGTGTTAAATGTTTGAGATACGGTAATGGACAAAAAGACATGGGTCTTTTCTTCTTTGGGAGAAATTTTCTGCCATGGAAGTCTTGCTACAGGATTCATCTAAAGTATAATAATAAAAGAAAATTTTTTAATAAATAGAGATAATAATAAACCCATTAATTTAAATTTACCATAAATAATATATTTTATGAAATATAACTCTATTTTCCAAAAAAAAAAAAAAAAAAAAAGGCTACATACTGTTGGACTCCAGCTGTACGACATTCTGGAAAAGGCAAAACTTGTAGAGACAGTAAAAACATTAGTGGTTGGCAGGAGAAAGGGGAAAGAAGGGGGAGGTATGAACTGGTAGAGCACAGGGTGTTTTTAGGACAGTGAAACTATATTCTACGATATCCTAAGAGTGGACGCATGACATTATGCATTTGTCAAAACCCAGAGTACAACACAGAGTAAACCCTAATGTAAACTATGAACTCCAGTTAATAATAATGTATCAATACTGGTTCATCAATATGACAAATGAACCATGCTAATGCAAGATGTTAATAATAGGAGAAGTTCTGAGTAGGTCAGAAAGGGGATATGGGAACCCTCTCTACTATCTGCCCAATATTCTGTAAACCTAAAACTGCTCCGAAAAATAAAGTCTATTAATTAAAAAAAAAAAAAAACCTTACTATGATTGCCACCAAGGGGAGAAAAAGAGACTAGTGAAAATAAAGTATTTCAAAACAAAAGCAGAAAATGAGGTTGAAGGACACCTAAATAAATGGAGAAACATCTTGTACTCATTGATTGGAAGACTTAATATTGTTAAGACGTCAGTACTACCCAAAGCAATCTACAGTTCAATGCCATCATTATCAAAATTTCAACAGACTTTTTGACAGAAATGGAAAAGCTGATCCTGAAATTTACATGGAATTACAAGGAGTCCGGAAGAGTCAAAAAATTTTTTAAGAAGGACAAAGTAGGAGGACTTTCCAATCTCAAAACTTACTACAAAGCTACAATAATCAAAACATTGTGGTACTGGTGTAAAGGCAGACAGAACAATAGAATAGAGAGTCCAGAAATAAACCCATTCATCTATGACAAATTGTTTTTTTATATAATTTTTATTGTGCTTTAAGTGAAAGTTTACAAATCAAGTCAGTCTCTCACACAAAAACCCGTATACACCTTGCTACACACTCCCAATTACTCTCCCCCTGATGAGATAGGCCGCTCTCTCCCTCCACTCTCTCTTTTCGTGTCCATTTCGCCACCTTCTAACCTCCTCCACCCTCTCACCTACCCTCCAGGCAGGAGATGCCAACACAGTCTCAAGCGTCCACCTGATCCAAGAAGCTCACTCCTCACCAGCATCCCTCTCCAACCCATTGTCCAGTCCAATCCATGTCTGAAGAGTTGGCTTTGGGAATGGTTCCTGTCCTGGGCCAACAGAAGGTCTTGGAGCCATGACCATCGGGGTCCTTCCAGTCTCAGTCATACCATTAAGCCTGATCTTATGAGAATTTGGGGTCTGCATCCCACTGCTCTCCTGCTCCCTCAGGGGTTCTCTGTTGTGCTCCCTGTCAGGGCAGTCATCGGTTGTAGCCGGGCAACATCTAGTTTTTCTGGTCTCAGGATGATGTAGTCGCTGGTTCATGTGGCCCTTTCTGTCTCTTGGGCTCATAATCGCCTTGTGTCCTTGGTGTTCTTCATTCTCCTTTGATCCAGGTGGGTTGAGACCAATTGATGCATCTTAGATGGCTGCTTGCTAGCGTTTAAGACCCCAGATGGCACTCTTCAAAGTGGGATGCAGAATGTTTTCTTAATAGATTTTATTACGCCAATTGACTTAGATGTCCCCTGAAACCACGGTCTCCAGACCCCTGCCCCTGCTATGCTGGCCTTTGAAGCATTCAGTTTATTCAGGAAACTGCTTTTGGTTTAGTCCAGTTGTGCTGACCTGCCCGTATTGTGTGCTGTCTTTCCCTTCACCTAAAATAGTTCTTATCTACTATCTAATTAGGGATGCCCCTCTTCCACCTTCCCTCCCTCCCCCACCCTCCCTCCCTCCCCCCTCTCGTAACCACGAAAGAATGTTTTCTTCTCAGTTTAAACTATTTCTCAAGTTCTTTTAATAGTGGTCTTATACAATATTTGTCCTTTTGCAACCGACTAATTTCACTCAGCATAATGCCCTCCAGGTTCCTCCATGTTATGAAATGTTTCACAGATTCCTCATTGTTCTTTATCGATGCATAGTATTCCATTGTGTGAATATACCATAATTTATTTATCCTTTCATCCGTTGATGGGCACCTTGTTGCTATTGTAAACAGTGCTGCAGTAAACATGGGTGTGCATATATCTGTTCGTGTAAAGGCTCTTATTTCTCTAGGATATATTCCAAGGAGTGGGATTGCTGGATCGTATGGTAGTTCTATTCCTAGCTTTTTAAGGAAGCGCTAAATCGATTTCCAAAGTGTTTGTGCCATTTGACATTTCCACCAGCAATGTAGAAGTGTTTCAATCTTTCCACGGCCTCTCCAACATTTATTATTTTGTGTTTTTTGGATTAATGCCAGCCTTATTGGAGTGAGATGAAATCTCATTGTAGTTTTGATCTGCATTTCTCTAATGGTTAATGATTGTGAACATTTTCTCATATATCTATTAGCTAACTGAACGTCTTCTTTAGTGAAATGTCTATTTATATCTTTTGCCCATTTTTTATTTGGGTTATTTGTCTTTTTGTAGTTGAGTTTTTGCAGTATCATGTAGATTTTAGAGATGAGGCGCTGATCGGAAATGTCATAGCAAAAAACTTTTTCCCAGTCTGTAGGTGGTCTTTTTACTCTTTTGGTGAAGTCTTTGGATGAGCATAGGTGTTTGATTTGTAGGAGTTCCCGGTTATCTAGTTTTTCTTCTACGTTCTTTATAATGTTTTGTATACTGTCTATGCCATGTATTAGGGCTCCTAATGTTGTCCCTATTTTTTCTTCCATGATCTTTATCGTTTTAGGTTTTATATCTAGGTCTTTGATCCATTTTGAGTTAGTTTTTGTGCATGGAGTGAGGTATGGGTCTTGTTTCATTTTTTTGCAGATGGATATCCAGTTATGCCAGCACCATTTGTTAAAGGGACTGTCTTTTCCCCATTTAACTGTTTTGGGGCCTTTGTCCAATACCAACTGCTCATATGTGGATGGATTTATGTCTGGATTCTCAATTCAGTTCCATTGGTCCATGTATCTGTTGTTGTACCAGTACCAGGCTGTTTTGACTACTGTGGCGCTGTAATAGGTTCTAAAATCAGGTAAAGTAAGGCCTCCCACTTTGTTCTTCTTTTTCAGTAATGCCTTATTTATCCAGGGCATCTTTCCCTTCCATATGAACTTGGTGATTTTTTTTCCATCTCATTATAGAATGTCGTTGGGATTTGGATCAGAATTGCATTAAATGTATAGATCGCTTTTGGCAGAATAGACATTTTTATAATGTTAAGTCTTCCTACCCACGAGCAAGGTATGTTCTTCCACTTATGTAAGTCTCTTTTGGTTTCTTGCAGAAGTGTACTGTAGTTTTCTTTGTATAAGTCTTTTACATCACTGGTGAGATTTATCCCTAAGTATTTTATCTTCTTGGGGGCTACTGTAAATGGCACTGATTTGGTGATTTCCTCTTCGATGTTCTTTTTGTTGGTATAGAGGAATCCAACTGATTTTTATATGTTTATCTTGTATCCGGTACTCTGCTGAACTCTTCTATTAGTTTCAGTAGTCTTCTGGAGGATTCCTTAGGGTTTTCTGTGTATGAGATCATGTCATCTGCAAATAGAGATAATTTTACTTCCTCCTTGCCAATCTGGATGCCCTTTATTTCTTTATCTAGCCTAACTGCTCTGGCTAGGACTTCCAGCACAATGTTGAATAAGAGTGGTGATAAAGGGCATCCTTGTCTGGTTCCCGATCTCAATGGGAATGTTTTCAGGCTCTTTCCATTTAGGGTGATGCTGGCTGTTGTCTTTGTATAAATGCCGTTTATTATGTTGAGAAATTTTCCTTCTATTCCTATTTTGCTGAGAGTTTTTATCATGAATGAGTGTCGAACTTTGTCAAATGCCTTTTCTGCATCAATTGATAAAACCATGTGATTCTTGTCTTTTGTTTTATTTATGTGGTGGATTACATTAATTGTTTTTCTAATGTTGAACCATCCCTGCACGGTATGAATCCCACTTGGTCATGGTGAATTATTTTTTTGATACGTTGTTGAATTCTATTGGCTAGGATTTTGTTGAGGATTTTTAAATCTACATTCACAAGGGATAGAAGTCAATAATTTTCTTTTCTTGTGGTGTCTTTACCTGGTTTTGGTATCAGGGATATAGCGGCTTCATAGAATGAGTTTGGTAGTATTCCGTCCTTTTCTATGCTCTGAAATACCCTTAGTAGGAGTGGTGTTAACTCTTCTCTGAAAGTTTGGTAGAACTCTGCAGTGCAGCTGTCCAAACCAGGGCTTTTTGTTGTTGTTGTTGGGAGTTTTCTGATTACCTTTTCAATCCTTCTTTTGTTATGGGTCTATTTAGTTGTTCTACCTCTGTTTGTGTTAGTTTAGGTAGGTAGCGTGTTTCTAGGAATTCACCCATTTCTTCCAGGTTTTCAAATTTGTTTGAGTACAGTTTTTCATAGTAATCTGATATGATTCTTTTAATTTCAGTTGGCTCTGTTGTAATATCGCCCCTCTCATTTCTTATTCAGGTTATTTGCTTCCTCTCCTGTTTTTCTTTTGTCAGTTTGGCCAGTGGTTTATCAATTTTGTTGATTTTTTCAAATAACAAGCTTTTGGTCTTGTTAATTCTTTCCATTGTTTTTCTGTTTTCTATTTCATTGATTTCAGCTCTAATTTTTATTATTTGTTTTCTTCTGGTGCCTGTGGGTTTCTTTTGTTGCTCTCTTTCTATTTGTTCAAGTTCTAGGCATAATTCTTTGATTTTGGCCATTTCTTCTTTTTGGATTTGTGCATTTATTGATATAAATTGGCCTCTGAACACGGCTTTTCCTGTGTTCCAGAGGTTCTGGTAGGAAGTGTTTTCATTCTCATTGTATTCTCTGAATTTGTTTATTCCATCCTTAATATCTTCTAAAATACAGTCTTTTTTGAGCAGAGTATTTTTCAGTTTCCAAGTGTTTGATTTCTTCTCCCTGCTTTTCCTGTTACTGATTTCCACTTTTATGGCCTTATGGTCAGAGAAGATGCTTTGTAATATTTCAATGTTTTGGATTCTGCTAAGGCTTGCTTTAGGACCTAATATGTGGTCTATTCTAGAGAATGTTCCATGTGCATTAAAAAAGAAAGTATAGTTGGTTGCTGTTGGGTGGAGTGTTCTGTATATGTCTACGAGGTCATGTTGGTTGATTGTGGCATTTAGATCTTCCACGTCTTTATTGAGCTTCTTTCTGGATGTCCTGCCCTTCACCAAAAGTGGTGTGTTGAAGTCTCCTACTATTATGTGGAGCTGTCTATCTCACTTTTCAATGCTGATGGAGTTTGTTTTATGTATCTTGCAGCCCTATCATTGGGTGTGTAAATATTTAATATGGTTATATCTTCTTGGTGTATTGTTCCTTTAATCATTATACAGTGCCCTTGCTTATCCTTTATGAAGGATTTAACTATAAAGTCTATTTTGTCAGAAATTAATATTGCCACTCCTGCTCTTTTTTGATTGTTGTTTGCTTGATATATATTTTTCCATCCTTTGAGTTTTAGTTTGTTTGTGTCTCTAAGTCTAAGGTGTGTCTCTTGTAGGCAGCATATAGACAGATCTTGTTTTTTAATACATTTTGCCACTCTCTGTCTCTTTACTGGTACATTTAGTCCATTTACATTCAGGGTAATTATGGATAAGTATGAGTTTAGTGCTATCATTTTGATGTCTTTTTTTGTGTGTTGACAGTTTCTTTTTCCCATTTGATTTTATGTGCTGAGTAGATTTTCTTTATATATTGTCCTTTCCTCATATTTGTTGTTGTTGATTTTGTTTCTGCTGAGTCTCTATTTTTCCCTCGTATTTTATTTTGATGAGTAGGATAGTTTGTCTCCTTATTATTTACCCCTATTTTTCTAAATTTAAAGGTAACTATTATTTCTTTGTATCCCTGTATCTTCCTCTCCATATGGAAGGTGTATGATGACATTTCTTAGTCCCTCTTTATTATTTTAATGTTGTCTTCTTTTATATAATAACATCCCTGTTACCCTGTGTTGGGCTTTTTTATTTTTTTTTTATAATCTTGTTTTGTTTTTTGGATTTCCCTGTCTGGGTTGACTTCTGGTTGCTCTGCCCAGTGTTCTAGTCTTGGATTGATGCCTGATATTATTGATTTTCTAACCAAAGAATTACCTTTAGTATTTCTTGTAGTTTTGGTTTGGTTTTTATGAATTCCCTAAACTTGTGTTTATCTGGAAATGTCTTAATATCACCTTCATATTTAAGAGACAGTTTTGCTGGCTATGTGATTCTTGGCAGGCAATTTTTTTCCTTCCATTTTTTAAATATGTTATCCCTTTGCCTTCTTGCCTGCATGGTTTCTGCCGAGTAGTCCGAGCTTATTCTTATCGGCTCTCCTCTGTAGGCGACTTTTCCTTCATTCCTCACTGCTCTTATAATTCTCTCTTTATCTTTGGTTTTGGCAAGTTTGATTATAATATGTTTTGGTGACTTTCTTTTAAGATCTACCTTATGTGGTGTTCAATGAGCATCTTGGATAGATATCTTCTCATCTTTCACAATATCAGGGAAGTTTTCTGTCAACAAATCTTCAACAATTTTCCCTGCATTTTCTGTTATCCCTCCCTGTTCTGTTACTCCGATCACTCGTAGGTTATTTCTCTTGATAGAGTCCCACATGATTCTTAAGTTTTCTTCATTTTTTAAAATTCTTTTGTGTGATTTTTCTTCAAATATATTAGTGCCAAGTGATTTATCTTTGAGTTCAGAAATTCTAGCTTCTACTTGCTCACTTCTGCTCCTCTGACTTTCTATTGAGGTGTCTAATTCTGTAATTTTATTGTTAATCTTCTGAATTTCTGATTGCTGTCTGTGTATGGATTTTTCCAGCTTATTAAACTTTTTGTTATGTTCCTGAATAATCTTTCTAATTTCTTCAGTTGCTTTATCTGTGTGTTCCTTGGCTTGTTCTGCGTATTGCCTCATTTCCTTCCTGATGTCTTGAAGGGTTCTGTGTATTAAACTTTTGTATCCTGTATCTGGTAATTCCAGGAATGCACTTTCTTGTAGAAGATCCCTGGATTCTTTGTTTTGAGAGCCTGTTGAGGTGATCATGGCCTTTTTCTTTATGTGACTTGATATTGACTGTTGTCTCCGAGCCATCTATAAGTTTTTGTATTAGTTTATGCTTGCTTACTGTGTCGAAGCTGCTTGCTTTGTTTTGTTTTGATATACCCTGATTGGTTGCTTGAGTGAGCTAGCTTGATTATTTTCACCTTTGGAGCTCTGGTGTCCTGTCCCCAGCTGGCTAGAGCTGTTATCAGGTATATCAGTCTAGGGGTCCATTCAGTTTTCTTATATGAATTCAGCTCAGGTTTCCAGGTAACTGATCATCAAGTGTTTGGTACGGGCTCTGTCTTACAGTCTTAGAGGGGCAGGGGTGATTGGCATATATACCAGTATCTGATTGCAGCAGGGGGACACACTCTGAACAAGGCAGGGGGCTGAGAACCGACACTCAAGTGTGTCTGAGGAAAACATGTCTCTGTTCCCATGCTGGTAGGTGGGTTCTGCAGAGGGACCATGGGTACCCAAAGGTTTTGGTTGTAAGGACTGGGAGGTATCAGTTATCTTTGGACCCCTGTCACGGGTGGCTGGGTGACCTGAAAGGAGCTACCAGTCCTTAGGTCCCTGATGTGGGTAGGCGAGGACCTTGTTTAATAGGCAAAGCAATGTCAAATGTCAAACACCCACCTCTCCACTGCAGCTGAAATAGTTGGAGTTTGCCAACAAGGGCCTATTCTCCTGAAATAGGCCCAAACAGGTCCATGCAGAAGGGAAAGGTACTCAAGATCCACGGATGGTTTATGCCTGGTCAGGAGCCTCTTGCGCCCTGAGCTCCCCCAGTTAAATGGAGCTAGCAAACTATCTTTTCCCCCCAGTTGCAAATTTTTTCTTCCCCAACGCCGGGAGGATGGCTCTAGGTGCTCACCAGGGTCCATCTCAGGCCCAGGGATTCAGCTGCTGAAGCCGGCTTGGGGGTGGGGGGTCATGGTAAAATATACACAAGTACTTAGCTTTTGCCGAGAGCGCCCTTCTCCTCAGGTTCCAGAGGTGTGAGTATGCTGTGTGGCTGGCTGCTTCTCCCTGAGGAAATTGCGGCAGAACACTAGTAGCAGCCCACTGCCCCCGCTCCGGGAATGGTGCCTGAGGGCTCCCCGTGATTCAGGTCTGGTAACGCCTCTCCACTTCTGAATGGTCTCTTCCTCTCCTTGCCCCTCAGTTCCTTGTCTAAGCTTGCCTTTGATGCTCAGGGCCCCCAGCTTGACACAAATATACTTGTTTCACTTGTTGTTTTGGGTCTCTGTTGTAAAGAGGGCTCAGTGGGAGTGTCTGTCTATTCCGCCATCTTGGTCCACCTCCTGACAAATTGATTTTTGGCCAAAAAAACCACTTGCCATTGAGTCAATTCCAACTCAGCAACCCTATAGGACAGAGTGAAACTGCCCCTGTAGGATTTCCAAGGATCTGCTGGTGGATTCAAGCTACTGCCCTTCTGGTTAGCAGCTGTATCTCTTAATCACTGTGCCACAGGGCTCCTAATTTTTGTTTGACAAAAGTGCCAAATTCATTCAGTGGGGAAAATAATAATCTCTTCAACAAATGGTAGTGGGACAAATGGATTTCCACATGCAAAACAATGAAGCTGGGCCCATACCTCATACCCCATATGAAATTTAACTCAAAATGGATCAACGGCCTAAATAGCTGATAAAGGTTTAATACCCAGAATACCTAAAGAACTCCTACAACTCAAAAACAAAACACAGTTAAAAAATGGGCAAAGGACTTAAACAGACATTTCTCCGAAGAAGATATACAAATGGTCATTAAACACATGAAAAGATGCTCAAAATCATTAGTCATTAGGGAAATGCAAATCAAAACAATGAGACACCACTTCACCCTCACTAGGATGGCTCTTATAATAAAAATTGAAAATAACAGGTGTTGTTAAGGATATGGATAAACTGCAACCCTCATCCATTACTGGTAGGATTGTAACCTGCTGCAGCTGCTGTGGAAAATAGTTTGGTGGTTCCTCAAAAAGTTAAACATAGAATTACCACATGACTCAGCAATTCTACTCCTAAATATGTACCCGGAAGACTTGAAAGCAGGGACTTAGATAATGTGTACACCAGTGTTTACTACAGCCTATTCACAACAGCCAAAAGGTAGAAACACCCAAGTGTCAATCAACACATGAATGGAAAAATAAAATGTGGTATGTCCACACGGTGGAATATTATTCAGTCATAAAGAGAAATGAAGTCTTGATACATACTATCTTAATCATGTAGTGTTGCTATAACAGAGATACCACAAGTGGATGACTTTAACAAAGATAAATTTATTTTCTCACAGCCTAGTAGGCTAGAAGTCCAAATTCAGGGCGTCGGCTCCAGGGGAAGGCTTTCTCTCACTGTTGGCCTTCTCATTAATTTTCCCCTGAACTAGGAAAAAAAAAAAGAGCTTCTCCAAACAGGGACCCTGGGTCCAAAGGACGCGCTGTGCTCCAGGCACTGCTTTATTGATGGTATAAGGTCCCCCGTCTCTCTGCTTGCTTCTCTCTTTTATATCTCAAAATGTTGCCTCAAGACACAATCCAGTCTTGTAGATTGAGTCCTGACTCACTAACACAACTGCCGCCCATCCTGTCTCATTAACATCACAGAGACAGGATTTACAACATATAGGGAAATCACACGATACCGGGAGTCATGGCTCAGCCAAATGGATACACACATTTTTTGGGGGGACATAATTCAATCCATGACACAAGCTATGATATGAATGAACCTTAAAAACATTATGCTGAGTGAAATAAGTCAGACACAAAAGGACAAATATTATATTACTCACTTATATGAAATATCTAGAATAGACTCATACATAGAGAAGAAAGATTATCAGTAGTTACCTGGGCCTGGGGGCAGGGGAGAAGGGGAAGTTATTGCTGAAGAGGTACCAGGTGACTGGAGTGATGAAAAACTTATGGTAATAAACAGGGGTGATCATGGCACAACATGGTGAATGTAATTAGTGTCACTATTTGAAAGAGGTAAAAATGGCAATTTTTTTCTTATATACATTTTAGCATAATGCACATTTTTTAAAAAGTAGATTAATGGTTCCTAGGGACTGGAGGGAGGAGGAGAGAGGGAGCTATTGCTTAGTGGGTACCCAGCTTCCATTTGAGGTGATGGATAGATAGTGTTGATGACTGTACAACACTGTGAATGTTCTAAATGTCACTGGACTGTACACTTAAAAATGGTTAAAATGGCCAATTCTATTCTATGCAGTGAAACCTGGGAGAGCTAGAACTCGACGGGAGTACTTTGTTTTTCTGGGTCTTGCCAATTTTCCATCTTTGACAGGGTGTAGTCTTACCACTTTTCTATTGCTCATTTCATTGAAAACATTTGAGTGTTCCTTTTCTGATAGGTATCCGCCTTACACAGGTTCTGGCTTTTGCAGGTTATACTGTATATATATTTTACCACCACATCAACAACAAAAAGCCATGAAAGTACAGATAGGTGGCAGAAATTGTGAGTAAAAGCCTGACTGTGACATACACTATTCAAACAGGAAAGAAAATGACCAAATTTATTTTAAATTATTTCAATGAGTGAGAATATTCTTGAACTGTCAAGAGGCAAGAAGGCAGGCAAGCTTTAGCCGATAAATTCTAATTCTTTCTGTTTTCAGAACATTAAATGAAATTTCCAGATACCTAGTTTTTTGTTTAATCTTCATCAAGAAGACATCAGAATGACTGATGGAACTTTTAAACTTCAACTTGATATTTCAACAACACATATACATAGATATAGAATTCATGAGGTATAAAAACCAAAACTCATTGCTGTTAAGTCAATTTCGACTCATAGTAACCCTACAGAACAGATTAGAACTGCCCCACAGAATTTCCAATGAGCACCTGATGTATTCAAATTGCTGACCTCTTGGTTAGATGCCATAGCTGTTAACCACTGTGCAACCAGAGTTTCCATAAGGGTGCTCATAAAAATCACCTATAACAAACACTTACTGTTGGTTCGTACTGGTCCTAACCATTCTGCAATTTTTCATGTCTGCCTCTCCTGTTTGTAAATGTCTCCATTTGTGATTCTCATAACCTTTCGCTAAAGGAATTGGGTGGCTGCCTTTGGCTCTGTACTCTTCCAGATGCTTCAATGGTAGTCTATCTCATTGTGCTTGTACCTTTATTATCAGTAACTTGTGTCTTAAACCCAAGCTAAATCTTTTTATAGCCAATGGCACCAATGTGCTTTGTACTGTTTATGGCCGAAATCAGCTCGGAACGATAAATGTTAGTCTTTTGGGCCATTTATTTGTGAGAACCATAGTAGAAATAGAGATAGAACTAATATGACCGTCTTACAATGGAAACTAGCATCCTTCAATACATTTTTAAAAACTTCCAAGCTTCAGTGCAAATTATTGCTTTACAGTTCGACATGGCTGTTGGTTTTTTTCTCCAGGTTATTTAATCCCACAATCTGTATAGCAGTTGTAAATTGTGCATAATTATTATCTAAGTAATTCTGGTAAAACATATTGGAAGTTCTACAAATGTGTTGATTTTAGGCAACATAACGGAAATGTTAATTATCCTGAAAGCACCTAGAGGGATGTCACTCTTATTGAGTACTTGCTAGTGTTTGCTCAGATTAACCTTATTTCCAGAATCAGCCACCAAACCAAAAGAACTTGATTAGTAAAAGTCCTAGTATGTACAGGATCCCTGGGTGGCTCAAAAGTTTAAGTGCTTGACTACTAGCCTAACGGTTGACTTTTCAAACCCACCCGGAGCCACCTTGGAAGACAGACCTGGTTATCTGCTTCTAAAAGGCCACAGCCTTGAAAATCCTATGAAGCACAGCTCTACTCTGCACACATGAGGCCACCGTGGGTTGGAATCAGCTTGATAGCAACTAATAACAACAACAACTAATATGTAGTTACCGCAATAGGTTGCCTGGAACGTAAACCCTAGCTTATAGCCCACAGAAAGATGTATCTATAGGAAAAATAATTTATTCTTAGGACAAGGGAGTGGAATGCAGAACAGTATTCACGACAGAATCAAACAAACACTGAAGAGTGGAATGACAAGTGATTTAAAAAAGGGAATTCAGGATAGATTCACATAAACTAGGAAAGCGTAGCCAAGGAATAAGTTATTGAGTAGAGGGTTTACATTTAATTAAGCAACTGGTTTCAAAAGCTTTGGTAAATAAGAAATTCCCTTCTAAAGTCAACAGCTATATTGGATTCCTTAAAAAATAATAAATAAATAAAAACCTACTTTTATCACATGAAAGAACAAGGGTTGCAAGTCAAAATTTTGTAGGAATAACTGTGGTGGGACTTACAGTCTTTACCTTGAGTACCATTATGGATTGAATTGTGTCCCCCAAAAATGTATGTCAACTTGGCTAGGCCATGATTCCGAGTATTGTGTGGTTGTCCTCCATTTTGTGATCTGGTGTAATTTTCCAATGTGTTGTAAATCCTAATGTCTATGATGTTAATGAGGCAGGATTAAAGGCAGTCATGTTAATGAGGCAGGACTCAATCTACAAGATTAGGTTGTGTCTTAAATCAGTCAATCTCTTTGGTGATATAAAAGAGAGAAGCAAGCAGGGAGAAGAGGGATCTCATATCACCAAGAAAGAAGAGCCAGGAGAAGAGCTCATCCTTTGGACCTGGGGTCTCTGCGCTGAGAAACTCCTGGATCCAAGGGAAGACTGATGACAGGGACGTTCCCCTGGAGCTGACAGAGAAAACCTTTCCCAGAGCTGGTGCCCTGAATTTGGACTTCTACCCTCCTAGGTTGTAAGAGAATAAATTTCTGTTTATTAAAGCCATCTGCTTGTGGTATTTCTGTTATAGCAGTGGTAAATAATACATCCAAAACCAAATCCACTGATGTTGAGTCAAATCTGACTCAGAGCGACCATATAGGACAGAGTAGAACTGCCCCATAGGGTTTCCAAGGAGCGTCTGGTGGATTCAAACTGCCGACATTTTGGTTAGCAGCCAAACTCTTAACCACTACCAGGGTTTCCGGATAACTAAGACAAAAAAAAAACAAGTACCAACAAATTATTTGGCACTTCATTCTGTTCAGAACAGAGTGCTTTAGTGGTTCTTGTTTTGGTATTCAGAGACTAGAATATAACCTGACCTCTTACCTCTATTTATTTGAAATTATAATGAATTTCATTAAAATTGCTAATGGAAAATCACCGACAATGAAGGACTTGTGTCGGTATATTAACGCTAGCAATTGTTTCTCATTATCCTGAGGCTCTAAATAAAACGATAGTTTTTCAAAGGGTGAAGCCACCAGCTTGAAAGATCTCTTTTCCTGTTTCATTAACGTTTTCATGCCATCCAAAACTTTTGCAATTGGTTAAGAATGCCATTGCACTTTCTTTTTTTACTTCTAATAAATGTTTAGATTCCTATATTCCTTTTTAGGTTATCACTCTGGATCTTTTCCATTCTTTTTATTTTGAGATTTCTTTTTTTTTCAGATGCTATCTTTTTTTGTTGTTGTTGTTCCTTTACTCCAGGGCTCATTTCTTCCTTTATTCCTGTTATTTGACATTTTTGAGAAGTGTGGTTTGAAAATACCCTCTTCCTGTAAACAAATAACTTTTCTTAAATACAAAAACTTCTTCAGGGTGGTGATTTGTCAAAATAGTGTGCAGTAGGTCAAAGCACTGAGGCTATTGTTTATCGATGGGAACTGCGCGTCAACTTGCGTAGAAAGATTTGAAAATTATGCCTAAAGTACAGTGGGAGTCTAAGCTGGATACGGATATGAGTCCATGTTAGCACGATTGCAGGGGAAAAGATTCATTCAAATGCAGTGCTGGCGAGAGAGAAAAATGTTTTTTATGGCATAAACGAATACTTGGTAAATTTTCCTTGTTTGTAACAGCCTATACTGTGATGTCTGTGAATTTTTTGAAGAAGTCTTCATTATGTCTTACATGAAGCACCAAAAAATGAAACAGAAGCTCTGTCAGGTTCTTTCCAACTTTAAGTACTTGATTTTTTTTGAGGACTTACTATCATGGCAAATGTAAATGATAATATAGAAAGGGCTTGCTTTGTGTCAAGTACTCATCAGCAATCCCAACCTGTAAGGTATATATTGTTATATACAGCTAAGGACACTGAGTCTGAGGAGCAATGAATAAATTGTCCCACATACGAAGCTGCATAGGAAATGATCAGGACTTGAACCAAGGACCACCCACCTCTAAAGTACATACACTTTCTGACACACACTGCATTTATTTTAATTTTATCCGCCCCTCAAAAAAAAAAACCCATTACTGACTTGTCGATTTCAACTCATAGCAACCCTATAGGACAGAGCAAAACAACCCCATAGGGTTTCCAAGGAGCGGCTGATGCATTAGAACTGCTGAACTTTTGGTTAGCAGCCAAGCTCTTAACCACTGCACCACCAGGGCTCCAATTTTACCCAAATGCGTTTCTGTTTGTGCACACAGTGTCCTTTTCCTTGATTTAAATTCAGTTCCAGCTTTATTTCTGTGCCATCCAGAGAATGCATTTGTCAGGCGAGTCATTTTTGTTCATCTCCATGGTGGTATCTATTGTGAGAGAGCAAGGGCTCCTTGGGGAAAACTGACTGAGCACTCCCCAAGTGGTGGAAATGTGCTGAATGATAGACTCGCATTATTTTATTAATCCTGAAAATAACTCTACGGTAATCAGTGGATTAAGCATTTATTCATTCAGTACATTTTTTTATTGATCTCTATCCCTGGGTGTGCAAATGGTTAATGCACTCTGCTGCCTAGGGTGCTAATCAAAAGGTTGGCAGTTCGAGTTCACCCAGAGGTACCTCAGAAGAAAGGACTGGTGATCTACTTCTGAAGAATCAGGCATCGAAAACTCTATGGAGCAAAGCTCTACTCTGGCACACAGGGGGTCACCATGAGTCAAAGACAACTGCACCGCAACTGGCTTTTCTTATGTGGTCAATATCCAGGCTGTGGGGATACAATGAATGAGACAAACAAGATCCTTGTCCTCACGGAGCTCATGTTCTGGGGGTGGGGGGGAGGAGACCGATAAGAAACATGTATGCATGATTTACAGGCTGTGAAATATGCTGTGGATGACATTTGAGCTAGGACCCAAAGGATAAGGAAGTGCCAGTCACGTGACAATCTGGAGATGCAAACAGAGGCAACAGTGAGTGTGCAAATCCTGAGATGAGAGCAAGCCTGCAGTGCTCGGGGGACAAAAAGACCTACAGTGAGGCTGGGGTGTCGAGATCAAGGGGGCAAGCTGGGGGTGTACTAAGAAGTCAGCAGGTAAAATGTACAGAACTTGGTGATGGGGTTTGAGAGAAAGATAGGAATGAAGTCCGACCCTCAGGTTCTTGATATAAACAACTGAGTGGGTGGTGAAGCCATCTACTGAGATGTGTGTGGTTAGATGGTCAGGGGAGCAACAGGTTTGGAGAGGAAAGTCCAGAGCTCTGTTTGGGATATATTAGTTTTGAGATATCTGTTAGACACTCAAATGAAGATGACAGAAGGCAGTTAACTCTATGGAGCTGGAACTCAGGGAAGGGGCCCGTGCTGCAGAGAAAACTTAGAATCATTAACAGATAGATGGTATTTAAAGTTGGTTTGAATGAGAATGTAGATGAGGAAAAGAAGGCTCTGGTTCTCTAAGAATCAGCCAGCAAAGTAGACCCAAAAGCGAAGCCAGTGAGGTGGGAAGATGACCCGATGTCTTAGATTCCTAGTGTTGCCATAACACAAATACTACAAGTGGGTGGAAAGAACAGAAATTGATTTTCTCACAGTCCTGGAGACTAATAGTCCAAATCAGGGTCTCGGCCTGTCAATTCCTTTGTTGTACGAAGTCTAAGTCATTCATTGGTTCCTTGATTTTTAGGCAATCTTCACATGGCGTCTGTCTTCCCCACCTGCTCTGTGTGTGTATACGCTGCACTTCATGTAACTCAGAAGTTCTTGGTCTGACCTCAGCTGATCGATTAATTAAATTATATTAGATTACATTATGGAAGTTCCATATATTACATTAGGCAAAAAGTAAAAACATTACATTAGATTAGATTATATCCAGAGGCATAGGGGTTAGAACTCCAACAAATAACTCCAACACATAGGTGAGAACACAGTTCAATCGACAACAGATGTCAAGCGAGGACATTGTCTCAAAAAAGAGGGAGCAGATAATGGTTTTAAATGCTTCTGAGAGGCCCAATGAGATGAGGGCAGAAAACTGTCTATTGGCTTTGGCAAGTCGGGCAGAGACCCTTGACCTTGACAAGTGCAGTTCCGTAACGCTGGGGATGGAAGCCTAGTTAGAGTGAATTGAAGAATGAACCCAAGGTGAGGAAGTGGAAGCAATGGATATAGCAACTACAGACTTTTACTATAAAGGAGAATCGAAAAAGTGGTTACTGGAGGCTGTTGTGGAGTTAGGAGCTTTGTGGTGGTTGTTGTTTGTTAAGATTGGAGATATTAGAGTGTTTTGTATGCTGGCGGGAGTGATCCAGGAAAGGAAGAGAAAGATTTTAATAGTGATGGGGAGAGAGGGAGTAACTCAAGTAAAAGGCTTTATGGAGACATTAGGAGAGGGGTCTGAAGCAAAAGAATTTGCCTTTAATAAAAGGAATTGTAGCTTTTTAGTGCCTTGGGCCTCTTGGATTGTCAGATGAATTCTATGGGCTCTTTCTCTCAGTAATGATTTTAAATGCATAAAATAAAATACATAGGATTACTAGCAAAATTCAATATAGTGAAATACAATTTTCAAAATAGTTAAAAAACCCCACAAATTTATCAAATGGTAATATGTATGTTTCTTTATTAATGTATTCAATTATAAGATCTAGCAAGTATTCTAATAATGACTGTCACTTTGGAATTGTGATGAAGCATAAATGCTATTTTAAGATACTTGCAGAACTGTAGTGTCATATGAAAACATCTGTAGTTTTATTGCTGATAAAGATAAAAGTCTTTTAAAAAGGATAAAAAGTCTTGCTAATACTACTGTGGTTTGTTAGAGTGATGAAAATAAAGATGTAATATTTTTCCCATTGAAATTCACAAAACTCCTGAATTTTCTCCATGGACCCCCTGTAGATTCCAGGTTAAGAATTTTATTGGATTTCATAAGAGCAGGACAGGACAGTTCTTTCATCATAACCAGATGGATACTGATTAATGCGTTTACAGATTTGGCAGCTTCTATTTGCTCTAGGAAGGAAGGCAAGGCTATCCGCTGAAGGTAGGAAGGGAGAAAAGGGGCAATGAGGTGTGAGGAATGTAATACTTAGCTTGGATAGAAGCAAACTTTTAGGGGAGAGTCGTAAGGTTGTGGTGCAAACAGTTAGCATTCTCAGCTGCTAACTAAAAGGTTGGTGGTTCCAGTCCACCTAGGGGCACCTTAGAAGAAAGGCCTGGTGATCTACTTCTCAAAAACCAGCCGTTGAAAGCCCTAGAGAGCACATCTATGGTCAAAGGATTTTTGGTAATGGTACTAAGTCCTTTCGATGAGGAAAGAAGAGTCTCTTCAATAAACGGTGTTGGGAATATTGGATTTCCACATGCAGAAAAAAAAAAGAGGATTCATGCCTCACACCGTATATTAAAACGAATAAAAAATGTATTAAGGACCTACATGTGAAAACTAAAACCATAAAATTCTTAGAAGAAAATGCAGGGTCAAGGCTGTCCAGCCTAGCTTTTAACGATGGATCATCTAATATGATAACAAAATCACGAATAGCCAAAGACAAAATAAATAAATGAGATCTCATAAAAATGAAATACTATTGTTAATCAAATGTTGTTACCAAAAAAGTGAAAAGACAAGCTACCAATTGGAAAAATATCTTCAGAAAACATACATCTGATAAGAATCTAACAACCAAAATATATATATAAAACTTCAACAACGTAGCAACAAGAGGACAAATAACCTAATCAAAAAATGGGCAAAGGACCTGAATAGACATTTCTCTGAAGAAGACATTCATATGGCCACCAAACACATGAAAAGATGCTCAACGTCATTAGCCATCAGAGAGCTGCAAATCAAAACCACGATGAGATGCCGTTTCACTCCCAGTAGAATGACTAAGATTAAAAAAGGGGAAAATAACAAACGTTGGTGATGGTGTGAGGAAACTGAAACACTTACCCATTGCTGCTGGGAGCGCAAAATGGTATATCCGTTGTGGGAGACAGTGTGGTGGTTCCTTAAAAACCTAAAAATAGAACTAGGATGTGATGCAGCAATTCCACAGCTAGTCAAGGGACTTGAAAGCAGCAACATGAACAGACGTATCACACCAGTGTTTGTTGGAGGACTATCCGTAATAGCCAAAAGGGGGAATAACCTAAATGCCCATCAACAGGTGAATGGATAAACAAAATATGGTAAATACATGCCATGCGCTACTACTCAACTAGAAAGAGAAATAAAGGCCTGATACATGCTACATGGATGGATCTTGAAGGAAGACATTATGCTGAGTGAAATTAATCAATCACAAAAGAATATTGTATGACCTCCCTTATATAAAAAGACAAGAATGGGCAAATGTATAGAGACCAAAGTTTATTAGTGGCTACCTGGGGCGGAAGGGAAGAAAGAAGGGGGAGTTATTGCTTATGGAGTTTAAGGTGATGGAAAACTAGCATTGATTAAGGGTAAGGATTGCACAGTTGATTAATGTAATAGATGTCAATAAGTTGTACACCTGTAAAAAGTTGAATTGACAAATGTTGTGTGATATGTATATTTACAGCAACAACAACAACAACAAAAGAAGAGAACAGCTGCTGAGGCTGCTTATTTACAACCAAATACCTCATGGGATTTTGTTTCTTGGTTTGGAGGTTTAGGGTCACGGTTTCATGGGAAATACCAATTAATTGGCTTAATATCGAGTTTAGTGCTCCTATTGTATCTCCTAGTTCACTGTGCAGTGCTTGGGTTCTTAAAAGCTTGCAAGAGGCCATCCAAGGTGCAATTGGTCTTTATTCAGCTGGAACAACAGAAGAAGGAGAATCAGGAATAGAAGGAGATAATGGAATGCATGGCAAATTGCCTCCAAGAACAACTGCTTCCTTTGCCGTTGAGACCAGAAGAACTGGATGGTGCCCAGCTACCATTACTGAACATAGTGATCAAAGATTCTATAGAATACTGACCAAAAGAGGGGAAATGTAGAACAGAATTTAAAATTCTCATGAACTTCAGACATTCTGGAGCGTTAATGCTGGGTAAACCCCTGAAAATATTGCTCTGAGGTATTATTTGATTAAATATTGCTCTGTGAACCTTAAACCAAAAATGTCCCCTGAAGTCTTCTTTAAAACAAATAGTTTAGTCTAATTAGTAAAGAATGTCTGCCTTGAACATTGTGCTCTTTTAAAGAACTATCTATATGGGATCAAAGTGACAACAGCAACTTGACAGTTTAGATAGGAAACTGGGGGGAGTGAGTTAATGTTAATGGGGTAGGCACAATTCTGAAAAGGAGGATGAGAATGCACAACGTGAAGAATGTAATCAATGTCGATGAATTGTATATGTAGAAATTGGTGATTGTTCTGCTGTGTATGTTTTCAACAACAACAACAAAATAAATTACTAAAAAAAAACAAAAACCCAAACCCTATAGAGCATAGCTCTATTCTGACACAAGCGGGGTCACCAGGAGTATGACTCGAAGGTAACTGGAAACCAGAGCCTAGTAGTAGATAGTGATGCCCTCTTCTATCAAGGAGAATACTGGAAGAATAGGTTTGTTTTATTTTTGGATGTGGTGGTAGTGGTTGAGGAAGAAGATGAGAAAAATTTGTAAGCTTGGCCAGTGAGCCATATAGTTAGACCATGGACTCTTGGACCCAAAATGATGAGTGTATCAGTCCTGGGGATTGCTCCACTTCCATGTTTGTAGACATGGCTTTGGAATTTGTTTTAATGATTGGTTGTAAGTACACTCTTTTTTTTTTTTTTTTCTTAGCCCATCTTTGCAGAGCTTGGCTATAGGGTACCAAACAGTTTAGGGCTGCCAATTATTGTTTATCAATAACCCTGCATTGAATTGTCCTATCTTTTCATAACCTCTTCTCATTCTTTCTCTTATTGCTCCTATGTGTTAATTTATCCACTTCTAGACAGGATTAAAGGCAATTTTCAGCAAAAATAATGGAGCATCCTTAGAAGAAGGAAGCATGCCTGTTTTATTCACTATTATTTCCCGTGTCTAGCACAGTGCTTTTGTATATGTATAGTAGGCATTCAATAAATGGGTTTCTTAAAAAAGATTTAAAAATAAAAATCAGGTAGAATTGGAGGAAACTATAGATATTGAGAACCTGGGCCAACTTAACTATTTTTATTCTGGGTTTCCTGGTATTCAGAGTAAAAAATGACTCTAAATAGGTTTGCACAAACCTCATAATCTCATGAATAGATCCATATAAGTCCTTCAAGAGAGACAAACATTTCCTGAACTATTATCTAATTTATTCCAGAATTGTTCTCACACTAAAAAATAGAGCCCCTTTTCAACTGAAATCTCACCTGAAAATTCAATGTATATTGTATATAAAATGAGTCTGGATATCTAAAATAGAATATTAATTTAAAACATGTGTGTTATGGATTGAATTGTGTTCCCCAAAATATACATTGTAAATCCTTAACCTCTAGGCCTGTGATCATAATCTAATTTGGGAATGGGTTGATTTGCTATGATAATGAGACAGGATTAGTGTAAAGTGTATCCTAAGTCAATCTCTTTTGAGATATAAAAGAGATTAAATAAGCAATCAAGAGAAGAAGAGATGGGGGAAGAGAGATGACAAGCCACACGAAGATTGCCCAGGAGCAGAAGTTCAAAGAGACAAAGACCTTCCTCTAGAGCTAACAGAAAGAAAGCCTCCCCCGGGAGTCAGCACCCTGAATTCAGACTTCCAGCCTCCTGAACTGTGAGAAAATAAATTTCTGTTTGTTAAAGCCATCCGCTTCTGACATTTCTGTTATAGCAGCACTAGATAACTTAGACAGAATTTGGTACTGAAAAGTGGAAGTGCTGCCCCAACAAATACCTACCATATGGAAGTGGTTTTGGAATTGGGTAATGGGTAGAGGCTGGAAGAGTTTTAAGGTGCCTTTTTTCTGGGTAATAGTAAAAGCCTAGGTCACTTTGAGGAGATCATTGGTAGAATTATGGACATCAAGTGCAAGTCTGGTGAGGGCTCAGAAGGTAGTAAGGAGAGCAATAGAGAAAGTCTCTATCATCCTGGAGAATACATACGGCACCAGCAATGGAAAATTGCTAGAAATGTGGACTTTAAACGTGCTTCTGGTGAGGTTTTAAAAGAAATGATGAACATGTAATTGGACAATGGAGGAAGGGCAATGCTTTTTATGCAGTGTCTGAATTATGTTCAAAATCTGATGGAAAGTAGAACTTGTAAGTGATGAAATTTGATATCTGGCTGATGAAATTTCTAAGCAAGATCTTAAAGGAGCCATGGGGTTTCTCCTTGCCATTTATAGTAAAATTTGAGAGGAAAGAGATGGACTTAAAAATGAACCGTGCAAAATGAAAACAGAACTTAAAGATCTGGAAAATTCTGATGTACGAACTAAGGACACCGGTCCTAAAATGTTCACCAAGGACATGGCTACACAATATTTTGTTAAAGACATTAATCCTGTGACTGATGAATCTAACCAACTATCACAGCAGAAAACCCATCAGCTGAGACTGAAGGAGATAGAGAAAGAATGAAAGGAAAGGATGGTATCTGCCTCTTGGAATTCTATAGGTAGGAAACAGACCAAAAGAGCTACATCCATTGTCTTCCAAGGAAAGAAAAGAATCATCCCTGGGATAGTTCGGAGATTAGCAGAACTTCTGGAAGAAGCACAGGAAGCAGGGCATTCTTGGTTTCGTCGGGTGGGCCCACAGTCTCTTGGATCTCAAAGGGTGGGACCACAGCCTGCTAGGTTTCATAGAATCTGATCTTCACCAACTTGGCTCTGGAGTGTGGGGCTGCTGCTCACAAGTGTCAGGGGAACATGGATGCTGCCCAAAGCTGAGGGGGCAAGGCTGTCATGCACAAGAGGCAGAATGGGGCTTGCCAGAGCTGAGGGGGTGGGGTCACCACTCAGATGGACAAAGAAATTAGGGCTGCCTGAAGCCAAGATTGCAGAATTGCCTTCCCAAAGGGCCTGGAAGGCAGAACTGAAGCCTGGGGTCAAGGGGCCTCCTCCCAGAATCCAGAGGGAATGGCCAACATCTAGAGTCTGGAGGGCAAGGCCATCGCCCAGATGGTCTCAGAAGAGAGAGGATTATTTTTAAGCCTTGAGAGCTAATGTAACATGTTCTGTTGGGTTTTGGAGTTGCTTGGTGCCTGTTATCCCTTCTTTCCCTCCAGTTTCTCCCATTTGTAGTAGAAATGTCTACCTGTGCCTGTTCTGCTACTGAATTTTGAAAACAGATAACTTATATTTTATATTTCACAGGTTCACAGATGACGAGTAATTTTGCACCAGGATGGAATATGCCTAAAGTCTCACCTATATTTGATTTAGATGATTCAGAAGATGAGATTTTGAACTTGGAGTTGATATAAGACTTTTGGGATAATGTGATGGGGAGAATGTGTTTTGCATGTGGCAAAGACATGAATTTCTGGGGGCCAAAGGGTGGGATGTTACAGACTGAATTGTGTCCCCCAAAAATATGTGTTATAAGTCCTAACCTCTATGCCTGCGTGCCTATAATCCCATTTGGGAATGAGTTGTTTTTGCTATGCTAACGAGACAGGATTTAGTATAAGGTATGTCTTAAATCGATTTCTTTTGAGATATAAAAGAGATTTAAAAAGCAAACAAGAGAAGCAGAGATGAGGGAAGAGAGATACCAAGCCACATGAAGATTGCCCAGGAGCAGAAGCTCAGAAGAGACAAGGCCCTTCCTCCAGAGCTGATAGAGAGAGAAAGCCTTCCCCTAGAGCTGGTGCCCTGAATTTGGACTTCTAGCCTCTTAAACTGTGAGAAAAATAAATTTCTGTTTGTTAAAGCCACCCATTTGTAGTATTTCTGTTAAAGCAGTACTAAATAACTAGGAAAATATGCCTTTTCAACTCTCATATATTAAGAAATAATTCTCCAAATCTTTAGTATCAGTATCATCATCGAACAAGGCTGTTTTTTGAGTCATTAACATTTTTTTTTTCAGAATATTGTCTTCTCTTCCAATTAATTTGGGAAATAGTAAATCTCCTTGGAGTTTTATCTCCAGACTCAAATATCATTTACACAAGACAAGATGGTTGATTTTTAAAAGTCTGTTCTGTAGTTACATATGTTTGGTGATGTTCATGACAAAACCACTTACTTTATTGGTTTTTTTTTTTTTTAATGATCTTTCAAAGGTTTGTTTCAGTGTCATCCAGAAACAACCCAATTTTGAGGTCATACTTCCAGAAATAATTACTTAAACCTTTGTTAAATTTCTTTGCCTTCTTGTAAAAGTGATTCCATTGACCATTTGGATCAATGGTCATGTATTCCATTTGGATACTTGACCATGAGAAGTATCCAAATCTACTGCAGTTTTGACAGAGATGATATCAGGCTAATATGTTCTCCTAAACAGTACTTGGTTTAGTATCTTGTAATATGAGGAGAGAGTTTTCAAAGGCTCAAATATAAGATGAATTCCTCTTTTCTGAGGGTAATTTTGGAGGGAGTGTGAAATTACCATGTATTTAGCATCACCTGTGGTAAAACAAACAAAAGTAGAGACCTGGAGTGGAAGAGCGGCTTGGTCCCTCAGCCCCTTCAGCAGCTCCAGAGACACCACTAGCAAGCTCCTGCTGCTTCTGGGAGCCCAGTTTAAACACCACTACTCTAGAGGGATTTTATCAGGAAAGTCAACACACAAGAGATATTACGCAACATAAAAGATAGCTTCAAAAAATAGAGTCAGCAAAGGGCGTGTAGAAAATGTATTCCTTATATGACCATTTGTTTTTTAAACCCAGATAAAAGCCAAGGGATAACATCAAAACACACCTTAGCAAAGACTTGTGTGTGGAGTGCTAATTTAGTGAGGTCTGTATATTTTTTTTGAGTATATAGAGCTGGCGATCCCATGTGTGTGGGAGTGGAAGTGAGCTCATAGGGTTTTCAATGGCTGTTTTTCCAGAAGTTGGTCACTAGACTTCTTTTCCGAGGCACCTCAGGGTCGACCCCAACCTCCAATCTTTTAAATACGTTGACCGTTTGGAACACCCTGAGGTAGACATGGGTCAACTTGACGGCAGCTTATTACTGGATGTGTAGAGCTAATGATCTAACTGATATGGAGTAATATTGTGCTAAGAATACCTACAGGAGCTGGTGGCGATCAAGCCCCTTATACTGTCATCTTTGAACATCACCTCTCTTGAACAGACATTTGCCAAGCATTGAATAACAACAACACTTTCCAGTTAAATTCCCTGGTGAAAACCTAAGACCTGAATACTCTGTTGTTGATTGAAGGGAGTGCTTATGCTTGGGTACCAGACATCCACGTGGCAAGATTCACATTCCATTAACAAAGTTATAAAGCCTGATGAGGGTTCTCTCTTGATTGGAGGGCTGTCTTACCTTTGAATCAGAGGCTGCTTTCATTTTATTACAGGGGAAACAGAAGGACTTTTCTTAAAAAATAAATGTTTTATTTTTCTTTATTACTCATTGACAATTCATTGAAGATAAATTAAAAAATACAGAAAGAAGAAAATAAAAGTGCCAATCATTGAGCATTAAGCACTCTTAACATTTTGTAAGCCCTTCCAGACAACTTTCTTTTTTTTTTTTCAGAAAAAGCACTATAATATGCATACTCTTTTGAAATTTGCTTCCCTCCCCCCATTTTCAATATTTTGTGAACATTTTCCTTTGTATGAATTACTATAACTTATTCAAGTAGTCTCAATGAAAACCCTATGGAGCACAGTTCTACTCTGACACTCCAGGGTTCACTGTGACTCAGAATACCGTGGGTTCACCGTGAGTTAGCATAGACAACAACTGTTTGTCCGTTTTTTTTTTTTTAATTTTTATTTTATTGATGGACATCTAGATCTATGTTTCCATTCCTCTGGTATTATGAACAATGTTGTATCAACTATTCTTCTATCCAAGTTATCTGGCATATTTTAAATTATTATCTTAGGATAAAGCTTCATAAGTAGAACTGCTGGGTCAAAAATAGACACATGTAAGACTTTTGATAAGTATTTCCAAATCATCTCTTAAAAGTTTACTCCAACGTGCATTCCTGCCAGCTGTATATGAAATGATATATTCTACACTACTACAAGTTGTAATTTTTTTTTTTTTTGCCAGTTTGAGAAGTAAAATTTAGTATCTCTTTGGTCTTAATTTCATTTCCTTGATGACTAATGAAGCTGAAACTCCTCCCCCCCATATTAAGCACAATTCTGTGACTAATATGCCACCAAACCTTAACAAATGTGCCTGGACTTTCTGGACTTTGTTGCCTTGCCATTTCCTGAATTATCAAATTACTCCCATGTATACAGCATGTAGGAGCAAGAGTGGCGAGACTTTGTTTCACATACTTTGAACATGTTATTAGGAGCTGACCAGTCCATGGAGAAGGACATGATACCAGGTAAGGTAGAAGGTCCGCAAAAGAGGGGAAGACCCTTAACGAGATGGATTGACACAGTGGCTGCAACAATGGGCTGAAACATAGCAATGATTGTGAGGATGGTGCAGGACCTGGCAATGTTTCATTCTGTTGCACGTAGGGTTGTGACGTGGATTGAATAATGTGCCCCCAAAAATGTGTGTATCAATTTGGCTGGGCCATGATTCTTAGCACTGTGTGGTTGTCCTCCATTTTGTAATTGTAATTTTAAGTTAAAGAGGATTTGGGTGGGATTGTAACACCCTTACTAAGTAAGGTAAGGTCACATATCTGATCCAATGTAAAGGGAGTTTCCCTGACGTGTGGCCTGCACTGCCTTTTATCTTACAAGAGCTAAAAGGAAAGGGAAGCAAGCAGAGAGTGGGGACCTCATACCACCAAGAAAACAGTGCTGGGAGCAGAGTACGTTCTCTGGACACTGGGTCCCTATGCAGAGAAGTTCCTCGTCCAGGGGAAGAGTAATGGTAAGGCCAACAGAGAGAGAAAGGCTTCCCTTGGAGCTGATGCCCTGAATTTGGACTTTCAGCCTACTTTATTATGAAGGAATAAATTTCTCTTTGTTAAAGTGATCCACTTGTGGTATTTCTGTTATAGCAGCACTAGATGGTTAAGACAGGTCCCTATGAGTCGAAACCGACTTGACGGCACCTAACAAAAGCAACAGTGATACAGCATATTATTTCAGGCATTTTCCAGAATATCAAGGAATCCACTTATCACCAGTTAACAAACCCCTGTAGGCCCTCTTTTTTTTAACCACCTAATGAGAAATGGCGGTGCAGTGGTTAAGAGCTATGGCTGCTAGCCAAAAGGTCAGCAGTTGGAATCCACCATCTGCTCCTTGAAAACCCTGTGAGGCAGTTCTACTCCATCCTATAGGGTCGCTATGAGTTGGAATTGATTAGATGGCAATGGGTTTTAACAAGAAATGCCTGGGGCATTCAGCTGTGTTTTTTACAGCTTAGTTTTTAAACTCCCCTTCTCAGAGGTAGGAGGCCCTGGGTGGTGCAATTGACGGCTCTTGGCTGCAAACTGAGAGGTTGGGGGTTCAAGTCCATCCAGAAGCACCTCAGAAGAAAGGCCTGACAATCTACTCTAAAAAAAAAAAAAAATCAGCCACTAGCAAAGAAGAATGAAAAACACCAAAGACACAAGGAAAATAGGAGCCCAAGAGACAGAAAAGGCACATAAACCAGAGACTCCATCAGCCTGAGACCAAAGCAACTAGATTGTGCCCGCGTACCACCAATGACTGCCCTGACAGGGAACATAACAGAGAATCCTTGATGCAGCAGGAGAACAGTGGGAGGCAGACCTCAAATTCTAGTAAAAAGACCAAACTTAGTGGTCTGACTGAGACTGGAGGGACCCCCGAGGTTACGGCCTCCGGACCCTCTGTTAGTCCAAAACTAAAGCCATTCCCAAAGCCAACTTTTCAAAGATTAGACTTGACTCTAAGACATAAAATGATACTGGTGAGGACTGTGCTGCTTGGCTCAAGTAGACACATGAGACTATGTTGGCAGCTCCTGTCTGGAGACCAGATGAGAAGACAGAGCGGGACAAGAACTGGTTGAATGGACGCGGGAAATACAGGGTGCAAAGGAGTGTGCTGTCACATTGTGGGGAGAGCAACTAGGGTCATATAACAATGTGTGTAAGTTTTTGTTTGAGAAACTGACTTGAATTGTAAACTTTCACTTAAAGCACGATATAAAAAAATAAATAAACAAAAATGAGCCACTGCAAACCCTGTGGAGCACAGTTCTACTCTGACACACAGGAGGTCACCATGAGTCAAAATGGATTGATGGCTGCTGCTGATGGTGGTGGTCTCAGAGGTAGCCTCTTACTCAACCCGTTTGACTGAAAAACTCCAGCTGGTCCAGGGATGCTCTCATTAAACCTGCATCCCTAGGAAGCAAGAGGAACTTCCACCCAGCCAGATTTTTGCTGGTGAAAAGCCTTGATGAACTGTGAACTGCCTCTCTTGTCTCTCCCTTCAGCTCTTCTCCGTTTGACTGACATGTGAACTCGTTGCTCTTTCCAAAGAGGCCGTTGAGATGGAAACATCGATGTATTTATGTCAGGGCGACTCCCAGTGCAGGTGGCAGGAAAGCTCTGTGCTAGTAACAGCGGCAGCGATGTGTCGCTTAGCTCTGAAGAACGTGCGCTGCGGAGATGGCCTTGGTCAGGGCTCAGGGCCTCCTGAGCCGCTGTGTGTCTCCGTTTCCTCCTCAGTCAAATGTAGGTAGCACCCACTCCACAGGGTTGTTAGGACGGTTCAGTCACTCCCTGTAAGGCTCTTAGAACACAGCCTGGAGCATTCAAAGTGCTAACTGAAACCAAGAGAACGAAAAAGGAGATGCGCGAGGAGGGGGGTGGGTGAGGAGGGGAAGCATTAAAAAAGTGGGGTGAAGGACCGGTGCAGCAGAAGTGAGCCAGCGGACCTGTTTCTTTTTCTTTTCTCTAAAGCATCACCACTGAGGAGATGGGACTTTAGCTCGTACTTTTTCCTCTCTCCTTTTCCCGCACCCTCCCCAGCCGCCTTCTGGACGGGGCACCTGGGGGCGGCGCACGTGGAGGCCGAGCAGATGCGCCCGCCGCGGCCAAGGTCAAGGCCGTGCGGAGCGGCGGCCCCGGGGCGCCTGGAGCCGGGGGAGCCCAGCCAGCGCATTGTGCGAGGAAGCTGAATGGGCCGATGTGTGTGCGCGCGGGGTTGCACGGATTAGCCGTGCTTTCCCATGAACTACAAAAGAATGCCCGAATCTGGGACATTTGTCATCAAGGGCAGGCTGCTCAGGATGCAAGGTAACCAGAGCTTTTCCCGGACGGCTTCAGTCTTTTGGGACGTGGGGTCACTCTAATCCTTCCTGTTTATATTGTGAACGCGTATGCAGTGAGGCTTAAGCCCTGCAGTGGTAAATAAGAATAGCGATGCAGGCATTCCTAAACAGCTACGTTCTCGGGTTGCTTTTTCTTTTTTTTTCTGGAAGGGGCACTGTTCCCTCCCGTTTATTCAGTCCCCTCACAGCCTCGCTGCTGAAGTGCTGCCTCAAGACTCGACTACCGCTGCTTTTCTACCCACCGAAACTCCATTTAGCTCCTGGAGAGTGCGTCTGTTTACACATTGATTTCCCTGTTTTATTTCTTCTTTCCTCATGCAACCATTTTGCCTTCCTATGATTGTGAGGGTTTCAGAAGATTGTTGATAGGTAATTTTCCAGACACATCTAATTTAGCAGTTAATTCTCAGAAAATGACAAGTATTATTATGTTGTTTGTGGAAGCCCCAAATGATATGTGTTTCTCCCTCATTCAGATTTGGTGTATTTCAGAACCTGGAATCTCCAGGCTGCAAATTTGAGCAATTAGAAGTCAGTTGTTGGTGAAGTTTAATATGGTAACCCCCACTCCTGGTCAACAGGAAAGGAAAAGCATTCTGGGTGTTGAGCCTGAAGTCAGGGCACTGAGAAGAAGGACTGCCCTGTGTGTCTGCAGGGAAGTGACCTGCTCCTCGAGATGAGGAAGAGGCAGAGAGAGGATTCCAGGATGAGCACCAAAGGCCCAGACCCCATCCGAACATTCTCGACTTCAAAACTAGGGAACACAGTTTCCCCTGATGTTTTTATTTACAGATTCATCCCTGACACGCACAAGTGACTTGCAGGACTCTGAGCCTTGTGCAAGGAGTAGGAAGAGAGGTAGAATAGAAGGGCTGCCTTGGAGGGACTCAGAGGGGCAAGGAAGGGAGACAGGCAGGGAAACACACTGTATAGTGTGGTGAGTGCTACAATCCAGGATATGAGAATGGAGGCTGGGGAAGAACAGAGGGAGCTGGGAGGGTTAGTGATGGCTTCCAAGAGAAAGGGGCATCTGAGGAGGTGTGAGCACTGGTCCCAATTTAGCCTGTGCTTTGTTGGAATGATTTAGGGAGCTGTCAAAACTTCCTATTCCCTGGCCACACCCCCCACCTACTAAATTAGAATCCCTGAAGGTGAGGCAGGCAACTTGCCTTAAACAAGCTGCTCAGCTGACTCTGTGGTTTGAGCCCAGCCTTTGGTCCCATTTAACGCAGGAGAAATGGTGGTGGTGGGAGCGAGATGGTTGGGGGCTAAGGGGACAGCAAGTGCAAATGGAGTAGAAGGAAGATCATGTTTGGGGAATGGTGAGCAGCTAAACCATTTGTCCCCAAAGCATATAACTGATATGTCTGCAACAACTATGTAGATAACCTTTCCTTCTAGAATTTGTTTGCTCCTTCAGCCTGACATTTTTATTACTCTAATAGAAATCAGTGGGAAAAAAAGCATATTATACAACTTGATTTAGTGCCCAACAATATAAACACACCCACACACTCACACACACACATTCGCGCACACACACTGCTGGAACAAACCCGTAACCTGTTGCCGTTGAGTCGATTCCGACTCCTAGCAACCCTACTGGACAGAGTAGAACTACCCCAAGGAGTGGCTGGTAGATTCGAACGGCCAACCTTTTGGTTAGCAGCTGAGCTCTTAACCACTACACCACCAGGGTTCCCACTGCTGGAATGGATCTTGTTGATACACTGAGGGACAGCTGTTTTTCTGGGCATTGTGAAATACCTGATGCAAAGTCTCAGATAAAAGATAAATTCTTACTTTAAAAAATTAGATTAAATAGGCAAATATTTATTTTATAGGTAAATATTACTTTGCCAGTGCATTATAAAAACAGTCAGCCATAAGTCTTTTCACATAATCAGCAATGATAGAAAAAAGCCTTCAAGATACTCGTGGGGGAAAGTTATACAAAGCTAAATTGTAAGCAACTGACCCTTTCCATTCTAAGCCTCATAACTAGCCAATGGCATGGAGTGTTGAATGATAGGAATGAAGAAATTTATTACTTTTTTCAACTCAGGAGATATTCAAGCTTGATTTTGTGTTTCATAATTAAAGCTTCAGGTGTTCTAATAAATACCACAGCAACCCCTGTCGCCTCTGGTCATTTTCTCCTGCTCACCCTTAATTCGGTGTCAAACTTTTAAAAGAAGTCGTTCTTTCTGTCCACATTAACATTTAATTCCACATGAGCAGGCAAAGATTTCCTTAAATCTAACCTCATGGTAAAACTTCTAATTAAATTAAGGAATTCGTACTCCCTTTTCAGCTCCAAGGATCCCTGGTGGTGTACTGGTTAAGCACTCAGCTGCTAATCAAAAGGTAGGGGATTCAAACTCACTAGCCAGTCCTCGGGAGAAGGATGGAATAATCTGCTTCCATAAAGATTTCAGATTTGGAAATTCTATGGGGCAGTTCTACTCTGTCCTATAGGGCTGCTTTGATTCAGAATCAACTCTATGGCAATGGGTTTTTCAGCTCATAGTTTAAGTAGCACTTCCTCAGTGAAGCCTTTCCTGATCCCTATACCTATGTGAGGTAAATTCCCTCACATCCTGGTCCCCATTAGCATTTGCAATTCTTCTCTTGAATTATCCATCAAAATAGTTTTTATTTTTTAAAGGCCTAAAACTTCTTCAGGACAGGGAATATATCAAGTTCAACAATGTGTCCTCAGAATCTAGCACAACACCTAACCAAAAGCAAACCAGCTGCTGTCAAGTTGATTCCAACTCATGACACTCACGACAACCCACTCATGACACTCACAACGACCCCATGTGTGCGGAGTAGAGCTGCGCTCCATAGGGTTTTTAAGGCTGTGACCTTATGGAAGCAGATCACCAGGCCTATCTTCTGAGGTGCTTCTGGGTAGGTTTGATCCACCAACCTTTTTGTTAGGAGTCAAGCACTTAAGTGTTTGTACCACACAGGGACTTCTGCATAATGCCTTGTGCATAAGTAACTGTTCAAAAAATATTTGTTGAATTAGTGACTACATATGGATTTTCATAAATTAAAATCTGTCCTTTCATTGACCAATAATTTTTGGCATTAAAAATTTTTAATTTCTTCACACAGATGCCACAGAAAATGATCGACTCATCCTGTCTTAGAGCGTCTCTTTCAAAGAGGTCAGGAGACATGTCTTTTGTGTTTTCTGTCAAAGGCTGAGTGGGAGCTCAGCAGCCATTTGCTGTCTAATCAGCAAGCAAGGGTCCCAACCCAAACCCATGGCCTGCCACTTGAGTCAAAGATTCCAACTCATGTGCTTTTTAAATCTTTTACACCAGATGCCGTTGCTTTTGTTTTACTCTGGGTATGTTTATTTCAACTCAGTAGTTGTCAGTTGAACAATTCAGTGCTCAGCCCTCTGCTAGGCAAAAATGCAGCATTAGATTTGACCCTTGCCCTTAAAGAACTTACGATCCAACGGATCAGAAAACAATATGTAGACGTATGAAACAAGCAGTGGAGGAATGAATAATAAAATGAATGATACATACAATAAATTTAGAGAAAACGTGAAAAATTAAGATGTGAGCTGGAGTGGACAGAAAAGACATCTTAAGGATGTGAGACTTAAGATAGTCTTTGAAGGATAGATGGGTCCAGACCAGGTTGAGAGGAGTCCCTGGGTGGCACAAACAGTTAAGCACTTGACTACTAGCTGAAAGATTGCTGGTTCGAAGCTACTTAGAGGTGCCCTGGATCTGCTTCTGAAAGTTCACAGGCTCGAAAGCTTTATAAAGCAGTTATACTCTGACACATGGGGTCACCATGAGCTGCGACTGGCTCTATGGCAACTAACAACAGGCTGAGAGAAAGGAATAGTGTAAAAGAAACTCAGAGTAAGGGAGATCCTGGTAGGCTGGACATCAGTGAAGACTCCATTTGCCCAAAAGAAAGTCCACAGTGAGCTAGTAAAGTCTGGATGGGAGGCATTGCTTTCAGACACTTTGCCTCAAAAAGGCCTGAAGGAAGAAAGCAAGGGAGTTGTGTTCAAATACCTGGCCTCAGAATTATGGTTACTGAGCACAGTGCGATTATCACAGAGCCTGACAAAATAAAAATCATATTGCCAATAGGAATTTGGGGGTAAGGGGTGGGAGAAGTCATAAGAAAATTAAATGTCATCTCTATTCAGTGGGACCAATCCTTACTGTCTAAAATTAGGCCTGAATTAAAAAACATATAAAAACACTAGCTTCTTGAACATTTTACTTCCCTCTTTTTTACCTTAGAGAGATATTTTAGGAACTAATGTATCCTGTAGTCAAGAAATATTTGTCTAAAATTCAGCAGTACTTTCATTACCCTTCCATTTATTTTTCCTACTGATGAAAATCAAGTAAAATTAAATGTAACACTTTTATTGTTAAGAGCATAAATAGCATGGGCATGTGTGTTAGATTATTTTTTTCTATCTAGCCCTCTGTCCCTGTCTACTACCATGTATCCATCTTCTCTCCACACACGTGCATAGAGATGTCTTCAATGATGGGCATCAAATATTAACATTCATGCCTTCTGGGCGCTGAACTTTGGGGTGATTTGTTGTTTGTTTCTTCTTTCTTTTTACTTTTCTGTATTACTCATTTTTTAAGATAATAATTATATGTCATTTTCATAAAAACAATTAACTCCTTAAAACAAACCAGACAAAAACCTGGGGAGACAAGCTAACCAAAAAGAGATAAGGAAACTAACTTTTCTAGTGGCCAGTTTGCTTGTGGAAACTCCAAGCTGTTATCTTCTCACCCCATTGCTACATAGCCATTAAAACAAAGCAAAACAAAAAACAAACCTGTTGCCATGGAGTGGATTCCAGCCCACCGCAACTCCATGTGTTGCAGATTAGAACTGAGCTGCATACCGTTTTCTTGGGTATAATTTTCACAGAAGCAGATTGCCAGGACTTTCTCCCCTTGTGAGTTCAAATTCCAATAGCCAAGAGCAAACCATTTGTGCCACCTAGGGACCTGTATAGCCGCTAAACTAGATATTTTATTTTATGGGCAGCGATGGTACAGTGGTAGAATTCTAGCCTTCTATGCGAAGACCTGGGTTCAATTCTTGGCCAACACCCTTCATGTACAGCCACCACCCATCTGTCAGTGGAGGCCTGTGTGTTGCTAGATGCTGAACAGTTTTCAGCGGAGCTTCCAGACTAACTATGAAGAAAGGCCTGGTGATACACACTTCTAAAAAAAGCCAGTGGAAACCCTGTGGATCACAATGATCCCATCCCATTGTGCATGAAGTTGCACGAGTCGAGCTTACTCCACGGCAGCTGACAACAGGTATCGAGTAGAGAATTGATGGGCTCACAGTGTCTTAGCCTAAAGATATTGTTCTGGGTGGACAGCAGGTCCAGCTGTTTGCCCACTCACCTGCCGTTTGTCCTTGTAGTCAGGGAAGAGGTCCTTCCTCACTCCAGGTGTGACTCTTGATCGGTTTGAGCCATTCATAATGCACTCATCTCTCTTGCCAGTGATTGGCTGGGCGTGGGCATGTGATGTAATGCTAGCCAATGAGATGTGAAAGCAAGACTGCTGAATAGGGATCTTCTGTGAAAGGGTTTCTTTACTTTTGACTCCTCCTTTTCCTACCTCTGTAAGTTAATGTGTAGGGATAAAGTGCTTGAGCTACTGCAGCCATCCTGAGAAAATGACTCCATAAGCCTGAGGACAAAAAGCTACTGCACTAGAACGAGAAAGTAAGGAAAGATTCTGGGTTCTTGAGTATATAGATTCAGTTGCTGATTACTCCTGGAACATTGCCACCTTTGTCTTGTTATGTGAGATAATAAATGGTCTATGGTTTGAGGGACATTTTAGTTGGGCTTTTTGTTCTTGTAACTGAAAGCATCCTAGCAAATACATGTAGCCCTGGGAAGCACTGTGACGTGTACGTTTGGCTGGAAATTGGAGCAGAAAGAGTTTTACATATACATATATATAAATGTATATTATATATATATATATATATATACATTTTTTCCCCCTACAGTAAAAGCCCAGGTAGGATCAGAGAAAAGTCCTATGCATTGAAATTCCACAGACTCCACTTTAGGCTATGACCGCACGCAGGTAAGGCTGCCATTTGTTAAATAACTGTTCTGTGCTAAGTGCTTTATGTTACTAATTCCCATCACAACTGTATACTTACTTTACAGATGAAAAATCTGAAGCACAAAGATTTCAAGGGCAAGCTCTGCTGGTAAGTAGCAGGGGCAGGATTTGAATTCAGGGCAAAGCACTTTGCAATAGCTGGCATTGGTTCTTGGTCATCAGATTGTTCCTATCTTTTGTGAGGTGGCATCATGAGCAGTTTATTACTCTTAACCAAGCACCAAAATGAAAAAGAAATGTCTTAGGGCAAGTTCAAGGTTATCCCGGCATAAACCGCTCTTGTGAACTTGCATTCCAGTGTGCTTGCTTTCTGCTGTGGGAGAGAAAACGGGGCGCTCTCCAGCATGCACACCTCTCAACCTGCTTGATCTGTGCAGCAGCCCCTAGTGTGGGAACGAGTAGAAGACCATGTACAGCCGGTGAAGGGGGTTAGGCCTGAACCGCCTGGGTGGAAAGAGTTGGAAACTGCTGCCACTGGAATGCGATAAGGGGTTCTCTGTTTATGTGAGGTAAAAAGGAACAGTTGCTATGGAGCCGACTAGGACTCAAGAGCTGGCACCTCTGGGTGGACTTCAACTGCCAACCTTTCAGTTGGCAGCTGAGCACATTAACCGTTTGCAACACGAGGGGCTTCTTACGTTAGGTACTCTCTTTGATGCCTGACCCAGTAACGACAAAGGGGTTCTGGTAATATTGTGAATTTAAAAGGAAAGCTGAATTACCAGGGGTGGGTAGGAGGGAGAAATGGGAAGTACTGAGTTTCTGTTAAGAGTGATGGAAAAATTTGAAAATGGACAGTCATGAATGTAAATTAATGTCATATAAAAATGGTTAAAATGGCAAATGTTTTGTTATATTGATTTCACCACACACACACAAAAAAAGTAAAGCTGATACATGCCTTAAAACTTATAGAATCGTACACGAAAAAGTTTAAAACATAAATTTTACTGTCTGTTAATTTAGAAAGGAAGTAAAGCCATCACTGCCAAGGTGCGTGTCCTGTTATATAAATATGAATGCCGGGCCTGCAGGATAGAACAGAACAGAGTTGTCCTGCTGAGCCCTGGGTACAAGGCCTTAGCCCTGGGGAAAAGAAATATGATTTCTTCCTGAGCGTGACACTGACTATGATGGGTATCCAAGGACATCCAGATCCTGCTCATAAGTCAGGACTACAAGGTAGGTCTAAGGCCAGTGGGAGGGGGGTGTCTGGACTCCAGGTAACCCAGGTCCTGGCGAGTGGCAGGAAGTTACAGAGGAGTACCTGGCTGATGAACAGGTTGAAACTTCTCAGGGTGCAGGTGGAAACTGACTTGATTCTTTTCCCCACTGAGTCCATTAAACTTACCCTATGGCCTCATTCTTCCCTGCCCTTTGGACAAAATCCTGGTCAGATCACATAAACTGATGGCTGTTCTTAGGTATCCGAAACCCAGGCCAGTCTAACAATCACATGGCTCTAAGTCAGCCCAGTGTCATTGCAAAATGTCACATTTTTGTCTTGTTAACAGCTTCTCCCCCTTGCACCCTGAGCCTCCTTCTCACTTAGAAACCTGCAGGGCAGGGCCGTGGATGGCTTGTTTTCCCTTTCCCTGCTTCGCCCTTGTATCAGTCAGAGACTTAGTTCAAGGAACTGGCTGTGCAATGGTGGGGTCTGGCAAGTCTGAAATCTGCCAGGCAACTCGGGGCTGGAAACTCTGAGGCAGCAGCAGAAGCTGTAGTCTTGAGGCAGAATGTCTTCATCAGGGTAACCTCAGTTTTGCTAGTAAGGCTTTAGAACCTCAGTTTTGCTAGTAAGGCTTTAGAACTGATTAGACAAGGCCAATCCACATTATTGAAGGTAATCTCCTTTACTTAAGGCTACCTGACTGTAGATGTTAACCACATCTACAGAATACCTCCCAGATTAATGTTTGATTGAATAACCAGGTCCTAAATAACCGGGTCCTAAATCCTATGGGGAGCCCTGGTGGCACAGTGGATAAGAGCTTGGCTGCTAACTAAAAGGTCAGCAGTTCAATCCACCAGTCGCTCCTTCGAAACCCTATGAGGATAGTTTTACTCTGTCCTGTGGGGTCACTATGAGTCAGAATCAATTCGATGGCAACGGGCTTGGTTTCATGTTTAAGCCCCATGGAAAGGGGTCCTGGTGGTACAGTGGTTAAGCACTCGGGCGCTAACCTGAAGGTCAGCAGTTCGAACTCACCAGCCACTCCACAGGAGAGAGATGTGGCAGCCTGCTTCGGTAAAGATTTACAGCCTTGGAAACTTTATAGGGTAGCTCTACTCTGTCCTATTGGGTTGGTGTGAGTTGGAGTCAACTCCACAGCAATAAGTTTGGTTTATTTTAAATCCTATGGAGCTCAGCTCTACTCTGTAACCCATGAGGTCTCCATAAGTCAGAATCGATGTTACAGCAGCAGGTTTTGGTTTTAGTCTAGCCAAGGTGAGACATGAAACTAAACATCGCAGTGTCTTCTCAAGCTCATTGCTGTGGCTGCAGCTCCTCCAGGGTCAAGCATGGGGGGTGGAGGAGGAGAGCTAAGCAGACACCATTGATACTGGCACTGGTCCTCTCTGGGGGTGACTGTGTCCAAAACCACTTTTCCTTTGTGGATTTGTCAGAAATTCCTCCTTGGGATCTGTCTCTGGCAAGCCCTCTCCTCCGCTGCTTGTTCACCTGTCTGTAACGCTCAGCCCCTGGGAGTCTAGCAATCTATCCCTGTAGTGGGGAAGCCTGTCCCTCCAAAGGGTTCTTGTAGATATGGCAACCCCTGACCAGCTCCTTTGCACTGTTGGTGGAAGTGCAGCTGGCTCCCTGTGCAGTCTTTCCTCTGCTCTGCCAGCTCTAGTCAGCCTCTTGCATTTAGATTTCCACCCTGGAAGAGCCAGACACCAGCTCTCTTTCCTCTTAACTCCAGAGGACTCATATCAAGCTTAGGGGTGGGTTTGTTGAATCCCTCTCCTGCTCAGGCTTAAAGTGAGGGGGAAGCCCCCCTCCTCTCCTGTGAAATCACCCTTGGCTTTCTAATGAACAATCCTTTTCACCCCTCTTCCACCTCCCTTATAGCCTCCAGGTAGGTGATGGGCTGATTCTGGCAGAACCAAGTCCACAGCTTCCCAGTTTTTCCTGCAAAGGTGGACGAGTGCCTTCCTCTTGGGCACAGTTCCTCTCTTTTTTAAATTTCATTTGTTTTGTTGTTGCTGTTATTGAGGAATACATAGCAAAACATACATAATTCAACAGTTTCAACATGTACAATTCAGAGACATTGGTTACATTCTTTGAGTTGTGCAACCATTCTCACCCTCCTTCTCTGAGTTGTTCCTCCCCCATTAGCATAAACTCACTGCCCACTAAGGTTCCTATGCTGTTGTCAGTTTGCTTCCATATAAAGCCAAAGCCAAAACCAAACCCAATGCTGTTGAGTTGATTCCAACTCATAGCAACCCTATAGGACAGAGTAGAACTGCCCCATAGGGTTTCCAAAGCTGTAATCTTTATGGAAATGGACTTCCACATCTTTCTCCTGTGGAGCAGCTGGTGGGTTTGAACCACTGACCTGCAGGTTAGCAGCTGAGCACTTTAACCACTGTACCGCGAGGGCTCCTTTGATCCCATATAGATAGTACTTAAAAGAGCATAATGCTGAAGGCAGATATTTTTTCTAGTTAAGCTATCATTTGGTTTTAAGAAAATTTGAAGGGCTATTTTTGGTTTAAGGTTTAAAGATTTTCTCAGGGCAATAGTTTCAGGGATTCATTCAGCCTCCATGGTTCCAGAAAGTCTGTATTCCATAAGAACTTGAAAGTCTGTTCTGCACTTTTCCCCTTTTGATCAGGATTCTTGTATAGAATCTTGGATCAAAATGTTCAGTAATGGTAGCCAGGCACCATCCGGCTCTGGTTTCATGACAAAAGGAGCAGTTGATCATGGAGACAATTAGCCACACATTCCGTTTCCTCCTCCTATTTCTGCCTCTTCTTTTTCCTCTGTTGCTCTAGGCAAATAGAGACCAATTGTGCCTTGAATGGCCATGAACCTCGCCCATGTAAGACAGCAAACTTAATCAATAAATGTTGTGTATGTTCTGACTGGAAACCCTGGTGGTGTAGTGGTTAAGTGCTATGGCTGCTAACCAAAGGATCGGCAGTTCAAATCCGCCAGGCACTCCTTGGAAACTCTATGGGGCCGTTCTACTCTGTCCTATAGGGTCGGTATGAGTCGGAATTGACTCGACGGCACTGGGTTTGGTTTTCTTTTTTTATGTTCTGACTGCTCCACTGACCGGCTCTTCCCCCCACCCCATTTCTCTCCCTCTCTTCAGGCCTCCCTATTCCCTGAGACACGACAATATTGAAATTAGGCCAATAAATAACCCCCTACAATGGCCTCTAAGTGTTCAAGTGAAAGGAAGAGTCACAGAGCTCTCACTTTAAATCAAAAGCTCGAAATGATTAAGCTTAGTGAGGAAGGCATGTCGAGAGATGAAGACAGGCAGAAAGCTTGGCCTCTTGTGCCAAACTAGTAGCCAAGTTGTGAATGCAAAGGAAAAGTTCTTGAAGGAAATTAAAAGTACTACTCTAGTGAACATATGAATGAGAAAGTAAAACGGCCTTATTGCTGATATGCAGAAAGTTTTAGTGGTCTGGATAGATCAAACCAGCCACAACATTCCCTTATGCCCAACCCTAACCCAGAGCAAGGTCTAACTCTCAAGTCTATGAAGGCTGAGAGAGGTGAGGAATCTGCAGAAGAAAAGTTCGAAGGTAGCAGGGATTGGGTCATGAAGTTGAAGGAAAGAAGCCCTCTCCGTATCATAAAAGTGCAAGGCGAAGAGCAAGTGCTGATGTAGAAGCTGCAGCAAGTTGTCCAGAAGGTCCAGCTAAGGTAAGTGATGAAGGGGCTACGCTAACAACAGGTTTTCAGTGTAGATGAAATCACCTCATATTGGAAGAAGATGCCATCTAGGACTTCATGACTACAGAGGAGAAGTCAATGCCTGGCTTCACAGCTTCAAAGCACAGGCTGACTCTCTCGTTAGGGGCTAGTGCAGCTGGTGACTTTAAGCTGAAGCCAGTGCTTATTTTCCATTCTGAAAATCCTAGGGCCCTTAAGAATTATGCTAAATATACCTGCCTATGCTCCATAAATGGAACAGCAAAGCCTGGATGACAGCGCATCTGTTTATAACATGGTTTCCTGCATACTTGAAGCCCACTGTTGAGACCTACTGCTCAGAAAAAAAGATTTCTTTCAAAATATTTCTGCTCACTGGCAATGCATCTGGTCACCCAAGAGCTCTAATGCAGATGTACAAGGAGACTAATATTGTTTTCATACCTGCTAGCACAACATCCATTCTGCAGCCCATGGTTTAAAGAGTAACTTTGACTTTCAAGTCTTATTATTTAAGAAATACATTTTGCAAGGCTACAGCTGCCCTAGATAGCGATTCCTCTGATGAATCTGGGCAAAGTAAATTGAAAACCTCTGGAAAGAATTCACCATTCTAGATGTCTTTAAGAACATTTGTGATTCGTGGGAAGAGGTCAAAATATCAACATTAACAGGTACTTGGAAGAAGTTAATTCCAACTCTCATGGATGACTTTGAGGGGTTCGAGGCTTCAGTAGAAGAAGTAACTGCAGATGTGGTGGAAATAGCAAGAGAACTAGAATTAGAAATGGAGTCTGAAGATGTGACTGAATTGCTACAATCTTGTGACAAAACTTAACGGATGAGGAGTTGCTTCTTATGGATGAGCAAAGAAAGTGGTTTCTTGAGATGGAAACTACTCCTGGTGAAGATGCTGTGAACATTGTTGAAATGATGAAAAAGGATTTAGAATATTGCACAAACTTAGTCGATAAAGCAGCAGCAGGGTTTAAGAGGATTGACTCCATTTTTAAAAGAAGTTCTACTGTGGATAAAATGCTATCAAACAGCATCGCATGCTACAGAGAAATTTTTCATGAAAGGAAGAGTCAATTGATGTGGCAAACTTCACTATTGTCTTATTTTAAGAAATTGTCACAGCCACCTGAACCTTCAGCAACTACCACCCTGATCAGTCAGCAGACCAGATCCTCATCAACATCAAGGCAAGACCTTCCACCAGCAAAAACATGACGACTCGCTGAAGGCTCAGATGATGGGTAGCATTTTTTAGCAATAAAGTGTTTTTAAATTAGGGTGTGTACATTTTTTTTTAGACATAATGCTATTGCACACTTAATACATTACAGTATAGTGTAAGCATAACTTTTATATGCACTGGGAAACCAAAAAATTCACGACTTGCTTTACTGAGGTGGTCTGGAACAGAACCGAGGTATGCCTGTATTTATAATCATTTTTGTTTATGTCCTTCTTCTTGTCCCTTTAGAAAAAGTCTTGTGTGGTCATTGTAACCTTGTCTCAGCTGTAGTATAGGACATCAGAAGGGAGGTGGAGGGGGCTACAGTCAGGCCTTGGGGAGGGTGTAGAGCTCCCCACCCTTCCCTGCCACATGTCAGCAAGAGCAGCTTTGCTTGTGGTGAGGTTGATGCTCAGTGAGCATTCACAGAGAACAACAATTTGTTTCATGATTCTGCTGCCTCTTCCCATGGGAAGAATCTTCCTTTGTTGTCAACTCAGGAAAATCTGGATCTCATCCTCTTTAAAGAAACCAGCAGTTTCCTCATATCGTTCTATTAGAATTGGACAAGCAGTAAGAGTACCTCTATAGTTAAACATTGAACTACCATATGACCCAGCAATTCCACTCCTAGGTACATACCCAAGAGACTGAAAAGCAGCGACATGAACAGAAACCTGTATACCAATGTTCACTGCAGCATTGTTCACAACAGCCAAAAGGTAGAAACAAGCTGAAGGTACAACAACAGATGAATAGTGTCTTAGTCATCTAGTGCTGCTACAAGAGAAATACCAAAAGTGAATGGCTTTAACGAAGAGAAATTTATTTTCTCACAGTCTAGTAGGTACAAGTCCAAATTCAGGGCATCGGCTCAGGGGAAGGCTTTCTCTCTCTGTCGGCTCTGGAGAAGGTCCTTGTCATCAATCTTCCCTTGGTCTGGGACCTTCTCCACGCAGGAACCTCAGGTCCAAAGGACATGCTCTGTTCCCGGCACTGCTTTCTAGATTGTATGAGGTCTCCATGTCTCTCTGCTAGCTTCTGTCTTTTATATCTCAAAAGAGATTGGCTTAAGACACTATCTAATCTTGTAGATCTCATCAATATAACTGCCAATAATCCATATCATTACATCACAGGAATAGGATTTACAACACATAGGAAAATCACATCAGATGACAGAATGGTAGACAATCATACAATACTGGGAATCATGACCTATCCAAGTTGATAGATATTTTGGGGGGACACAATTCAATCCATGACAAATGGATAACCAAAAAGTAGTACATACATACAATGGAGTATTACTCAGCCATAAAGAGAAATGAAGTCTTGATACATGCTACAACGTGGATGAACCTTGAAGACATTATGCTGTGTGAAGTCAGTCAGTCACCACAGGACTAAAGTGTATGATCTCACTTATATCAAATATCTAGACTAGGCAAATGTATACAGACCAAAGTTTTTAGTGGTTGCCAGAGGCCGCAGGGAGGGAGGGGACTAGGAGGTCATTTTTTAGGAAGTGGTGAGTTTCTGTTCATGAAGATGGAAATTTGAAAACAAATAGTGGTAATGATTGCACAACCTAATTAGTGTAATCGATGTCGCTAAATAGTACACGTGAAAACGTTAAACTGGCAAATGTTGTGTTTTATATATATATTTACAACAATTAAAAAAAGCAGTAACTTTATGCTGAACCACGCATGGTGTGTGGAAGGGGGCTGGTTGAGTATGTCTTGCCTCAGGCCGGGTTTGTCCCTAAGACTTGGTGTAGGAAGGAGGAACAGAAACCCACTGGTAACTAGACAGTCTGACAGGAACTCTTCTTTCAAAGAAGGTTGGTTTTTCATCTAAATGCAGGTGATAGAGGGACCACTTGTGGCCAAGGGGCTTACGGATTTCTCAGCCCAGTCACAAGACCCCTTGGTGAGCCCTGATGTCTGGGTGTCCGCCTTTGTCTGTGTTGCTATTGAGGGAACTTGCCCAGGTGGGCCAGAATCCTGCCTTGTGATTGTCAGCTCCAATCTCAGAGACTGAAGCCTCAGTTTCAACACTATATACTTGAATATAGGGCCTCCAAGCACACTCACCTGAGGTGATTTTTGGTTTTTTAATTTTATTGTGGGAAAATATATACAACATAACATTTGCCATTTTAACCATTTTTTAAGTGTACAATTCAGTGACATTAATTACATTCACATGTGCTACTGGAAACCCTGGTGGCGTAGTGGTTAAGAGCTATGGCTACTAACCAAGAGGTCGGCAGTTTGAACCCACCAGGCGTTCCCTGGAAACCCTACGGGACAATTCTACTCTGTCCGGGTCACTATGAGTTGGAATTGACTCGATGGCATGGGTTTGGTTTTTTTACAGGTTGTGTTACTATATCAGCTATTTCCCACATTTTTTATCACCCCAAACAGAAACTTAGTACCTCGTTAGCAATAACCCCCATTCCTTCCTCCCTCAGCCCCTGGTAACCACTCATCTATTTTGATCTCTCTGCATTTGCCTATTTTAGATATTCACCTGAGTTTTTTAAGTAAAATACAAATGGATGAATAGATGTAAGGAAGTGTAAGGTTTATGTAAATATGAGCGGTGATAAGAGAAAAGACTCAGAGATAAAAGAGTAACAGAGATACTTCCAGAAGAAAAATAGCATAGCTGGACCAATAGAAGAATGAAACGTATTAGGAAAATGCCTGTAATAACATAAAAGAAATATCCTATCTGGTGTGTAGCTCTTTTACTTTATTTTTTAATTTTTATTTTGGGCCATTCTTGAGAAGGTCCAAGAACATTCCATGTGATGGTTGAGTTTTTGGAGTCTGGGGAGGAAGATGAGCCTTGGCCAATTAGGGTAGCCAGTGTTCCTTGACTACCCAATAGCCATTTACCTTTATCTTCCACCTTGGCCTGTCCCTGGGTGGTACAAATGGTTAAAGTGCTTGTCTGCTAACTGAAAGGTTGGCAGTTCAAGTTCACCCAGAGGTGCCTCAGAAGAAAGGCCTGGCAATCTACTTGGGAAAAACCAGCTGTCAAAAATCCTGTGGAGCACAGTTGTACTCTGACACACATGGGGGTCACCCTGAATTTGAGTCAACACCTTGGCAAGCGCCCCCCCCCCGGCAGGTATTAGGCAGAGACTTCAGTTGAGGTAGTGAATCACGGTTGGCCTAGACCTCCTCTAGTAATCCTTATTATTTTCACCAGTGATTGGCCTAAGGATGGACCTGAGACCTAGTTCTGCCAATAAGGTACAGAGGGCTTTCCTTCTGGGATGAAAAGGACAAAACTTTTTGCCCCTGCCTCTTTGTTCCTTTTGGGATGCCAGTGAGAGAAGATGGTATCTGAAGCTTTGTTAGCCAACTTTGGACTCTGAGAGGATAAATACTAGAAAGAAAAGCCAACTTCGGATGGTGGAACAGAGGAATGGAGAGACTTTGGGCCTTTGAGGCTGCTGAGGCTGCCCTGGGGCTACTGAGCTGCCCTGAAGCCACCCACCCCCGACTACCTGTGAGGACACAAATCGATATCCTTACGGCTTAAGCCACGGCTGGTTGCTTTTTTCTGTAAATACTAAAGTCGTACTAATTGATATACCAACCAACTCCTATATTATGTGTTTCCTATTTCTTTAAATGTTCTATTAAGCCAAGTTCTTAGGAAATGCCTTACATTAAAAAAAAATAAAACAACCCTCCCCTCTTTTTTTTTTTGTTTAATCCTGAGAGCTGAGTAAAAGGTTACGGAAAGATGGAATTCTTTACAAAAATAACACACTGCATACATATTTGCTTGATATTGTGAGAACCACTCAGGCTTAGAGAAACATTTTATAATGTCTGGTTTTGTTGATCTTGGACATGGTTATCTTACTCCCTGTCAAATGATGGATTCCCACTGAGAAGCGGGCCACTTACTTTTTTTTTCTTCCCCCTTTTGCTCTGATGATGCTAACGATTCCTTGTATGACAGACACAGGAAAGAATGCAGGAGACAAATGGGGGAATGCATTCAATCCGCATAAGGATTTAATGAGTCAATCTAGATTACAAACCCCTCGCTGGCAATGTTATATCTCTGCAGTGATTTGTTCTCACCTACCTCTGTTATTGTTTATCTTCTCTATGCCAACGACAGCAGTCCCAGATTGTAGCGTGACTGTTGCTGTTTGTCAATAGAGATTTAGTGGCCTGAGGTTTTTGTGCTGTGGCTTTTGTTCCAGTTAGATATTTTCATGTAGTTTAGATTAATAAAACCTGAAGGAATTTCTAGTGTAATGTGTGTGCTCTTCTTTGCTCTGGTTGCATATTAATTATATGCATACATTTTCCCTCAAAGAAAATAGAATCACACAGCTCTAAGCTTTAGCTTGCTGTCCAGGTTCTTTTTGCTTCTTACTCTATTTTTTTAAAGAGAAGTTATGAAATAAAAACAGGGACAAGTACTTTTATTTTTTTTTTGTGGTTGCTCATAACAAAATTATTAGAGCATCTCTTTCTCTCTTCCCTCATCATGGGAAAGAGCAATGCTAGCAGCGCCTGGGACTGAAGGTCATGCTGCCTGGCTTTGTGGGGACAGATGGCCATTGCTCATCATGTTAGCAAGAAGCTCGATGCCGGCTCCTGGACATCAGCTGCTCACTATGTATATGAAGTGATACTTTAGCTTCAGGTGGCACCAGCCCTGGTGCTGTCTGATCTCATGCCACCTTAATGGAAAGTATTTGGACAGCAGTTGCCTTTTCTCCTGTAATCTACTCTAAAACAAAAGCAGAAACTCTTCAGTATATCGAATAATTACAATAATAAACTGTACTGGGCCTGATCATTGAGATTTTGCTTTGCCAACGAGCTATTCTGAATTTAGACTCTCAAAGGACAATTTTGCAAGTTATTCAGAAAAAAATCTTGTAGAAGAAAAAGAGTAGGAGCGCTGGGGCTGGGGTGGGTGGCCAGGAGCAGAGCACGACAGGGCTTAGGGGAAGATAATATTCATCAAGGCCTGAACTATTACTTGTTTCAGAAGAATCTTAACGTCCTTGCTTATTGTTGCTTTACTGATAATTTTCCGAAGCAGCTTTAAGTACTCCAGAGCGGCTAGAGCATTAATTCTCATTGAAGTGCTATAAATCAGTATTTTCCCAGGTAAAAGGAAGAGCCAAACTCAGAGCCACCAGGCAGCTGTCCCTCAGGTGATGATTATATGCTTGGGTCCCAGTTAGAGAATTTTAGAAAAATTTATTTTATAACATTCATTTATATTCCTTACCACATCCCACGATGGATTGGATATAGTATCTAGACTATGAATTGTATAATAATGGAAAACCAAAAAACCAAACCCGTTGCCATCAAGTCAATTCCAACTCATAGAGACCCTACAGGACAGAGTAGAACTACCCCATAGGGTTTCCAAGGAGCGCCTGGTGGATTCAAACTGCTGACCTTTTGGTTAGCAGCCGTAGCTCTTAATCACTACACCACCAGGGTTTTCATACTAATGATAGAGGAAATATCAATATAGAATCAGGGCTATAGAAAATAATAATAGGATTGGAAGACCACAATCCAAGCTGATATGGTAACACATGTTATTGTTGTCGTATAAATCATAAAATCTTAAACTACCATGAAAACTGACACATTTGGATCTAAGCTTCCTGGATAAAACAAACAAACAAACAAATCAGTTGCTGTTGCTTGAGTCATTTCTGACTTGTGGCGATCCCATGTGTCAGAGTACAACTGTACTCCATAGGGTTTTCGAGGGCTGCTTTTTCGGAAGCAGATTGCCAGGCCTTTGTTTCGAGAATCCTCTGGGTGGACTGGAACCTCCGGTCAAGCATGTTAACCATTTGTACTACCCAGGGACTCCAAGTTTCCTAGATGACAGAGCAAAAATAGGAAATATGGTACATTGTAAAGTCAAGGAAAATATGCCAATTTTCAGAATTCCCATTTTCATTGGGAAAAAAAAGAGCATGCCACTTTTTCAAAAGATGCACATGCTTGCCTGACCCTCAAGCCTTAACAAAAGTTCTGGCCTGCATCTTCACAGGCCAGGGATACCTCAGGTAATAGGCAACAGGCATCAACCTTACCTAATTACAAATGCAGTAGCAAGCTCATACTGTTTGTAGAGCAATATCCCCAGGTAACAGAAGTAACTCCTGGATCTATGCCACAGTGCACCTTGCTGGAGGCATTTCTTTCAGAAGCACTCCACCGTTGTGGGGTCAGATCTTTGTAGGCCAATTCTAAGGAAGCATTTGCTTTCAACTGTTTCCAGGCCAGCTGACAGCAGAATCTTGCATGCTGCCTTCTCCTTTTCAGAAGGATCTGCAGGCTACCTGGGTCAATCAGGGCAAGAAGCTTCACCCACCTTTCCCAGTTGATTATCTCAGACACTCACACATACGGTACTGAAAAAGAAGAGCTGGGCGGAAAGCCCCACCACCATAGCTGTAGAGGCATGGCTTAGGCAATGAATAAAGTATCCTGCCTAGGTCAACTCCCCACACTTCAAAAGGAAACTGGGCTTCTCTCTGCCTTCCCAGACCAGGATATTAACATACAGCCAACATGATGCCTAGTGATTTGTTTCTAAGTTACAAGGAAATACCCATGGGAAGCAACCTAAATTCAGTAGTACACTGAACAAACTGAAGGAAGAATTCTGTTAAAGGAGAAGGAGGCTTACTTGGAATCTGGGGTTCTGCAAGGTCTGGGTGATAAATAGTGGAGATGGGAGTTGCTCAGAGGGATCACGAGTACACATGGGTGCCCTTCTCAGGAGACATTTTTAAGCCCTCCATTCCAGAGATGGACCAGGACAATGAGAAATTTATCTTTTGGGAGTCCCTGGGTAATGCAAGTGGTTAATGGGCTCTGCTGCTAACCAAAAGGTCAAAGGTTGGAGTCTACCCAAAGGTACCAGGGAAGAAAGGCCTGGTGACCTACTTCTGAAAAACCAGCCATTGAAAACCCTGTGGAGCCCACTTCTACCCTGACACACATGAGGTCACTATGAGTCGTAGCTGACTTGAGAACACTAAAACAAAAACAAAAACCCACTGCCCTCGAGTTGATTCCAACTCGTAGTGACCCTTTAAGACAGAGTAGAGCTGCCCCATAGGGTTTCCAAGGAGTGGCTGGTGGATTCAGACTGCCAACCTTTTGGTAAGCAGCTGAGCACTTAACCACTGTGCCACCAGGGCTCAGAGGGCCCTGGTTAAATGCTTTTCACTTTGCAAAGTACATGCAAACACATTATCCCATTGGATTTTCACAACATTCCTGATTGTCCTCCTTCCTGATAAGGAAACTGGGGCTCAGAGGTTAAGTGGTGGAGCTAGAATTTACCTAAAACCAGGTAAATTCCTGAAGCCTTGCAAAATAGAAAAGGAACAGTACTACTAAGGGCAGTTCCTGACAGCTCTGGAGCTAGACTCTCTGGGTTCAGATGCCCATTCAATTGCAAAGTGTTTAATACCCGTGTGCTCTAGTACCCTCGTCTGCAAAACACGAATGAATTTTATCTTTGTCAAGGTCACAGAACTGTTGAGATTTAATGATACATTGTGTTTGCACAGTGTAGAACAGTACCTGGCATAAACAAACAAACAAAAAAAACCAAACCCAGTGCCGTGGAGTTGATTCCGACTCATAGTGACCCAATAGGACAGTGTAGAACTGCCCCATAGAGTTTCCAAGGACTGCCTGGTGGCTTCGGACTGCCAACCCTTTGGTTAGCAGCCACAGCACTTAACCACTAGGACACCAGGGTTTCCTGGCATAAAGATAAACCAAAAACACCAGCTGCCTTCAAGTTGATAACAACCCTATAGGACAGAGTAGAACTGCCTCATAGGATTTCTAAGGCTGTAATCTTTACAGAAGCAGATTGCCACATCTCTGCCACCTCTTTCTCCCACGGAGCATGCCCCTAACGATTTTTTGGTTAGCAGACAGCTCTTAACCACTGCGACAGCAGGGCTCTTTGATAGTGTTCAAGGAAGGTTAGTTACCGTTTTTATCGACTGTTGCTATCCCCACTCTCCTCCGAATCCCTTCCTCTCCTCTCTTACAAGTTTTCTTATTCTAAATTTTACTTCGTAGCATTATACAGAACATTACAGACCACAGTCATCCCAGGAGGAGAAAGCTCTCTCGAATCTACTCCGACGCCTCAGAAATTTGGACCCATTCCTGGCATCCTGAGCACTCAGTGAATCTGAAAAATAGCTAAAGCTAATCCATTCCCCTGGGACCTGAGAGCAAGGAGTCAGATTTTTTGAGCAGAACCTCGTGCACTTTTAAGGGTCCCGAAAGTGTTTTCGGCTCGGAGGGCCGGCGGGAGCGGCAGCGCCCTCGCCGGGCCCCAGGGTCTGGCTGGCGCCGGGTCTGCCCCCATCAGAATGCAGGGCCACGCCCGCGCCGGGAGTGTGGGAAGCGGCCGGGTTGTGCGCGCCGAGCCGCGCCGGAATCTCCGCCGCCCGCCCCGGCTGCCCCGTGCGCGTCGGCCCGGGCGGCCCAGCCAGGCCCGGCTGCTGAGCGTCTTTGGGACTTGGAAAAGGGAGAGAAATTACAAATGACCCGGTGCCTCCTGAGAGCACAAAGAGGGGATTATGACTGTGGCGGTGAAAGGGGGGGAGCTGGCTGATAATGCACGGCTGTAACCGCGGCGCATTCCTCTCATTCCTTTGAAGATTTCCGTGGTGCGCGCAGCGCGGGCCAACAGCTCCTATCGAGAGGCGGCACCAAGCGCCCGCGGAGGCCCACCTGCCGCCCGCTGAGCTCCTCCGGCCCCCAAGGACCACGGGCCTCCCCCAGGGGCCCCACACTCCACACCGAAACGCCCGCAACACTGGCCATTTTCCCATCTTCCGCCCTCCCCAGGACTGCAAAGAGAGGCAAGCGGTGTGCTGATTTCTTGTTTCGTTTTGAGCTCTTCGTCGCCTGCCAGATACAGCTGCATCCCAGCCAAACTGCTGGATGTTTAAGGAGAGACTGAATCGGAAAAAGGTAGAAAGAGAAAATGCCAAGCATATGTTTGGATCTTTTAAAATGCAGATTCAGAGCTGACTGCGGGCATGGTGGCTTTGCTCTCCTCCCTGGGCCTTGCAGACCTTTGAGCGATTCTTCTCAGAAAGAAAGCAACATTTGGGAGCTGGGCGCATTGTATGTGTTATTCATCATTTTACAGATAAGAAGACCGAGGTTGAGAAAATTATAATCGCTGTGCAAGGTCACATGGTTAATTATTAGCGAGTCTAGGATTAGAACCCAGGTCTAATGTTAGGGTTGCTGTGTGCCATGGAGTCGATTGTGACTCATGGTGACCCTATAGGACAGAGTAGAACTGCCCCATAGGGTTTCCAAGGTTGTAATCTTTAGGGAAGCAGACTACCACATCTTTCTCCCATTGAGCGGCTGGTGGGTTCTAACTGCCACCCTTTTGGTTAGCAGCCTAGTGCTTGAACCACTGCTCCACCAGGGCTCTCCTTGGGTCTAATTTACACCTACTAAAGCACTGCATTTGAATGCTGGTCACTGGGAACCTGTAAGGAAAATCAAATCACAACGCAATTCCAATCCATTCAATTCATTTCCCCTTCAGCTGCATGTCAAGTGTCCATGAAGTACTTTCTCCTCTGACTCTAACCACCCAGAGGTAGGCCAGACCTCATAAGGTAAAAGGTACAGTCTTCCAGACTGCCAAGTCTGCCCAAGATTTCAGATGCCAGCTGAAATCCCCAAGCCCTGCTTGCTTCTGACCTGCTGGCTTCCAGAACTCCTTTGGGTTTCATAATTTGCTAGAATGACAAAGAGTACTCATGGAATGTGTTATACTTAATGGTTAGTTTTATTATAGCAAAAAGGGTATAAATGAAGAGATGCACAGAGCGAAGACTGGGAGAATTCCCAACATGGAGCTTCTGTGTCTCAAAAAGGGATGTACTACCCTTCCACACAACCTTGCTTGCTGAAAGTGAAGAGGACTTGAAGCACTTACTGATGAAGATCAAAGACTATACAGCCTTCAGTCTGGATCACACTTTAACATAAAGAAAACAAAAATCCTCACAACTAGACCAATAAGTAACATCATTATAAATGGAGAAAATATTGAAGTTGTCAGGAATTCCATTTTACTTGGATCGACAATCAACGCCAATGGAAGCAGGAATTAAGAAATCAAATGATGTATTGCATTGGGTAAATCTGCTGCAAAAGACCTGTTTAAAGTGTTAAAAAGCAAAGATGTCACTTTGAAGACTAAGGTGTGCCTGACCCAAGCCATGGTATTTTCAGTTGCTTCATATGCATGCAAAAGCTGGACAATGAACAAGGAAGACCAAAGAAGAATTGAAGCAACTGAGTTATGGTGTTGGCAAAGAATACTGAATATACCATGGACTGCCAAAAGAACAAACAAATCTGTCTTGGAAGAAATACAGCCACAATACTCTGTAGAAGCAAGGATGGCAAGACTTCATCTCACATACTTTGGACATGTTATCAGGAGGGAGCAGTCCCTGGAGAAAGACATCATGCTTGGTAAAGTAGAGGGGTCAGAGAAAAAGAGGAAGACCCTCAATGAGATGGATTAGCACAGTGGTTACAACAATGGACTCAAACACAGCAAGGATTGTGAGGATGGCACAGGACCAGGCAGTGTTTTGTTCTGTTGTACATAGGGCCCCTATGAGTTGGAACTGACTCTACAGCACCTAACGACAACAACCCTCTCACGTGCATCCATGTCTTTTATCAGCCAGGAAGCCCTGGAGCATCTGCATCCAGAGCCTTTACTGGGGCCTCAGTACAAAGGCATGATTGATTGAATCATGCCCTCCCCCCCATCCCTGCCCAGGTCAGCTGTTTTCACAGGTTGGGTCTTTCTGGCATGGCCAGTCCCCACCCAAGAGTCATCTTATTAGCACAAACCCTCAGGTGTGGCCTAGAGGCCTCACAAAAGACACTTCAATGACTGGGGAAATTCCAAGATTTTAGAGTTGATCTCTCAAGAACTAAGGACAAAGAACAAATTCTTTGGGTAAAGTAAATTCTTTAGCCCACAGAGCCGTGGAAGCTTAGATTACTTTGTGCCTCTGTCAGTGTAACATTTGGTCATTGCAAACATTGGCATGGGATATTATACCAGGGAGGGAGTGGGTGGGATAGAGAGAAAGTGTGTGTATCTACGGAATGAGTTTCTTAGTTTAAGATTTTAAATCCCTGTGGATGGTATGAAGAAAGATAAGTTGATAGCTTCCAACAACTGTTGCATTCCAGTGGGTCTTCTGAATGTCAGATTCCCTTCAGCTTGTTGTTGTATGCTGTCAAGTCAAATGCGACTCATAGTGGCCCTATATGACAGAGTAGAACTGCCCCACAGGGTTTCCTAGGCTGTAATCTTTACAGGAGCAGATTGCCAGGACTTTTCTCCTGCAGAGCTGTTGGGTTTGAGCCACTGACCTTTCAGTTAACAGCCAAGTGTTTAACCATTGTGCCACCAGGACTCCTTCCCCTTTAGCTAGGGCAGTAGGGAGTGGCTAGAAGGCTGTGTCCAGGAGGAGTTGAGACTGAACTCTTGATGGGTGGGGATGTAACCTTCTTCCCGATCCTATGGGATATAAACAACCTTCTTCCACCTGTTCCTCCTCACCCAAACATCCCTGTTTCAAGCTTATAAACAAAGAGTCCAACACTCTTGCTAAAGCCTAGGCCTCTAACTGGCAATAAGGCATTATTTCCTGTCATAAAACCAGCCAAACCAAAGCAAAAGCTAGAAAGTCACCATTTAAGTCTTGCAGATACGTAAATCTATTCTTCTTAAAGCCAGGAATACAATTCAATCTTGTGGAAGCTCCTTTCTAATTAACTTTCTGTTGATTACGGTTAATACAGAGGAGTCAAGAGGCGGCTAAATTCTGACTCTTAGTCGTTCCATTTCTTCTCACCGTGACCTTGAACAAGGCACCAACCTCTCTAGCCTTGGCATTTTTATATGGAAAATGAGGAAAATTCATTGATCCACCAAAAATTATTGAGCATCTCCTATGTGGCATTTACTAAGCCAGGTACTGGGTATGCAGAACTCACATGGAGAGACATATTAAGTGAGAAGCATAAAAAAATTATATATTGCCGTAAATAGGGAGTCACCATGAGTCTAAATCAGCTCAAAGACTAGTGAGAACATCATAACGGGAGTGACCAGGTCAATGACAAAAAGTGCAACCAGAGATCCCTAAAATGCAGCAATTCTCGAAGTGTGGTCCATAGGCTCCTGGAAAGGTAGGGATAAGTTGTGGAGTGGGTGCTTGAACCCTTTCAAGGAGTCCACAAAGTCAAGACTATCTTTATAATAATACTAAGATCCCTCCCCCTCTTTTTTTTTTTTTTAATTGTGTTGATATTTGCATCGGTGAACTTAAAAACCACGGTGGGTAAAACTGACGGCGTTTCGGCAAACATTAAGGTAAAAGCACCAAAATATAGTGGAGTCCTGGTGGCACAGTGGTTAAGAGATACAGCTGCTAACCAAAAGGTCAGCAGCTCAGATCTACCAGGCACTCCTTGGAAACCCTATGGGGCAGTTCTACCCTGTCCTATAGGGCTGCTACGAGTCGGAATCAACTTGATGGCAATGGATTAGTGGTGGTTATTATATTCTTCCCCACAATGCACTTGCAGTAAAATAAATAAAAGGTCAGTTTTGCTTAAGAATGTTCTTGATGAACAGTAAAAATTATTAATTTTATTAAATCTTGAGCCTTGAATGCTTGTCTTCTTGATATTTTGTATACAAATAGTAAGTATGCATAAAGTACTTCGCTGCATACCAAAATACTATCGTTATCTTGAATTGAGGAAAAGCACTTGTCTGGTTATTTGAGTTGCTAGCTGAACTAGCCACTCCTTCGAAACTCTATGGGGAAGTTCTGCTCTGTCCCATAGGGTCACCATGAGTCAGAGTCGACTTGATGGCAACGAGTTTGGTTTGGTTTTAGCTGAACTAGTTGTTGTCTTCATGGAACACCACTTTTACTTAAAAGATAACTTCCAAATTATTGTTATACAGACTTGGGTATTTGACAGACATTTTCTCAAAAAATGAATGAAGTGAGCCTGCTGTGTCAAAGCAAATTACTTGTTCCAATAATAATGTTCAAGCTTTCAAGTAAAAATTAGAATTAGGCTTAGAGCCTCGCAGTGGGTACACCTACATTTTGGGCTAAGTGACAGCTCTCCTGAGTCACTGGGTAGTTAGGTCACTAAAATACAGCTCTATGTTCTTTGGTTTTTCTTTTAACCATTGGAATATGAGTCAAAAGATCCACCTTTAATCCTGTATCTACAGAATAACCCTGGATAAGATACATAACCCAGTTCCCTCTTATGCAATATGGTGATCATGCCTCCTTCACAGCTTTTTAAGATGATCAGGTGAAAAGGCTTATGTGAGCACAATTCAGAAAATGTGAAGAGGCTGAGTACTCAGCACTGTGTTTGCAATGAATAAAGGCTCAATGAGCATTTGTTAAAATGAATTGTGTCAGACCAATACATCTTACTTTGTTCCACTGGGACATACATTTGAAAACCAAAATCTCATAAATCCCAAGCCTTACCACCCTCCGGTGGTGTAGTGGTTAAGAGCTACAGCTGCTAACCAAAAGGTCAGCAGTTCGAATCCACCAGCATCTCCTTGGAAACCCTATGGGGCAGTTCTCCTCTGTCCCGTAGGGTCGCTTTGAGCAGGAATCCACTCGACGTCAACAGGTTTGTTTTGGTTTTACCACCCGCAAGCCACCCATGAGTTAGGAGCACAGTATCTGGAGGACAGTTCCCTGTTTGGCTCACTGAGTGTCCTGAGGGCTCAGAATGGTTCTCTAGAGCTCACGAATATGTGGTCATGAATATAGTCACCACCCTCAAATCTCATGGTTCGACTTCTAACCAATCAGGTGAATAAACTATCTTTACTATTACTTTCTGTGGTTGCCTGTGACTTACCAAATGTATCCTTAGAAATGTCCTCCAGTAGAAAGGTAAATCAGCTAAGCTGGTTCTATTTATTTCCTTAAAATAAAAAAGTTTTGAATTACCTACTATGTGTCAGGTAATTCATCCTTTGACTTCTATATGGAAAGTGCTTAGGAGGAGTTGAACTTTGTGTTTTGTGATTCCTATTGCTGTCAAGTCAATTCTGCCTTATAGCACCCCTAAAGGACAGAGTAGAAATGCCCCATAGGTCTTCTGAGGCTATAATATTTACAGAAGCAGACTGTCACATCTTTCTCCTACAGAGCGTCAAGGTTCAAACCACTAACCTTTTGGTTAGCAGCCAAGCACTTAACCTCTGTGCTACCAGGGTGATTAAAAAAGAAACCAAACCTGTTGCCGTGGAGTCCATTCCAACTTATAGTGATCCTATAAGACAGAGTAGAACTGCCCGATAGAGTTTCTAAGAAGCACCTGGTCGATTCGAATTGCCAACCTTTTGGTTAGCAGCCGAAGTTCTTAACCACCACGCCACCAGGGTCTCCTCTAGGGTGAGTAAGAGGGAAAAGCTACAGGATGCTGGCCAATTTCACATTTATAACCAGTTGCCATCTAATCGACTCCGACTCATGGCAACCCCATGTGTGTCTGAGCAGAATTGTGCTCCATAGGGTTTTCAGTGGCTGATTTTTTGGAAGTACATCTCCAGACCTTTCTTCCAAGACGCCCCTGGATGGACTCAAGCTTTCAATTAGCAGCCAAACATAATAACCATTTACTCCACTTATTATAATCTCTGGCCTTGCTTATCAAATGTATTTTTAGGGTTATTCTTAAGTTGTGCCATGTTTAAGAATAAGTTAAGAACACCTCAAACTTTGGTACTGTTGGAGGGAAGAGGAATTTTGCTATAAGCTAAGATCAGTATGTTAAGAAAAGAAAATTCAATCCACCATGCAGAAGACTCATGGGCCAATTATCTATATATTCCCTCTGGCCACACTGCAAAACAACAGAGAAAGAATGCATGTCACAGAAGAGAATGGGGAGTGCGGTGCTGCTGTTTCTACCAACACGCTGCCTCTTTTTTAAGAGGTCTTTCTTATCACTTATTTTACATTTTACAGTAACATAATCCCACTTATTTGACTCTAATTTTTCTCATTATTTATCGTAATCCTTTCAGTTTACTTTTCTCTTGCTTGAAATTTTTGTTGAAATTTAATTTTTCTTTTGCTTGAGTACTTTCTTGAATTTTTCCAGAAAGAGAATTAAGTGGGATACATCTAGAATTTTTGCGTAACAAAAATAAATATCTTTATTTTGCCCTCAAGTTTAGATAATTTATTATTAGGTATAGGAATCTTAGGAGCCCTGGTGGTGCCATTGTTAAGCATTCAGCTGCTAACAGAAAGATCAGCATTTGGGACCCACCAGCAGCTTCTCAGGAGAAAGACCTGGGGATCTACTCTCGTAAGTATTAGAGCCTAGCGAACCCTATGGGGCGATTCCACTCTGTCCTATAGGGCAGCTAGGAGTCAGAATCAACTCAATAGCACACAACAACAACAACAACAACGTAGAAATCTACCCAGAGCCCACCCAGTGCCGTCGAGTCGATTCTGATTCATAGAGGATCAGACAATTCTCTAGAAAGCCTGAAAACATTACTTACTGTCTTCTGGCTTCAGGATTGAGTATGAAAATCAAAAAACAAACCCATTGCCATTGAGTCAATTCTGATTCATAGCTACCCTATCGGACAGAGTAGAACTGCCCCATAGAGTTTCCTAGGCTGTAACCTTTACGGAAGCGGACTACCACATCTTTCTCCCAAGGAGCAGCTGGTGGGTTCGAACCACCAACCTTCCGGTTAGCAGCCAAGCACTTAACCACTGCCCCACCAGGGCTTCTATATTGAGTATGAGATGGTGCCAAAATCATTTACTTCGCTTTATAAGAAGAGTGTTTTGTCTGTCCGAGAGTTGTAAGATTTTCATTGTAAAAGAAGAACTGTCCCAAATCTGGTCTGGTTAGAACTTTTTACATGAGGTATTTCTCAACTTCCTTCTGGGAAGAAATTAATGTTCTTGATAAAATGCTCAAGCAATTTTTAAATAAACTGTAATGAGCTTAAAGAGATCCTGGCTCTGGGAAATTAGCTTCCCACCCACTCAGCTGACTGCCAGTCGAGAATCTAATGATCTTTAACTGGATTTTCTTTTCTAGCCCCTCCTTTTTTCCTATAAATGTCTCTATCAAGAGTGAAATCTTTAAATTGGTCTGTTTTTGGATGCTTCCTTTGAAAGAAGTTTGAAAGAAGACTTTGGCAAGTGCTCATAACTCAATTTTCTGGAAAGTGTTTTTCTCTTTAAGATTTATTTCTGGAGTTCAGGAATTTCCCTGGGACATATCTAATTACGAAGAATAGGGCTGCTGTTGAGGAATCACAAGTGAGGGAAGGTATCAGAAAGCTGTTAATTTTTACAAGATTTTTAACTGTCAGGTGATGGGGAGCCATTAAGGTTGTGGGGGAGAGGGCTTTGGGAAGACAGTCCTGGTGCTGGTGTGTAGAGACAAGAACACAGATGTGCTCATATCATAAAAGGCACTGTACCTGGAGAAACTGGAACCCTCATTCACTGCCAGTGGAAATATAAAATGTTACAGTCACTGCGGAAAACAGTTTGATGGTTCCTCAAAAAGTTAAACATAGAGCTACCCCATGACCCAGTAATTCTACTCCTAAGTATATACCCAAAAGAATTGAAAGCAGAGACTCAAACAGATACTTGCATGGGAATGTTCATGGCAACACTATTCACAATAGCCAAAAGGTGGTAACAACCCAAGTGTCCATCAACAGATGAATGGATAAACAAGATGTGGTACATACACACAATGGGATATTTTTCAGGCATAAAGAGAAATGAAGTTCTGATACATGCTACAACATGGATGAACCTTGAAAACATTATGCTGACTGAAATAAGTTAGAAGAAGCAATTTGCTATAAACTAAGATCAGTATGTTAAGGGGAAAAAAAATTATTCCATCAAGCAGAAGACTTGTGGGCCACATATATATATATATCCCCTCTTGCCACACTGCAAAACAACAGAGAAGGAATGGACATCACAGAAAACGGAGGGATAAATATTGTTATGATCCACTTACATAAAATATCTAGAATAGGCAGTGCATAGAGACAAAAGATAATTAGTAGTTACCAGGGGCTTGGGGAAGGGAAGTGGGGAGTTCCTATATTGCTTAAGGCGTACTGAGTTTTCTTTAGGGGTGACGGAAAAAGTTCGTAAATGGATGGCAGTGAGGCTTGCAGAACATGACAATGTAATTAGTATTACCGAATTGTATACTTAAAAATGATTAAAGTGGCACATGTTTTGTTATAGATATTTTATCACAATAAAGAAACAAAAGCACCCTTCTGTTTGTGGGGCCCCTGTGGACCTGAAGAGTCAGTAGTAAGAGCTGATTCAAATCATACTTTCACTTCCTCCAGCGGTTCCAACTTCACTCCACTCCAGTCCAGTTGAATCAAAATCTATTCGGGTGGTGTTCAAGCATTGAGATTACTTTTTTATTTGTTTGTTTGCTTGTTTTGTTTTTAAGCTTCCCAGGTGATTCTCAGAATGCTCATTAGAAGCATGGATGGTGAGACTTTGTCTCATGTACTTTGGACAAGTTATCAGGAAGGACATCTCCTTGGAGAAGAACGTCATGCTTGGTAAAAGTAGAGGGTCAGCAAAAAAGAGGAAGACACTCAACAGGATGGATTGACACAGTGGCTGCAACAATGGGCTCAAGCATAACAACGATCATGAGGATGGTGCAGGACTGGGCGGTGTTTTGTTCTGTTGTTCAAGTGTCACTACGAGTCAGAGCCCACTGGACGGCACCTAACAATAACAACAGGTGATTCTAAGTGCAACCAGTTTTGAGAACCACTAGTATAAACATCTGCACTGAGCCCCCATCCATTATTCCTTGTAGGCACAGCCTCCAGCTACTCCTAACTGTTCAAATTCCTTTATGTTTCATTGTCCACAAAGTACCTGTGTTCGCTTAGATGTATGCTCGCTCAATTCATTCATCAGTGCGACAACTATTTGTAGAAGTTTTTTTGGCCAGGACCGTGCTATATGACGGAGGACCTCCACCGTGGAAGATCCCAGTCAGTATAAATAAGCATTCTTTTCCGTTCCTGCATTGAGTCCCAGAGGTACTGCCCCCAAGCACTCACTGCCATCACTACCTGGGACAGAGAATATCCTGCTTATCCCTGGACCCTTGAAGTGCAGTATTCTCTTGTTCTTATGCCCAAATTGCCTGCCACCCAATCACTTTTGCTCATGATTCCTCCACTAGATCTAGGTCTTAGATACCTAAGGGGCCAGCAAACCTCCCTAAATAGTCCTTTATTGGGGCAAAACTACGCTTGGCTGAAACAATCTTTGATTGTTGCAGTACACAATAACTGGAGACTATAAATGAACAAAACATCCACAAGAATGTAGAAGGAAAAAAAAAAACCCTCTAAGATTAATTCTCAGAACCCTTGGCCCGCATAACATTCCTTCTTTCCCCAATCATTCCAGTGCTTTCTACTGTCCTTTTCTCATGACTAAGGCATTGGGATACTTTCTCCTTATCTTCTTTGGGTAGACAGAGCCAGGAGGCACAGTGGAGTGACTGGGAATATAGTTCATATTTAGCTGAGTATGAAAGGGAATATAAGATTTTGTGGTCAATATATTTTTACCTCATTCATTCTCAGGGGTGCAAAGTTTTCACCTCATTGATTTTCTGTGTTCATTGACTTGAAGTCTGTTGTTTACTGGAGGATGCTTATGTCTTCTCGAGCCATTTTTTTACTGCCTTGGCAACTCTGCTTTAAGCTTGAACTTTCCTTTTATTTTGAGCTAATCTCAGTGGCTTACCACTTAATGTGATGCGTGTCTTTTTAGAAGTATTATACTATACTAACCTTTATCCTATACATGTTAAGAGTTTAAAGGGATCTTACATTAATTAAATATGAGGAAACTGAAGACCAGGGAGGCTGAGGAATTTGCCTAAGGTCACACAGCTGCAGAAATAGCAGAGCTATCCTGCCTCCTTAGAAAAGAAGAAAGAATTTTACTCCAAATATGTCCATTAGGATGCCTTTGGCTGCAAGTAACTGAGCATTTGACTCAAACTGTTTTAAATCATAAAGGCATTTGTTATCTCACGTATCAAGAAGTCCTGAGGTAGGGCAGGTACCGGGTGTAGTGTGATTGGGGCTCTGGCTCCACTTCTATGTGATGCTTACCTAACCTGTCTTCAGGTGCTGGCTTTGTTCTCAGTATGGCTTCCCTCATGGCCCAGAGATGACAGCCAGCAGCAACAAGGGCACTATGAGTTCTTGCTTAATCCAGATGGAGATAGAGAAGAAGCAGAGATTGGAAGCCCTTCCCTTCAGTCTGATTGGGCCAGTTAGGTTATGTGGCCACCCTAGGCTAGTCACAGTTGCAAGAAGAATGCCATGGGCATGTATCTGCATTCCTGAGTCAGTGACTGGTGAGGAGAATGAGCTCACTGTGATTCATTTAGGCCATCAGTACCTATCTCTGGAGATGGGGATGAGGTCAGTTTCCCACGTCTCACTTCATGAGAGAAGAATTCGATCAGGCTTGGATTAGAAAGAAGGAAGGAAGGCGTGATTAGGCTGGATATGCGACCAAATGTATCCCCCACACCAGGGACGATTAGGCAGTCATCTGTCATATGCAGAGCATGTGTCAGACAGTAAATGTTCCCCTTGTTACCTGCGCTCTAGTTGGCCCATGACTCATGGCGACCCCATCCAAACCAGAAGGAAATGCAGCCTGGTCCTGCTCCATCTTATGACCCATTGTGGATCGGACTACTATAATCTACAGGATTTTCACTGGCTGATTTTCAGAAGTAGATCACCAGGCCTTTCTTCTGCTGCTGCTTGAAGTCTGGAAGCGCCACTGAAACCTGTTCAGCATCATAGCAACACACAACCATCCACTGAGAGATAAGTGGTGGCTGTGCATGAGGTGCTTTGGACCAGAATCGAACCCAGGTCTCCTGCATGGGAGGCTTTGATTCTGCTGCAGAACCATCACTGCTCCCTCTCTTCTTATTACCATCTCTTAAAGCCAGGTGACTTGTGGGATGAACTCTGCCTGTGTAGCGGAGGGGGCAGTAGGAGAAGAGGTCTAGCCATGCCTCCTCCTGCCTGTGGAAACTCTGCCCTAACTGATCTCTGTAGAAAGTGTGACTGTGTCAGGGTCAGGGTGAAATTGGGTAGCCCCTTCCAGCATGGGCCATGTAGGAGTTTCAGTCTCAGTAGGTGACTTAGTTACCTAGTGCTGTTGTAACACAAATACCACAAGTGGATGGCTTTAAATAATAGACATTTATTTTCTCACAGTTCTGGAGGCAAACCAGTGTCTCAGCCATGTGAGTTCCTTTGTTGTAGGGAGTCTTGGGCATTCCTTGGCTTCTTGGCTTGTAGGTGATCCTCACATGGCATCTTTCTGTGTCTATGCTACTCTTTATATAACTCAGATGTGATTAGGTTTAGCATCTGCCCCAACTGATGTGTGGCCTCAACTGATTGATTGCATTACATTAGATTGCATTATGGAAGATGATTATATTAGATTAGATTTACCCGAAAGTATAGAGATTAGGATTCCAACACATAATTTGGGGATACACAATTAAATCATACCAGTAGGAATCCTTATTCTCTCAGAAGGATTTGAATAGCACAGGACAGAAGGAAGAATCGAGGCTTCAATTGATAATTCTTCCTGAATTGACCACAACCCTCTCTGGCTAGAAACGCATCCTTTTCAGGAGGGGTTGACAGAGTGTGCCGTGTATCCAAGTAATAATGAGGCTCACAACCAGCCACGAGTTTGCCCCATTCTTGGGTTGCGCCTTTTCTTTCTTTCTCAAGTTTTTGTTTATTACCACCCATGAACGCTAGTCTCAGGGCAGAATTCCCTTCCCGCCAAGATGCCTTGTTTTGACTGTAGGCGATTCCTAGAACTTTTTGCTATTCTGCACACTTCTCATTTCAATTTATTGTCCTGGCCTTCCGAGACTTCTCCACTGGGTGTGTTTGATGGGGAATGCTTTGAGGTTGGTGCAAAGCATTTTTGATAAACTTGCAGTTAGATAACATCCCTGGTCTCAGCGAGCCTTTTTTAAGCATCGCCATATCTTCATTAATCATCCTGTTTTCTGTGCAAGGACAAAAGATGGGGAACTGTTTCTGGATGGGTTCAGGGAGGGGGCTGCTTCTAGGCAGTCTGGAGAAGCAGCTTCAGCCTGAGGTGTGGGGGCGGTGAGGAAAAGCTTTTGACTCCTGAATTAAAATAAAGGTTTGAATCGAGAGAGCCCACAAAGATTCTGCCCATAAAGCTGCTTCACTCTCGTTTTCTGTTTTTGGAAGTGAGGCCCCATGTATGAAGGCTTTCCCCGACTGAATGCAATTATTCATGTACAGTCCAGAAGAGAGGGGAGACCAGGAAAGCACCCCATTTCTCTCCCTCTCTCTGTCTTCATTTATTTATTTATTTTCAAATAACTTCTTTGAGTCCTCAGACTCTTGGGGAGTGTTGCTGATGTGCTCTGGGTCTGGATGACACTGTTTTATGAGGTTGGGGTGTCCTGTCATTTCCTCAGGCTTGTTGCTTCGGAGGTTGCTGTCTTCAGTCCCTCGCCCGCTGAATATTCTGACACCCTTGCTGGCTGACTTGGTCTGGCCCCAAGTCCTGAATCAATCCTGACCCCCATCTCAGCCCCATCTACCATTCAGTAGCCCTGAAAATTAAATCAAATGCCCCAGCAGACTTAATATACAATGTGACTGCCATGGCTGTGCCATGCCTGCGGACTTTCCACGCCCCCCGAGGTCCTCAGGTACCAGTCAGGCCCAGGAGCGAGTACACTGAGAGCCAGCCTTCACCTCTACTACTGCCCCTTGCATTGCTGCATCCCCCTCCCTCCTTGTGACACTCCTCCATGAGACTGGTGGCCTGCCTTGTTCTAGCTCCCCTACCTCTAATTTATTGTCATTGTGGTCAGCTGCCGTCAAGTTGGCCCCTGACTCGTGGTGACCCCCTGGACATTGGAATGAAATGCTGTCTGGTTCTGGACCATCCTAACGATCAGTTGAGGATCAGACTGTTGTGATCCATAGGGTTTTCATTGACCAATTTTCAGAAGTAGATTGTCAGACCTCTCTTCCCTGTTGTGGATTGAATTGTGTCACCCTCGAATATGTGTTGGAATCCTAACTCCTACACCTGGACCATCCCCATGATCAGTTGAGGATCAGACTGTTGTGATCCACAGGGTTTTCACTGACCAATTTTCAGAACTAGATTGTCAGACCTCTCTTCCCTGTTGTAGACTGAATTGTGTCACCCTCAAATATGTGTTGGAATCCTAACTCTTACACCTGTGGATATAATCCTGTCTGGAAATAAGGTTTGTTATGTTAATGCAGCCCTATCAGTGCAGTGGGTCCTATACCTAATCACAGAGACAAGGAAGCATGAGCAGAGATGGGAGTGGAGACAGGTGCCATATGAAAGTCTCCAAGGAACTGAGGAACGATGGGGCAACAGAAGCTGAGACAAGGATCTTCCCACAGAGCAGATAGAGAGACAGCCTTCCCCTAGAGCTAGTGCACTGAATTCAGACTTTTAGCCTCTGAATCTGTGAGAAAATAAATTTCTGTTCTTTAAAGCCACCCACTTAGGGTATTTGTTTTATAGCAGCGCTAAGAAACTAAGACATTCCCTTACCTCTACTAGCTTCTACTAAGCAGGAACCTGCCCTGACCATCAGCCTGCTGGACCCAGGTCTTCACACAGGACATGACTCTTGCCAGCCCTCCTCCCTGGAGCCGAACCACGCCTTGATCAACCATCTCACGTCCACCTGGTTTCTGATTCCTGAGGGCATGACTACGGCTTGATTTTGTCACCACACTGAACAAACCATGCTGAAGACTGTCTGCATCACGCCTGAGCAGATAGGCCCTTTGACATTGTAGCTTAGACTGATGGTTAGAGTGTGTGGGCTGCAGACGCTTGGGTTGTGTTGGAGTGTTGCAAGAGGTCTAGGCACCCATATGTTCACCAAGTCTTGCAAGTACTGAATGTGCAATGTTTTATGTAAATATAGACATTATGTTTTTAAAATGTGTGTAGGTGCCTCTGTATCTGATTTAATTAGATATCAATCCATTTAAAAAGCATCACTGATTTCATAGTCCCTTTTCGCCACTATGTATCTTCTCAATCAGTAGATACCAGAAATACAAGCACAACACGATACAGCATTGACGTCCAAGAAAGGCCTCTTCTGCAGTCATTTTCTGCAATGACCTGCTCTCACTGTCTGCTAATTCCCTTGGGTTGTAGTACTCTGACTCCAGTACAAAACTCCTAAAAGCAGTCCATTTCGCATCAAATGTGAACATTTGCTGGACATTTCTCTTACCAGCTATAATAAGTAGGCACATCAGGGAATCTCCACAGCTATTTCAAGGCAAACTGAAGACAGAGTTGTACTGGCCTCAGAACCATCAAGCATATAGTGACTGCCTTGAGGATTGTCTTAGTGCTGCTTTAACGGAAATACCACAGTGGGTGGCCTTAACAAATAGAAATTTATTTTCTCACAGTTTAGGAATAAGTAAGTCCAAATTCAGGGCCCTGGCCCTAGGGGAAGGCTCTCTCTGTCTGCTCTGGGTGAAAATCCCTATCTCAGCTTCCTTCAGCATTCCATGGAGATTGCCAAGTGGCATCTATCTTTCCCCCATCTGTGCTTCCTTGCTTCTGTGTCTAATCTCCTCTTTTTATATCTCAAAAGTGATTGGCTTAAGACACACCCTATACTGATATGGCCTCATCAATAAAATGGAGAAAGCCGTATTCCCAAATGGGATCACATCCAGAGCTATAGTGCTTAGGATCCACAACTGATATTTTAGGGGGACACAATTCAGTGCATAACAGCGGTGAATGTTTCAAGGGAAACTGTACCTCTTTCTGAGTCATGTTTGGACTCCAAGTCTCTGAGATGTCCACATCTGTAAGGCTAATGGAGGACTGGCATCCTGAATATTTCCGGGAAATTTGAGGACCCTACTCCCCCTACCCCCTTAAACTTAGAAGCAAGTTCCAGCTTCTAAGATGTCCTGAGCCAACATTCATTTAAATACCCTATTCTGTAGTTACTAACAGAAAGAAAAGACAGCTGGAATAAAGATCTCTAGAGCTAATATTTTGCCAAGACTCACCCAGACTGGACCAGACTGTAAATTCCTGATGGAAGAAGCTGGGATTCCCCTCACTCCACTCCTGCCTACATTACAGTACCAGGTGGAAGTCAGATACCCTTACAGGATTCCAAAGGAAAGTCCCTGAGCTCTGGGGCTGGGTGAAACCTGGCCTTGAACCCAATAGAATCTTTGAATGGCCCTCTGAACCTCTGAAGTTATGATAGAGGGACTGTGGCTTGAACAGTAACAGAGGAGGGTGTAGAGCAAGGGGCTGAATTCCAAAAAACTTGCTTAGCACCAGGGCAGAGCAAGAGGACCCCTGCCACCCTCAGCCCCAGAGGAGCTGTCCTTGGTGTTGAAATGGGCCATCCATTGCCTCTCTCCTTTGTAGAAAACAAAAGACCAAACCCGTCCATCCAGTTGATTCTGATTCATAGCTACCTTATAGGACGGAGTAGAACTGCCCCCATAGGTTTCCAAGGAGCACCTGGTGGGTTTGAACTGCCAACTTTTGGTTAGCAGCCAAACTCTTCACCACTGTGCCGGAGTAGAACTGCCCCCATAGGTTTCCAAGGAGCACCTGGTGGGTTTGAACTGCCAACTTTTGGTTAGCAGCCAAACTGTTCACCACTGTGCCACCAGTAGAGCAGTGTGTAAATAATGCCTTTCTCTCAGGCCTACTCCATTGTCCCAAGTGGAGGGAGACCTAGACAGAACATGGAACTTGTTAAGACCATTCAGTCTCGTATGGTGTCCACTGGTCTTGACCCTCTCTGAGTCACTAAACATGCACAGGAGAGAAAGCCAGACACCATACCATTGCCAGAAAACCCTCAAAGGGAAACTCCTGAACTCTGAAAGAGATGATAATAGCTAGGTTCCCTTGTTCCTGCCCATTTAGCAGAGTACTGTCAGGAACCTGGGAAAAACATTCTGTGTTTCTCTTTTGTCTGGATTATGAGAAAAGCCAGGATGAGCAAAATGATCTGATCTGTTGTCATGGCAATAACTGTCAGCTCTCAAATATTGACTGGGAATGCTTACATTGGACTAGGTGCTGCGCTCTGTGCTGCAAATATGATAGGAAAAAGATGGGCATGATTCTTGCCTTCATGGAGCTTGTGGCTTGAAGAAAGACAGAAAAAGAAGAAGCAAACAAACAAGTAAATATATAATTACCTATTCGATAAGGAAACACAATGTGCCAAGAGAGAATGACAGTGGGAAAGCTGGATCTCCTTTAGATAGATGGGCTTAGGGAGGACCTCTCTTAAGAGATGATATTTAATACTGAGCTATGAAGGATGGGGAGCCCTGGTGGAGCAATGGTTAAGAGCTAGGCTGCTAACCAAAAGGTCAGTAGTTTGAACTCACCAGCTGCTCTGATGGAGAAAGATGTGGCAGTCTGCTTTCTTAAAGACTACACACTTGGTAACCCTATAGGGCAGTTCTACTTTGTCCTATAGGGTTGCTATGAGTAGGAATTGACTTGATGGCAACAGGTCTTGAAGGATAGGAGTCACTGCATGGTGCAAAGGGTTAATGCACTCGGCTGCTAATTGAAAGGCTGGAGGTTTGAGTCCACCCAGAGGTGCCTGAGAAGAAAGGCCTGGTGATCTACTTCTGAGAAATCAGCTATTGAACACACTGTGGAGCACAGTTCCGCTCGGACAACATGGGATTGCTGTGAGTTGGGGCTGACTCGACAGCAACTGGTTTATGAAGAATGAGATTGAATCACTACTGAAGAGTGTGAGTAAGAGGTGCAAATGCCCTGAGACAGCAAAGAGCTTGCTCCTCAAAGCCTGTGTAAGATGAGGTCACGATGGCAGCCTCCCTATATCACACAACGACAGGGAGGAAAGCCTAAGTAAAGATGGACTAATGGGCAATTCCTATAGATGAGACTGAAGTTAACTAGTAATCCTGAGTTTAGTTCAAGTTAATATATCAAACGAAAGTCAAAATGCTCAGGGATCTGTCTCATCAGACTGACCTTGAATTCTGCTGCATTCTTTTACATTAAGACTTTCAGCAGTGCTGTGATTTTTACTGCGAATTAGAATTCTATTTATACCATGACATGTGCCTTTAAAAGCAGGAGAGAACTGTATTCTCAGCGGCAGGGAAAAAAAAAAAAGTGACTAGAAAGAGGAAGTCTTAGAAAAAACAAAGAAGCGAGCCAAGGCAGAGACAAAGCTCTTATCTGCACAACCCCAGATTCTGGTCAAGAAAAGCTCAGCGAGATCAGAGACAAGTCGTAATCTGTGATAAACAGATGGGGAGACATAGAGGGCTGTTGTCAGTGGTGGGGCCTAGCGAGAGACTAAGGAATTGGATTTGGTGAATAGAATTTTCTAGGCCAGGTCATGCTTCCGAACAGCACAGTTAGTCTGAGAATGGCTGTGATTGTGCAGGGTTTATATGAGACCAGGGACAGGTCCTGGTGTGTGGGCCAAAGCTTACGGACTTATATATGCATATACGTAAATGTATGTGAGGAGTCCCCCGGTGGTGCAAACAGTTAAGCTCTTGACTACTCACCTAAAGGCTGGTGGTTCGCACCCACCAAGAGGTGCTTCAGGAGAACGATGGTCTGCTCCTGAAAGGTCATAGCCTTGAAAACCCTATGAAGCAGTTCTACCGTGACACATATATGGTCACCATAAGTAGGAGTCAACTTGATGACAATTGGTTTGGTTTGGTCTTTTGGTATATATATGTATCAAAAAAAAAAAAAAAAACTAAACAAAACCCATTGTCATTGAGTCGATTCTGACTCATAGATGAATAGGACTCATAGAGACCCTATAGAACAGGGTAGAACTTCCCTATAGGGTTTCCAAGGAGCAGCTGGTGGATTCGAACCGCTGACCTCTTGGTTAGCAGCGAGGCTTTTAACCGCTGCACCACCAGGGCTCCTATATACACGCATATGAAAAATGTTGCATGATTACAACTATACAATTGATAAGGATGCTCTGAGAGCTTCAGAAGAGCCAGAAGAGTCCTCAGAAGTGAGGGGCCTTGAATTTTAAACTTCACTCGCTTCACGGTGTCTCCACCTGTGTGCAAGTTACTTCTTACAAGTCAGTATGACTTAGCTGTACTGGCCTTAGAAAAGGGCACCGAACGTGGATCACGTGTTGAGTCCCTGCTCTGGTGGTGGAGTAAGAGTAAGGAACCAGGTGGGTCAAAGTTCATGCTGGAGAGGATGTTAGGTTGGAACTATTTCAAAGGAGCCCGGGTGGAGGGGAGAAGTGACTGCTAATTTATTTATCAATCCTTTTTTTTTTTTTTTTTTTATCTTGGTAGAGAGCAGTGCACTGTGAGGCTGAAGTTGAGAAAGCCAAAGACAGAGTGACTTAATATTTTCAAGGTTTCTCTTTCTGACAGCCCTGTTGCCCTTTATATGGGCAATGATTTGTCAGTATTAGCTGGAGTACTAGAGCGTACCTGCAATTTTAGAGCGGCTATAAATCCATTTGTTCATGATTCCAGCATCCTGGGGCTAATCCCCACCGTTTTAGCTTCATGAGAAAAGGATGATTGTACAAGTGACTTTCCAGAAGGGGTATGGTCTAGAAAAAGCTAAACACTGCAAATTAATTTGAAAACATTTTACTGTGATGATCTGAATTGAAGGGTAATAGAGCAATTTGGTCTTTCTGGAAGAGATGATTGTCTAAAACCATCACAACAACGGTAGTTCCTTTCAAAGTAGTATGGAGTAGATGACAAATCTGGACAAACCAGGCCCACTGTTGGGTTATGGGGGTCACCCACTGCATTTCTTGCACGTGACACTAGAATAGTTACTAGGGTGCAAATATCTATGTATGCAGTTTTCTGATCTACACGCCATGTTTCTGCAGTGGAAGTCTTAAATGTTTGAAATGACTGATAGTCAGTGGAGGTGCTAAAAATACTACATGCCAATATATAATCTTTGGGGGACCAAAGAATTATTTTTATTTCCTCTTTCATGTCTCTTGCACAGTTATCCATCCAACCACCACCATAAGGTGCTGCTGTCCCTTGTAAGTCTTCATCAATCCTATCAGCCTGATTGACTCACATGTTAAAGGTTCCAAACGAAATCAAGTAAAGCTGATAACATTTTCAGATTTTTAGATCTTTTAATTGCTTTAGGGTATATCTTAAAACTATAATAAAAATACCTCTGTGTTGCATATACCATTCAAAGATTTTTTTTTTCATAAGAAAATCTGTAGATCCTGGGTTTACAAAACCCATTTCTATGTCTCCATAGTCAGGAAAGGTGTGAGTCAGGGTTCTATCCCTTCACTATACCTATTCAATCTGTATGCTGAGCAAATAATCTGAGAAGCTGGACTCTCTGAAGAAGAATGGGTCATCAAGATTGGATGAAGACTCATTAACAATCTGCATTATGCTGATGACACAACCTTGCTTGCTGAAAGTGAAGATGACTTGATGCACTTACTGATGGATTACACCTCAACATAAAACAAAATTCTCACAAATGGGCCAATAAGCAACATCATGATAAATGGAGAAAAGATAGAAATTGTCAAGGATTTCATTTTACTTGGATCCACAATCAACACCAATGGAAACAGCAGTCAAGAAATCAAAAGATGCATTGCACTGGGCAAATCTGCTCTAAAAGGCCTTTTTAAAGTATTGAAAAGCAAAGATGTCACCTTGAAGACTAAAGTGTGCCTGACCCAAGCCATGGTGTTTTCAATCGCCTCATGTGAATGCAAAAGCTGGACAATGAATAAGGAAGACTGAAGAAGAATTGACGCCTTTGAACCATGGTGCTGGTGAAGAATATCGAATATACCATGGACTGCTAAAAGAATGAACAAATCTGTCTTAGAAGAAGTACAACCAGAATGTTCCTTAGAAGCAAGGATGGTGAGGCTATGTCTCACATACTTTGTACATGTTATGTCCCTGGAGAAGGACATCATGCTTGACTAAGTAAAGGGTCAGTGAAAAAGAGGAAGACCTTAAAAAGATGGATTGACAAAGTGACTGCAACAATAGGCTCAAGCATAATGATTGTGAGGATGTTGCGGTACTGGGCGGTGTTCCGTTCTGTTGTACAACGGTCACTGTGAGTTGAGTTGGAACTGACTCTATGGCACATAACAACGACAATCTATTTCAAAAAGTAAAGGCCAAAAAGCCGCAGTTTCCTTCCTTCCCCTAAACTTGTGTATTAGATGTTGGGCCCCTGATACACTGTTTGCATTGAAAGGTTTATGAACACTTATGATTATGACTTCAGCCTTCAGTATGGATTACACCTCAACATAAAAGAAAACAAAAATCCTCACAACTGGACCAATAAGCAACATCATGATAAATGGAGAAATGATTGAGGTTGTCAAGGACTTCATTTTACTTGGATCCACAATCAACACCCATGGAAGCAGCAGTCGAAAAATCAAATGACATGTTGCAACAGGCAAATCTGCTGCAAAAGACCTTTTTAAAATATTATGACCCAGGCCATAGTATTTTCAATCACCTCATATGCATGTGAAATCTGAACAATGAATAAAGAAGGCCTAAGAAGAACTGATGCCTTTGAAAGGAGGTGAAGAATACTGAATATACCATGGACTGCCAGAAGAAGGAACAAACCTGTCTTAGAAGAAGTACAGCCAGAGTGCTCCTTACAAGTGAGGATGGTGAGACTTTGTCTCACCTACTTTGGACAGGTTGTCACCTAACAACATCAACATGATTATCTCTGGAGTCCCTGGGTGGTGCAAACAGTTAAATGCTCAACTGCTCGCCAAGAGGTTGGTGGTTCAAACCCACCCACAGGCACCCCAGAAGAAAGGCCTGGGATCTGCTTCTGAAAGATCACAGCCTTGACAGCCCTGTGGAGTATTCCACTCTGCACATGGGGTCATCATGAGTAGGAGTTGACTCGAGAGAAGTGGAATGCTTATTTCTTGGCTTTCCTGGCATAGGCAACGTTTGGTTCTGTTACATATAAGGTTGCCATAAGTCAGAGCTGACTTAATGGCAACTAACAACACAACATGCTTATTTCTGAGACAGACAAGTTGGATCACACACACGACTTCTTATCTTATGGGATGCAAAGAATTCCAGAGGAACGTCAGCAGCCAAAAGCCAAACTACGTCTCAGTGCACTGGGCTGTAGTGAAACAGCCTAAGAGATGGGTCTAGGAGGCGGCTTGCCGTGATATCTGTTATCAAAGGGCAGGAACTCGGCCTTACAGAGTTGTCCTGCTGGGTTGTTGATAACTTAGGAATTCCCCATTACAAGGAATCTGATCATCTTAGGATACCAGTGAAAGATCTGAGTTCGATTAATTGATGGCAATAAGGGTTACCCAATTCCTCTTCGGCAAATGTATCTCCTTGGGGAGAATCAAATGGACTATCCATTTAATGCGTTCTCTAAAGGAGCCAATGGCATTGGATATTATTTTATCGTTTTATAATTTGTAGTCTGAAAGTTTCATCAGTGGGGAAATTTTTCATCTCTCCTCTTCCCCAGGTACCTTCCCTGCAATTATGATAGGTGACCTCTAGACGGCTGGGAGTGTCTTGTTCTCGCAGGTGAAATCATATACCAGGTGTTTTGTCCAAAATCTGTTCTTCCTTCTTTACTTCCTTCCTCCCTCCCTCGCATCCTTCCTTCCTTTCTTTTTTGCAAAATTAACCATTATTAAAACAAATAAACATACTCGCCATAAAAGAGAAGAGTAGATACTCTTATAGCAGACAACTGGAAAATAAGTTCCTCTGTACAGTTTGATCTTTGTATATTCTTAAGCATTATACATTTATTTTGAATCCCAATCTTGTACTCAAACTCTGTGTTTTTGTTTTTGTTTTTTTGAAATTTGTAATGTACTACTGGCTTGGAGACTAGGCTGAGGTGGTAGGACACCTCTAGAATTGACAAGGTAATTCAATCAACTATGTTGGGAAGATGAAGACTTTTTTCCAGACCCACAGAGCAGGGACTAGACTGTTATTAAATGTACTAAATAAATATAAAATAATCCAGCTAACGAGACAATGTGTCCACAGAGGGGTTATGGTCAAAACAGAAAATAGGATTCAGAGAAGCAGAATTTGTCCTGGGAAGAACCCTGATCACCTCTACATTGACATATCCATTCTTAGTTGGTCTTTTGAGATTAATTTGTATTTAAAATTAATCAAATTAACATTTTGTCTAGGTATTCTAAAGACACTCAAAATCGATATGTCCAAGGCTAGTTCAGCTCCCAGCAGGCTGTAGGTGCTAAATAAGTACTTCTGAAAGATAAGTGAAAGAATGGTTCATCTGCTCTACTCCAAACCTAATATCTTAGGATTTCCTTTATTAGGCATGGCACCAACACTTAGGTGTTTCCAGCCTAGAAAACTGAGTCAATGGATTCTCCCTCTGCTTTACTACCCATATTTAAATGATCACTGTATCAAGCCAATTATCTGCCTACCATTCCCTGAAACACACACATACACACTGTCTGTGCTGCCTGCAATGAGAAGGCACTGAGCCTCCTAACTGCATGACCAATTCAGGAAAAGTCTTCTTCATCTCCTCCACGCAGTCTGAACCCCTCCCTCTGCAGTGGTCTGACATCCTGTGCAGAAACCAAAGCAAACCCATTGCTGTCAAAGTCCATTCTGACTCATGCCACCCCATGTGTTACAGACTAGAACTGCCCATAGAGTTTTCTTCACTGTATAATGTTTACAGAAACAGATCACCAGGTCTTTCTTCCACAGAGCCATGAGGTGGGTTTGAATTGCCCACCTTTGGATTAGTAGTCAAATGCAAACCCTTTGTACCACCCAGGGACCTTGACATCCTGTGCAGATTTCTGTAGAAATACAATTCACTTTTATAAGAAGAAAACAGTAGGCATGTATAAATAGACTAACATTCGCTGATGGTTACCAGGGAGAGAGGAGGGGGAATCATGTTCTAAATAGTAGATATTTGTTATTTTTGGTGATAGGGAGAGTAGTACCGATTGTGAGTGTAGAGAGCACAGCTTGACCAAAGTAGATGATGTCACTAAGAAATGTTCAAGAGAAAAGGATGTTTTTACTAAATAATTTGACATATATAATTTGACAACATCACCAACAATGACCAAAAAAAAATGTGTGTATGGTCACATATTATGTGTATAGGCATTTAGGTATATGGGTAGGCACAGGTGTATACTTATGTGAGCTCAGATAAAAGTATCTATATGTATGTGTAAGTACAGATATGTGTGTGCAGGCATATATATTAAAAGAAGACAATTACAGATACTTCTCAGACATAACCAAATGACTTACAAAATTGGTTTTCTAAATTTGAAGGCTCAGGACCTGAGTCTCATGGGACAACTCAATCAGCACAATATAGCTCACAAAGTTCATGTTCTGTGTCCTAGTAGAAGTGAGTAGTATCTGTGGCTTAAAAGCTTGTGAGCAGCCATCTGAGATACAACTATTGGTCTCTACTCCTCAGGAGCAAAAGAGTAAGAAGGAAACCAGTCTTAGAGAAGAAACAAGTCTACAGGGCTAATGGCATACATGAGCCACAATCTCATCTACCCTAAGACCAGAAGAACTAGATGGTGCCCGGCTACCACTACCGACTGCGCTGACCAGAGTCACAATAGATGTTCCTGGATAGAATGGGAGAAAAACGTAGAACAAAACTTGAATCCTTAAAAAGGCCAGATTTACTCGACCAGTAGAGACCAGAGGACTCCCTGAGACTGTTGCCCTGAGACATTCTTTAAACCTTGAATTGAAACTATCCCCTTAGATCACCTTTTAATGAAATAACAGAGTGGCACACAAAATAAAGGGTATTACCTGTAAGTACCGGGATCTGCTAAAAAGCGATCCATACGAGACCAGAAGTCAACAATTACTGTAAAGCAAAGACAATAAGACAAAGGCACAGGGAGACCAGAGTGTTGGAAATGGAACAACCAGAATGCAATTAGAGAGCATGTTGGCACATTGTGGAAAATGTACCTAATGCCACGAACAATTTGTATAGAAATTTTCAGATGGGAACCCAATTTACCATACAAACTTTCACCAAAAACACAATAAAATATTATTTAAGAAAACAAAAATAGAAAAGATTATATAAATAAATAAAAGTAATTCAATCTAAAAACACAAACTTCACGACCTTTTATCATAATTATTTATTTGTATCTGTCTCCCCAGCCTGATTATAACCTCTTCAATCAGAACCCACTGAAATGGAGTCGATTCTGACTCTTGGTGACACTATAAGACGAACTAGAACTGCCTCATAGGATTTCCAAGGCTGTAAATCTTCACGGAAGCAGACTGCCGAGAAGCAGCTGGTGGATTCAAACTACTGACCTTTTGGTTCGCAGCCGAGCACTTAACCACTGCGCCACCAGGACTCTTTCCTCAATCAGAACCCCATTCTTTTTTATCTCTGACTACCAACGTAGTGCTCAGCCTCCTCCTGTGGCGGTACAGTGGATCCTGAGGACTTGATGGTGAATGAACCAGCCAACCTTGTGGGGGGTCGAGAGGAATGCGATGGAAGGGCAAAGCCCCCTCTCTGCCCTGGCTAAACCTGGGCTGAGAAGCGGCCCCCGGGGCCGTTAGTTCAGAAGTGGCAAGAATCAGGCGCCAGAGCCTCGGGCTGGGAGGGGAACAGCTGAGGTGAGAAGTGTTTGTTATTGTAATCCACAGCAAGCCCTCTTCTGGAAGCAGATGAGTGCCCACGTGGAATTCTTGGTGTGTGCACCGCACTTGCCCAGTTCACTGTGCCCTACACTCATCGCCAGGTAGAGGATCAGACTCAGGAGTGGAGCGGAGCTGTCAGTGCCAGGACCAGTACCAGGACCAGTTGTCAACCAGTTGATTCCAACTCATGCCGACTCCATGGGGGTCAGGATAGAACTGTGCTCCACAGGATTTTCAATGACTGATTTCTTTTTTTTTGGATGTAGATCACCAGGCCTTTCTTCCAAAGCACCTCTGCATGGATTTGAATCTCCAACCTTTTGGTCAGCAGCCAAGCACATTAACTGTTTATACCACCCAACGACTCTGAGCAAAGCTACCAGTGATTAAAAATGGAAGAAGCTGCAAGTCCTCTTTCTTTCTTCTCCATGAAACACACGTTGCAGAGTGAAGGAAAAGCACCGGATAAAGCGGACAGCAGCCCCCCAAGTGCTGTCGCCCTGGGAGGAAGATACTTGGCACCCCACAAGGAGAGTTAGGTAGGTCTGCTGGGCTCTCTATTGCAGGGAAGAAACAATGTCCCAGCCCTGCAGTCTGCCCCCGCCCTGGACTTTGTGGTCATGGCTTATAATCATAATTAGCAAAACTACAGAAGACCCTCGATGAAAGTCAGGGTACCACGATAGAGATGTGCTCATGCTTGAATGTGTTTCTACTTTATTGTCCATGACTGAAAAGCTCTGCAAATAAATAGGGTGCGTGGTAATTCAGACATTCCTGGCACCAGGCAAGCTCGGGAAGCAGGCAGGGTGGGTGACGTGGCAACGTGAGCCTCTCTGCTTTGCTTCATCTGCAAGCCTTGGTCCAGTCCTGCAGAGTATCGGGGTGTTTCAGAACATTGTTACAGCATGGGGCTCTTCAGTGCTGGCCTGTGGGAGGTGCCATTCTGTGCTAAGTTATTGATACTCTATAGGGAGTAAGTTCCTGGGTTGTGCAAATGGTTAACACACTTGGCTGCTAACCAAAGGTTGGAGGGTCGCGTCCACCCAGAGGCATCTCAGAAGAGGGGCCTGGCAATCTACTTCCAAAAAATCGGCCATCAAAAACCTTATGGAACACAGTTCTGACACACGTGGGGTCACCATGAGTCAAAGTTGACTCCATGGAAACTTTTTTCTTTAAATAGGAAGTAAAATAGAGACTATGGAGAGGGTTTCTCTATGAATAAGTTCAATGTATTCACTTAGTCTGATATTATGTCTTTCCTATGTATTTTAGAGTAAAAATATCCTTTATATACCTGAGTATATACCTGGATCTAAGTCTGAATAAACAGACAAATCCAGAATATGGAACATCCTACACGACAATTTGCCTGGACTCTTCAAAAGAGTTACTGTCTTAAAAATAAACACACAAATAAACAAAGGTGGGGGGCTATTCTAGATTAAAAGACACTAAAGAGATGTAATAACCACACGCAAATCCTGGATCGGGAAAAAAATCCGTAAGGCACATGTTTGGGAACAGCTGGGAGAATTTGAGTATGAGCTCTTTACTAGGTGATGTTGAAGTCACGCTAACTTTCTTAGGTGAGGCAATAGTAGTATTGTGGTTGTTTTAGACAGTGTTTTTATCCTTAAGGCTGCAGGACAAAGTGTTTAGTTGTGAAGTGGCATGTTATCTGCAATTTTTAAATGGTTCCGCAGGAAAAAAAAAGTTAGAGGTAAAGCAAATGTGACCAAATGTAGACAGTTTACCGATGCAGGTAAAGGGCATATGGATATTCATTGTGATATTTTTTCAGCTTTTTGGTAGGTTTGAAATTTTTCAAAATAAAATTCAGGGTGACATTCTTAGGGGGCACTTAGCTTCTGTTAAGGGTGATGGAAAAATTTAGAAATGAATAATGGCGATGGTTGAACAATATGATGTACGTCACTGAATTGTACATGTAAAAAATGTTGAAATGGCTAATGTTTTGTTGCATATATACTTACCACACACACACACACACACATACTGCTTTCAAATAAAAGCACTTTAGAAACAAATAGGAAAACAACCCCCTTTCCTTTACAAAATGATTGTCATAGATGATAGTTCCTCTGTATTAGTATCCAAAATAAAAACTTAGAACTCCATAATTGGTTCAGATATATGTATTTATTAATTAATGTTACTGGTCTGTGAAATCTACATGTCTGGAGTGTGCTGCTCCAGTGCTTGGTCTATGTTATTCAGTGTCCTCCAATGTTCTTCACGTCATGGCACATGGAGAAAATAGAAATATTTGCATGGCCAATGAGGAGAGACTGCTTATGTCTGAAGGCAACTAGCCCAGAAGCTCTGGGTGCCCCAGAACGAAAGCAGTCTCCATCTTGGCACACTCACAAGCCTTGGGGCCACACGAGTGTCATGGTCCACAGGTTGGAAAGCCCTGCCCTCATGCCTAAGACTTCTTTAAACATGATTTGAAACATTTTCTTGAAAAAAGCTGTACAGTATATGCTCGCTTAACACACGATTAATTCATACTTTTACTATAAATGAGGCTGAGGTATCACACTGTGTTTGTGATAGCCCTGAATACTGTCGCAGTGACCGACGATCTCTCTAACACCTTTCTGTCTGTGGCATCACTCATCACAACGCTTGTTATGATGGATCTTGAGTGGTAATAAGGTTAACAATGAGGCAGACACCTAGAGGTACATATGGAGCAAACTCAGGGGCTAACCTTCTAGCTCTGGCTGTTGTGATTCAGCCCAACTTGAATGTATTGAGATGAGGCAAGAAAAAAATCTAAAAACAGAAGACTAAAAAAAAAAAAAAAAACAGAAGACTAGAAAGGGAAATTAACCCAGTCTAATGCAAACCTTTTTACAGAAGTCACATTTCTTTTCACGATTAAAGTTCAAAATTCTGAAGTTTGAAATAATGAATTTAAAGTAACTTACATGTCTCTAGTAGGAGACTGCTTTAGTGAAGAGGGAAGGGACTGGACTTAGAAACGTGGTTCTTAACTCTCCCAGTGAGTCAGAATAGCCTGGTGAGCTTCTTGAAAAACACAGATGCCTGGTCTTTGTCCCCGAGAGATGCGGATTCCATTGGTTTGGTATTCCATGTTTCAAAATTCCCTGCACTTGGGTCATTTTAATGTGCCTCCAGTATGGAGGACCACTGGCCTGAGTCAGAAGATGATAGTAAAAAATGGAGCTATATAAAAAAAGTGCTTCACAAATATGAGACGTTAGCTTTATTATATAACTACTATAATTTTCTTTTTGTCTTTTCCGCCTAATTTCCCAACCTGGTTAACTCATATCATTTGAAGAGTAATTTTTTCTTTTTTTTACTTCTGGAATTCCCATGGCCTCATTTTTTCATTGCTCAGCAAGGACCCACGTACTGGTGATGGGCACAAAAGACATAACTGGAAATCATCTGCCTGAGTACTTGTGAGTGTGCTACTGACCGAGAATGTGCTTTCCCAAATACCACTGTTTCTGTGTCGTTTGATGGTCTAGATCAATTGCACCTTGGTTTCCTTCCTTTACTTGGACCTCAGAGTTCACTGCATTGACTGAATATCTGCATAGTGTGCCAGGTCATACACAGAAAATCAAGTTGTTGGATCATTGCTCAATTCCAGACTCATAATCCAGCTTTTTTCATAACACAAATTTGATTGTCAAAATACAAATATGGAAGTAAGATGCTGCTATGTTGTTGTTAGCTGCCATCAAGATGACTTCAGCTCATGGTGATATTACGTACAAGAAAACAAAGTGTTGCCCAGTCCTGCATCATCCTCACGATCACCAGCATGTTCGAGTCCATTGTCGCAGCTATTGTGTCAATCCATCTTACCAAGGGTCTCCCTCTTCCTCATTGGCCATCTACTTTACCAAACATGATGGCCTCCTCTAGCAATTGATCCCACCTGGTGCCATGTCCGAAGCAAGGAAGTTGCACAATGCTCTGTTGTGATTAATAAGGTTTTCAATGGCTAATTTTTGGAAGTAGATCAACAGGCCTTTCTTTCTTTCTTGTCTGTCAGTCTGGAAGCTCCACTGAAACCTGTCCACCATGGGTGACCCTGCTGGTATTTGAAGTACAGGAGGCATAGCTTCCAGCATCATACCAACACACAAGCCACCACAGTACAACAAACTGACAGACAGGTGGTAGGATGATACTATGATCAATGATGTTGAGTCATTTCTGACTCATCGTGACCCTACAGGACAGAGTAGAACTTCCGCATAGGGTTTCCAAGGAGAGCCTGGTGGATTCAAACTGCTGAACTTTTGGTTAGCAGCCTAGCTCTTAACTACTGTGCCACCAGGGCTCCAGTACGATACTAGAGAAGTAAAAATTGCTCAGATTCAAGTATCCTAAAGATGATGATAGCCAACAAATAGTGTTTACCATCTGTGAGACACCGTTCTAAGTGCTTTACATCCCTCAACTCATTTAATCTTCACAACAACTCTATGGGGTAAGTACAATTGTTATCATTTGCATTTTACAGATAAGGAACCTAAGGTATGGAGAGTTTGGTTCTAGACTTGATTTTGCCATTAATTTGTTTTGGGAGCTTGCATAGGTCACTTAGCCTCTCAGCACCACCATTTTCTGGTTGGATTAGTGAGGTCTCTGAAGTTCCTTTCTGCTCAATGGCTCAGTGATTTAGGGAATCATTATTTCCTAATGATCTTTCTCCTTATTTTATTCAATCAAGACAATCCACTTCTGCCCATTTATCTTATTGATTTGGTGCAGTGATTTTTTCTTTTCTATCCTTGCCCTATTGCGTTTTCTATTAACCTCTTTTCCTGCTCTCTCAAACTCTTCCACATTTTGACGGATCTCACTTCTCAAACTAGACACTCACAGGCTGTGTAAAGTAGCTGAATAGCATGTTTACATATAGCAACACCGGAGTTTGGGTGCTGCCATTTAGGAGCTGAACATACGTTTTGGAACACTCATATGCCATTTACCTAGAAATAACTCAGTGTAGAAATGAGGGGAAAAAATGATGAAAATGATGATGGCAACTGAAGTGCAGCTTGGGTCATGGCACCTTAATGTACATTATTGCCACCTTTTATACTAGAAAGATATTTACCTGTGTTTTACTGACTATACAAAGGCATTTGACTGTGTGAATCATAGCAAATCATGGATAACATTGGGAAGAATGGGAATTCTAGAACACGTAATTGTGCTCTTTGGGACCCATACATAGACCAAGAGGCAGTAATTCAAACAGAACAAGGGGATGCCGTGGGGTTTAAAATCAGGAAATGTGTGTGGCAGGGTTGTATCCTCTCACTATACTTATTCAATCTGTGTGCTGCGCAATTAATCCGAGAAGTTGGACCATATGAAGAAGAACTTGGCATCAGAATCAAAGGAAGAATCATTAACAACCTGCAAAATACAGATGACATAACCTTGCTTTCTGAAAGCAAAGAGGGCTTGAAGCACTTACTGATGAAGATCAAAGACTACAGCCTTCAGTATGAGTTGAACCTAACCACAAGAAAAACAAAAATCCTCACAATTGGACCAATAAGCAACATCGTGATAAATGGAGAAAAAGATTTTACTTGAATCCACAATCAACACCCATGGAAGCAGCAGTCAAGAAACCAATAGATGCTTTGCACTGGGTAAATCTGCTGCAAACGACAAAGATGCAAAAGCAAAGATGTCACTTTGAAGACTCAGGTGCACCTGATCCGGCCATGATATTTTCAATCACCTGATACACATGCGAAAGCTGAACAATGAGACCGCAGAAGAATTGATGCCTTCGAACTGTGATGTTGGCGAAGAATATTAAATATACCATGTACTGCCAGAAGAATGAACAAGTCTGTCTTGGGAGAAGTACAGCTAAATGCTCCTTAGAAGTGAGGGTGGCGAGACTTTGTCTCACGCACTTTGGACATGTTACCAGGAGGGACCAGTCTCTGGAAAAAGACATCATGCTCGGTAAAGTAGAGGGTCAGAGAAAGAGAGGAGGACCCTCAACAAGATGGATTTGAACAGTGGCTGGAACAATGGGCTCAAATGTAGCAACAATTGTGAGTATGGTGCAACACTGGGCAGTATTTCATTCTGCTGTACACAGGGTCGCTATGAGTCAGAAGTGACTGGATAGCACCTAACAACAACAATACTATTTTCATGAATGTTGATCATTCAACTGCTATTATATTTGTGATTTAAAGAATGATACTCGTAGCATTTTAATGCAGCCCAATAATGATGCAACTAAAAAGTTTAGCTTTTCTATTCTCAATCCAAATTTGAAAGTGGAAACAGTGAGATTATAGAAATAGTTGGAAAAATATTCAGGAAACCTGAGAGGACTGAGGAATGCTGTTTACTCCAAATGCGTAGGGGTTCGATGGACTCTTTTATTCTGCATAGTGACTTACTCATTTCAGGCAAGCAACTACCCAAAAAGCCAAACCCATTGCTGTCAAGTCAATTCTGACTCATGGAGACCCCGTGTATTACAGAGTATAACTTTGTTCCATAGGGTTTTCTTGCTTGTAATCTTTATGGAAGCAGATCACCAGGGCTTTCTTCTGCAGTGCCACTGGGTGGGTTTGAACTGCCAACCTTTATGTTAAGAGCTGAGTGCAAACCATTTGTGCCACCCAACCATGGATTGAGTGTAATGGTACCAAATGTAATGGTATCAAATTTCCAAAGTATGAGGACTTTTTTTCTCTGCTTTGCCATTGGAACCTTGAAATGTGTGTTTTTCTATCTTTATCTGCAAATGTAAGGGTTCTCATGGTCACCATTTATTCGCTGAGAGTTTATATGAAAACAGCCACATACATGATGAGTGTATACCTACCTGTCCATTCTAACATTCAATTCTCTATTTTATATGAAACCATGAAATTTGTGGATTCCTTCAAGTATTCAAGTGACTCACATTAACGAAGGCGGTAAACATTTTGGGCCAAAACACCATCGGAAACATCTTTGTCAGCAGGGAGCAGAAGTTATATTAATTAAAATGTTCTGAGAAGATATGGGGTGCACTCCAATGAGTCACATAACTATTTTCATCCTAATTAAGGATGTTCCCTCCTGGCATCTAGTAAAGTAAGGAATTGGAATAAAAAAGTCTCTGGCGTTTCTAGAAGTAGGGTCAGCAGACTCAGCTGGATCCCTCAAGCTAGAAGTGGAGCGTATTTGACATAAAACTACTGTCTTAATGAGTTGGTATTTATTCAGCCTCCTTTCCATGTGCAGGGAAGATTAGGAAAAGATACTGAGTGAAAGGGTCAAAAACGGATAACATTTGGGGCAGGAGAGTGAGAGACTTGGGATATTGAGAAATAATCATTGACCCGCTAAAAGAAAAGTATGACTGAGTGGAGGGCATCCTTCCCATATAGAAATACTGCCATGTCTTGGGACTGTTGCCCATGAGCATCTGGAGCCTCTGCATAAAGACCATTGCTCTGGGAAGGTAGGGTGTCACCAGGATTTTTCATCTAAAATCTAGATAAGTTCAATGGTTTTAGAATAATTGGTGGTTCACTGTGGAAGCTTAGTATATTCTCTTTGGATTTTGAAAACCTGATAAGGTTGTGGTATAAACAGTTCAGGGCTCTGCTGCTAACTGAAAGGTTGGTGATTTGATTCCACCCAGAGATGCCTTAAAGAAAGGCTTGCTGATCTACTTCTGAAAAATCAGCCATTGAAAACTCTGTGGAGAACATGGTGTCATCTTCAGTTGGAATTGACTCAACAGTAACTGGGAATTGGTGATAAGAAGGCTGTTGAGACATTTCCTTTCTGTACCTCCCGCATGTATAGACTGGGTACAGACTTTTAGACACGATTATAAGCTATAATTTTCTCCATTGTTAAGCAAGAATTTTATTGTTCACATTTTCAAGCATTCGTGAATAGATCTGATTTTCATCATTGGAAAGGACAAATTAAATAGGCTCGGGTTGGCTAAATAGGAGGTAGACCACCTCCTATGGATCTTACACTCCTGGTAAGCCATCATTTTTGAAAAAACAAATGCTGGGCTCACCCGCCACAGCTGAAAGTGATTTGAGAGGCAAGAAACTTGAGTTAAAATTAAGACTTGGAGCTAGTAATTCTTAAAAAGACTTTCTCTAGTGAGGGGAGTGGGGAGAAAGAAGAGAAAAGCATTTATTTACTATTTTGGTTTGTGCCGATGGAGAATATTGAGGTCGAGGGTACAAAAATGCTGCTTTTTAACTTAAAAGCTGGAAGAACATATAAGTAAGAATGGTTTGTGTTGGCATCAGCAGAATTGATGTGTGGAGGAACAAGAGAAAAAAACGAGCTTCTAGTTGGAGAATGAGCTCCTTAACTTGCTTAGTTCTCCCAGGAAGCAGGGAGTATAGTAGGTCTGGCCCTACCACCATGTGCACACTTGGTTAATTAATACTCTCTAGAGCAGAACCCAGAAAATGGGAGTATTTGACATGCACATTAATCTGAACGTGTAACTCTGTCAATTACAAGAACAATAAACAGGCAGCTTAATAGAACATCATGCCATAGATTAATCTGTTCAACATATTGATTTTTGAGCATTTTCAATTTGTTTATCAGAACAAAGTTTATTCTTTTTTTAACGACTTTGTCAATTTATCGCTGCATTCTAAGCTTTTGCAGTATTTGCTTATATGTAGTTTCACGTGGTAGGAAATGCTCTCCCACAATTTATGTTGACCTGGTTATTCCAAACGGGCTTCATATGACCAAATAACATTGACTGACTTTTGTTGTCAGATCAACTGAAGACTGCAAAAAGACGGATAGATGGATGCAAAATTGTCATAAGGGGGATTTTGCCTGGATTCCATCTAAATACATCTCGAAAAATTGTAAAATAGAATCTACCAGCTAAAACTAATGAGCACAAAACTACATTGATTTGGCCCAGGGTGGACAAATAGAACATCTGGCATATTTGGCACCAATGACCCAGCTGGCATTGTTGGAAAGGTTTCTGCAGAAGGTACAGATGCAGAAATGGGAGAATTGGTACAAACAGTGCAGATGGAGCAGTTGGAACAGATGACAGTGGGCAGAGCTGGCGATGCTGGCACAGGTGTCATAACCTCAACAGCTGGCACGAGTTGTGACAATCCTGGGATTTCTTAGTACAAGGCACATGTTCATTTTGGCTTTGGCTGCAGAGAGATAAGAGCATTTTATAATTAGTAAATGTGCCATTTTAAAAAAGCACTTTTTTCCCCTACATCCTTAAGGACATCCACCTCCAACTGTTAAAGCTTGGAATATAGAGCATTTTTGCAAATTAGAATTTCACTGAGAAAGCCATAATAGATCAATACAGACTTCCTAGAAGAGGTAATTAGATATTTTTGTTCTGATATAGATAAAATTTGTGAACGGAATTTCTTCATGGGAGTTTTGTGGGAAATAAAGGTCAGAGTTTTGGAAATGAAAGTACACTTTGTGTTTCAACCAAAATTTATTTTGTTGTGAAATGAGAGGGTTATTTATTTCCGAAGTATAATGAATATTTCCCAATTATATGAAATTTCGTGTAGAATCCCACTTGGAGATGTGGTACAGAACTGGAAACCTGTCTACAGAACAGGTTGGGAAAAGAGGAAAAAAAATGCTGGAGTCTGAAATATGGAGAAATCATGATATTGCCACTTTCAAATACCAGCGGGACTTGGCTCTAATTTCATCTAAAATGCTATGATTTGGGCTTGAATTAAAAATATAATAGAGTATAATCTTCTAGGCAACTACTTTTAATACCAGCTGAAAAGTTGAGAGAACAAAGCAACTTGTTCGTCAGTGACTAGAAATCACCATTGTCTTCTAATGTTTTTATTGTAACTAAAGTCTTTGCATGTTTTTTGAAATAGCCAAAAAATGATTAAAATACTATAAAGAAAACTTTTATTATTTTATTAAAATAATGAAAGCATACCAAGGGATTAAATCTTCAATCTAGGGTGCAGTCCCTTGAATCTAGTAGGTGCTTCGTAAATTCTTGTTGAATAATGACTAAACCCGACTACAGGCTAACAAATACCGATATTCTGAATCATTAAAAACACAATCGTCCTCAATATTAATGACCGATCTTCTGTGAGAAGGAAGCAAGGCAAATTAGGCCTCTAGTTCTCCTTATAAGTCTCAAATTTGACCTTTGGATACTGGCCAACTTCCTTCCCCCAAGAGAAACCACTAGATGGCAAAGATTTGTTGGATGGAACCCATTCTATGACCCCAAGTAAATCCAGAATTCTTCACGTTTTCCAGTTTGTCTTCAACTAAAATCAGCACATTCAGTCAGCTTCTCTTCAGACTCGGTGCAAACAGTGAATGTTTCACACGTGTTCTAAGGTTTTCGGGAAACCACTACACAAGGGTTCATTATTTTTCACTAGATGCAAAGTTGTTTCCAGAAGCCCTATGTGTTGTTACCTATGTGTACTAAAAATGTTTGCAGTCATTTAGATATATTTGATTTCAATTTTTCCATTGCTTCTGGTTTGTTATAACCTCACTTTGAACTCAACTAAACTATTCTTATTATTCAGATCTTAATTCTATCACTTAACTTTACTTCATTTCTTGACTGAGCTGACAAAAATGTTTCTGTTTAAAATGGATGACACACCTTAATTTATTAACTGCGCCTTTGTGACACAGCTAGAAGAGGAAGTAGGAGAGCTTACTGTTCCCTTTGAGCATAAAGATGATGGCAGATGATTCTGTTTAGATGAACAGGCTGGAAATAGTCACCCCGTATACCTTCACCTGCTCTGAAACATGGCTTCGTGGCTGAAACTCAGAAGAACCTTGCTGCTGACTACTAAGTACCCTGTGAAAAATAATCAGCTCCCGGGAGTAACAACTAGGGATGTTTCCAGGCTTGGCATTCGAGAGCTCCACAAAAGTTTTTCTGAAGGATGAGGGTGAGTCATGCCTTTAAGCTTCTGCCTTCTTCAGGAATTAAATGAAAATTAAACATGAAAGATGCAATCTGCTGCAGCAATTCAATTCCTCTATCATTGTCCCAGCCACTGCCGATTTCTAAACGCACTGAATTTACCAATTTATTGGCGTCTCATCTTATGTAAATATCCTTTTCCTTCTCTTAGCTCCAAGACATCAGGATGTATTTTCATTCCACCCTTCAAACAGTTGCTCCACATTATGCCTCTCCACTGTCCCTGGCGGACTTTGGCGTGCCCTGTGAGCTGGGATCTGTGGTGCTGCAGTGCAAGCAAGGAATCTTTCATGTGGGGCGGCTCCTCTTCTTTGCACATGGTGACCTGAGGTATGATTTTTTTCCCTAGGACTAGAACAATATATGTTTTATGTTGGAGAAATGGTAAGGGAAAATAAAACCATTTATAAATGCAAAAAAAGGAAAATTTATATATTAATTTCAAAATTTGAGGAAATTTTAAATTCAAACATCACCTCTTACCACCTTCTTTACATTCTACTCTTGGGTCAACTACAAGCCCCTAGGAGTCCCTGGGTGGTACAAACAGTTTAATGTTTTCAGCTGTTAACTGAAAGATTAGTGCTTCAAGCCCATGCAGAGGTGCCTCAGAAGAAAAATCAGCCATTGAAAACCCTGTGGAGCACAGTTCTACTCTTGCACATATGGGGTCGCCATGAGTCAGCATTGACTCAATGGTAACTGGTTTGGTTAACTTGGTCTTAGTCCTGGCTCCTTTTTGAAGTTGTGAGTATCAACTCAAGTCCTGGGTATAGCACCATGCTGTCTGTCAGCCCTGAATCTGTTTGCATAAGAGTTATGCTATCTCCCTGTCTACCCCCATCGTGGAACATTGGGTGAAGACTGTCAGGATGCAGTGACACAGCTATAAAACGACCCACTCTTGTTGATCTGTTGGAAGGAGGGAATGAAGGACAGGTGAGAATTAGGTGGGGTGCTTTTTTATGGAAACCAGAGTAGTGTATGGAACTTATTGGGCTATTTTTTCATTGTGACTTAGAATTGAGCTTATCACTGAGCCTTTGTGGTTTAGAACTTGCAGACAAATCAGAATTTAAGCTACAATCTATTCCCCAAAACCATTGTGCAGATATCTATCATTGTGTGTGTGTGAATCTATTTAATATCTATTAAATGAAGCATAGATTCATTTACTTTTTAAAAATAAATATTTTATTGTCTTTTTGGTGAAAGTTTACACAGTGTTAGGTTCCCCTTTGACAATCTCCATACAAATTGATCAATGACATTAGTTACATTTTTCACATGGGTCAACATTCTGTCATGGTTGTTCCCTTTCCAGTACTCCAGTTTCCCTGCTCCCTTAACTTCTCATCTTTGCTTTGAATTAAATGTTGACCTTTTGGACTCATACAGGTGTTTTTTTTGTTTGTTTATTTTGTTTTTTAGTAGAGCACCGATCTAATGGGTAATATCCTTTATTGTGTGGCACTCTGCTTTCCTGTTAGAAGGTGATCTCAGGGGATAGTTTGGGTTCAAGATTTAAAGAGTATTTCAGGGCCATAGTCTCAAGGAGACCTCTCATCTCAGGTAGTCCAGTTAGTCTGGCCATTTATAAGAATTTGAGTTTCGTTCTGCATTTTTCTTTCATTATAACCAAGATCATCTATTGTGCCCCTGGTCAGACTGGTCAGTGATGGTAGCTGGGCACCATCTAGTTCTTCTGGTCTCAGGGTAGTCAAGGTCATGGCTCATGTAGGCCATCAGCCTTGTATACTTGTTTCTCCTCTGTGATTTTTGTTACCTTCTTACTCTTTCGCGTACTGATGAGTAGAGACCAACAGTTTTATCTTAGATTGCCACTCACAAGCTTTTAAGACTCCAGATGCTACTTACTTCACTAGGATACAGAACATGAACTTTGTGAACTACTGTATGCCAGTTGACAGAACTGTTCCATAAGACTATGGTCCTAAGCCTTCAAACCCAGAACACTGATCTTGGAAGGTGTTTGGTTATGTCTGAGAAGTATCTGTAGTTGTGTCTTCAATGAATATATGTACCTGCCTACACATATCTGTATTTATACATACATGTAGACATTTCTCTCTGTTCTCACATATGTATATACCTCTACCTACCCGAATACCTATATGCCACCTGTATGTGCGCCTAGACTAGTTTTTTGTTCTTTGTTGGATTTGTTGCCCTTTTATATATGTTAAATTCTTTGGTACATGCATCCTTTTCTCATGAGTGCTTTTCAGTGACATCAGATGCATTTACTCTTTTAACAATATTTCAGTGTTCAAAAATTTCAAAAGAAGTAGATAGATTGGAATAATGGGTACTGGGTTTTACTGGGTATATACTCATCATTCAGATTTAACATTTATTAACATTTTGCCAATTTGTTTCACCTTTCTTGTGCCATCTACACACACACTTTTTCCTCCTTTCCTGGAGTATTTTAAAATGTCATTTCACCCTGAAACACTTCAATATTCATCTCTAACAGACAAGGGCTATTTTTTTAAATGCAATAACCATACCATGTTTTAAAAACATGATGATACATAAAAATAGCAATATTTTCTCAATGTCCTCTAACTCCCTGTCCATATTCAGAGTTCTTGCTCATCCCAGAGGTGTGTTTATACAGTTGGTGTGTTCAAATCTGGACCTGAACAAGACCCTGCTTATGTCTCTTAAGTTTCTTTTATTCTGTTCCATTTTTTCTTTCTTGGTTAGTTGGATAAACTAGGTCAATTGTCCTTAGAAGATCGTACATTCTGTATCTGGCCATATGTTTCCTTGTAAAGATATTCAGCCTTTCCCTCTACCCCTTGTATTTCCTGTAAACTGGCATTTAGATCTTTAGGACCAGATTCATGTTCAATTTTTAGGCAAGAAGACTTCGTGGTTGGTGCTGTGTACTTCCCAGTGCCTCTCCTGACAGGGCACATAATATCTGCTTGTCTCATTTTTAGTACTGCTGAGACTGATCAGTGAATTTAGGTGGCATATGCTTTCTTTTCTGGAAAAAAAAATTGTTGTAAAAATATACAGACCACAACTTTGCCAGTTCAACATTTTTCATGGGTACAATTTAATAAAACCAATCACATCCGTCATATTGTGCAACTACCACCAACAACCGTTGCCAAGTTTTCCATGCTCATAAACAAAAACTTGGTTACCTAAACAATGATTCCCCCTTTTCTCTGTTGTTCCTGCTCCTGGTAACCACAGTTAAGCTCTAATCTCTATATATTTGCCTATTCCAGCTATTTCATATTAGTGAAATCATACGACATTGGTCATTTTGTGACTGATTCATTGCACTTAGCATGTCTTCAAGCTCCATCCGTATTGTAGCATGTATTAAGACTTCATTTCTTCTACTGGCTGAAAAGTAGTCCATCGTATGTATGTACCACATTTTGTTTATCTGCTCATCTGTTGATGGGGATTTAGGTTGTTTCCACCTTTTGGCTATTGTGAATACTGCTGTAAGAACATTGATGTACATGGTAGGTGGCATATACTCTCGATTTTTAAGACTATCAATCTGTTCCCAAGCTTCTTTTCTCATATGGATATTGTGAATTTTGTCTCAATTTCTTTGTGTAGTCACCAGGGAATCCTCCAATTTTTAATAAATAATCCTTTTATTAGAGAATTGCCAGTGGTAAATACCAACATATACATACATATATATGTAAAAAAAAAATGAGGTATATAATATGTATAGTTGTTATTAGTGGCTGTCAAGTTGATTCTGGCTCGTGTTGATCCCATGTGTGCAGAGTAGAACTGCTCCATAGGGTTTTCATACCTGTGACCTTTTGGAAACAGATCACCAGGCTTGTCTTCCAAGTACATCTGAGTGGGTTTGCACTGCCAAGCTTTCAGCTAGTAGTTGAGTGCTTAACTGTTTGTGCCACTCAGAGACTCCTAGTAGATTATTACCGAATAAATATAATTAGAATTGTATGCCATTATTTTACAGACATTTCAAATATTTTACTATTGTTAATTCCTACCTATTTTTTTTGTCTGTTTGAAAACGAAAGTACTAACATCACTGGTCTATGATTAATGATTATAAAATTGAGTGTTTTTCCATTGGTAATTAATCGTAACGACAAACATTCTTAGAAATAACAAAACACTTCAATGTTTTGCGAAATTTTAATCTTGAAAATGTCTTACTTCTGTATGAAGTTTGAGGTTCCACTTTCATTATTTCAGGTGATCATTACTACAATCCTATAAAACCCAAATCCTATAGGAGAGCATAATTGAATAGATGAGAAATCTGAGATAGGGAAAGCTCACTTGTCTAATGCAAGGCCCCACAACCAATAAATGACAAAGCCAGTGATCAAAATCACTATTAAATCCAATTTGGTCTTACCTCATCCTGTTCTAGCGAGAACTATTTAATTTACTTTCACCTGTGAAGCTTCGGGTATTCTGAAGCCTTGGTGCTGTTGAGACCATTGTGGAAACATCCAGTTTTTTCATGCTCTGTCTGCTCCAGGAAGCTTTGGTGTCAAAGGCTTTTGACAAACTATTTTCAATTTATCTGACAGAGGACATTTAGTTGCCTTCATAATTCTCTTTTCTCTCAGGGATCTCTACCTAGAAACTTCTTTCTCTTTTTTTGGCTCACAGAAAAACTGGATTTTCATGTGGTTTTCTTCCTTCTTTTATGACAGAAACAAAGTATAGTACTTAAAAAGAAATTTGTAATATCCTGTAATGTGATTCTCCCCTCACCCCCTAAATATGAAAAAATTTTCCCTGGTGACTGTCCTTCTAGGTTGTTTCTCTCTCTTTCCTAATGAATGCCCATCCATGTTGGAAAGAATTTCTTATTGAGTTCACCCAATTTTCAACATGGCTTCTTTCGGCCAGATTTAAAAAAAAAAAAAAAATGCCATTCTTATTCTCCTGGTCCCATATTAAAAAAAAAAAAATTAGAAAGCATTCAAATAGAGATACCTTGTTTTTCTTATGATGCTATACTTGTCAGTCTATGACCATTAAAATATGGAAATAATTTTTTCTCATTGATTAGTATTCCATTTTGGGTCCTTTCATTGGATATGGAGAAAGTGTACGGTGCTTTGGGGTAATGTTAAAGTGAATTTGGGGCAAGAGTAAGAATTTGGAACTAGTAAGGCTGAAGAAGAAGCAGTAAAAGGACATCTCTTCAAAACTCTATGGTAATCATTTGTAATCATTGTAAAAAAGATGTTGCCAGTCATTTTATTTGCTTTAAAAGGCAAAGTGAAATATACTTAAGTTGTAACAAAAATTTCAGAGGCCTAAGAAAATACCTTAAGAGTAATAATTGTTTAAATATCAGAGCATGACTTTAAGAAACTCTTGGAATCTTAAGAACTACAGAAACAATAAAAAGCGATCATTGGGTTTGGATTACCAGAAAACCAAGAGATAGGCTGGGAGCTCTTGGAGAACCCAGGTCTATCTTTGTAGCTCCCAGAACCTAGGAGTCTCTTTGCTTTTCAGAGTTCCCCTGCTTTAGACCTACTCCCTCCATAGGATTGAAATCTTCATTATTATCTGCTTCTAAACTTTGGGCCAGCACTTGTTTCCTCTTCCTCCTCTCAACCTCCATCTTCACTATGACAGACTGCATTCAATAATTGCTGTCTTTTGTAATTGTTCTATCTCCAAATTGGCTGATTAGGGGAGAGACACAGCTGTCCATCAAAATGGTGTAAAGTGGCTAAAGCAGCCATCCCTGGAGCTGGAGAAAGTTAATTGCACTTTCTGAGGCTCTCCCAGTAGGAGAGATGCTGAGAAGGGTCCCGGGAATCCCTGTGTTAGTGCTTTTTTTTTCCTGGGCAAGTCCATTTGTAACCTGGAAAAAAGCACAGTCAACAGCATGTTAATTAGATTTGCAGATGAAATTAAATCAGGAAGCATTGGAAACGCCAGCAAATCAAGAGAAATGCTACATAGGGTTTCTGAGGTTAAAAATATGGAAGGAATCAAACAAAATGAGAATTAACTCAGACAGGCATAACCCCAATGCTTTGGAGGAAAAAAAAAAAAAAGCTGTAAAAGTAAGCATTAAGAGGGAAAAATTCAGAAAACTGTAATGCCAGAGAGACCGGGGGAGAGTGGACAACCAATTAGATATGTTTGCAATATGCCACGGAAGCTAATGTGATTTGGGGCTGAATGTGCAGCCACACCGCATCATGAGGGAGAGGTGGAGTCATTTAGTGCATTTGGCAGAAACACACCTGGAATGTTGTATTCAGGTCTGCACATCTCAGGAGCAGACAGATAGGGAGGAACTAGAGGGAAATCAGCATAAAGCAACAAAAGTGATTAACAAGTGACGGGCTGATTTATGAGAAAAATGGGCTGTGTGATTTGGCTTGCAAGAGTAATAAGAATAGAACAGTGAATTTTGCTGAGAGTGTTTTCCTGGTTTTTTCCACTATAAAACCCAAGAATTAATAAAATGTCATTGGCATAAAAGCATGTCTTGTGGTTTAAATCGGAGGACCGAAATTTACAAGAAGGAAAACTTCTAGACCATGAAAGCCATGAGATTATGAAAGTAGCTTTGTAGGGGTGTGAAAGGAAGGCTCTGGCTGAAAAAATACTAATGACTGCTCTTGTCATGCTTTTCACTCCAAAGCAGTGAAATTTTCCCTGGCCCTGACCTCTCAACACTGAAGAACTAGTTGGAACTGCTAACCCGTCAGAGCCCCAGAAATCTTCCTGGATGTCTGATCTTCTACAAAGTTCCACTCGGAGGTGGTCGTTTTTAAATTTTGGTTTGGGTACATGACCGGCTATACAAAGCTTGTGTCAGATGGTTATCTTTTCTGTCTTTTAGGGTGCTCCTGATGGCTGCGAGAGCAGTGACCAGAAGCGGCAATTAATCTGCCACATTATTTCTATGTGTGACTGCAGACTGTCATTGAAGCCGAGGACGGGCTTCCGATGGCAAAGGAGAGATGAATCTAATTTAAAAAAATCTCAAAATGATAGCTGGCAGAGCAGCATTTTGTACTAGCTAATGAGGCTAATTTGTTCTTAAAATACAAGTTGCTGTGCTTCCTATATTAAAATTCGCTTCTGATGTAAATACAGAAGATATAAATACAGAGGAGAGATGTATGCTGTATTTTTTTTTTTTTTTTTTGTAGCTTGGAGCCCATTCTAAAAGGGACTATTTAGAAAAGTAATTTTATTCTCTAAATTCAGGGAGATCTTTGCCTTTGGGCTTCAAATTCATGGACAGACGATGAGTAGCATTAGTATTACAAGGCAGAGAAAGGGGTGAGGTGATTTCTTCCCGGCTGTTGGAGTGTAAAGTGCACTGTCCTCGAGATTATGTCCCCAACCCTGGTGACTCAACTTTCTCATCCAGGAAATGAATACCGGGAGTGTACCACTTTTAAAGCAATTAAATAGTTCACTGACAAATGCTTTATTAACATTTAGGTATTTAATTAAATCTGTCTGAGAGAAACTTCATATTCCTAAATCAGGGCCTTTCTCTTCTTTCTCTCTTCACTGGGATGGGGAAGAGATTGTTCTCATATGGTCTCACTATGGAAGGAGATTTTTTTCTTATTCTTTTTGTTTTGGAACATTACAAAGAGCAGAGTCTTTAGATAAATTAAAGCAAATATTAAACAGAAAAGCCTTAAAAAAAATGGCACTCATTTTTTAAATGCTATTGGATAAGCTGTTTAAAAGAACAGTTTTGACCACATTCTGGAAGAAATAGATACTCTTTTAATGGGTCAATAACATTTAATGCCTAAAATTATACAAAGCAATTATCTGTATCTAGTTTAATATCCAGTCTATCTAAGGGATTTATGCGACTCTAGATTTTGCTTCTTAACACTGGGCTTTGATTTTTCAGCACATAACAGAAAAACCAAGGTTTTGGCTTCCCCAGCCTTATCTCAATTTAACTTCAGATACAGGAACAAGGAAAAAGCTATGTTATTTTATATGAATAAATTAATGAATTATGTCTGGGACTTTGAATGTGTCTGTAACAGATAAATTTTGCCATTTCTGGTTTTAAAAGCTTGTGAGCGGCCATCTAAGATCTTCCACTGGTCTCACCCCACCAGGAGCAAGGGAGAATGAAGAAAACCAAAGACACAACGGAAAATTAGTCCAAAGGACTAATGGACCACAAGTACCACAGCCTCCACTAGACTGAGTCCAGCACAACTAGATGGTGCCCAGCCACCACCACTGACTGCTCTGACAGGGATCACAATAGAGGGTCCCACACAGAGCTGGAGAAAAGTGTAGAATAAAATTCTAACTCACAAAAAAAGACCAGACTTACTGGCCTGACAGAGACTGGAGAAACCCTGAAAGTATGACCTCTGGACACCTTTTTAACTCAGTATTGAAGTCACTCTTGAGGTTCACCCTTCAGCCAAAGATTAGACATGCCCATAAAACAAAACAAGACTAAATGGGCACACCAGCCCAGGGGCAAGGATGAGAAGACAGGAGGGAACAGGAAAGCTGGTAATGGGGAACCCAAGGCTGAAAAGGGGAGAATTAACACTTCATGGGGTTGGCAACCAATGTTACAAAACAATATGTGTATTAATTGTTTAATGAGAAACTAATTTGCTCTGTGAACCTTCATCTAACACATATAAAAAAGAAGAGGAAGAAGAAGAAAAAAAAGCATCTCATAAGCCTGGTGAGCATAAGTGCCCATAAGGACTCCTGGGAAACACAAATCTCTCCCAGAGTCATTGCTAAGTGCAAGGGGAAACCCTGCCTGGGGGGCAGTGATAGCAGCAGGCTGTTTCTGAGGGTCAAGCACTGTACTCAGTGCTTTGCATACACTTACTCGTGCAATCACCACCAAACCTTGTGAAACAAGTACTATTATTATTTCCATTTTACAGATAAGGAGACTTAGACACCAAGAGGGGAAGTAGTTGGCCCAGCATCAACCAGCTAGTAAGTGGCAGAGCTCACATTTGAACCTAGCTGGGCTGGCTGCAGAGCCTGTGAAGATCTAGAACTCAAGCTGTTTACCCTGCAAGCTTGGTTTTAAAACAGGGATGTTTTTGGCAGCCCTTTCAGGCATATCTTGTTATCTTTGGAAGCAGAAAAACCAGGGTCATGGATTAGGGAGTAATTTAAGGCTTTGTTGTTCTGGCTAGCTGCCGTTGAGTTGCCTCCAACTCGTGGCAACTCCATGTACAACAGAATAAAACGTTGCCCAGGTCTTGAGTCACCTTCATGGTCATGGGTATATTTGAGTCCATTGTTGTAGCCACTGTATATTTTGAGTGTCTTCCAACCTGGGGAGCTCATCTTCCAGCACTATATCAGACAATGTTCTGTTGTGATCCATAGAGTTTTCATTGGCTAATTTTTGGAAGTAGATCACCAGGCTTTTCTTCCTAGCCTGTCTTAGCCTGGAAGCTCCACTGAAACTTGTCCATCTTGGGTGACTCTACTAGTATTTGAAATACCAGTGGCATAACTTCCAGAATCATAGCAACATGCAAGCCACTACAGCATGACAAACTGACAAATGGGTGGTGTCTTATACCCCTACACCAAAAATAAAAACCAGTTGCAGTCGAATCGATTCTGACTCATGGTGAGCCCATGTATGTCAGAGTAGAACTGTGCTCCATTGGATTTTAAATGGTTGTGATGTTTTGGACATAGATTGCCAGGGCTTTCTTCCAAGGTGCCTCTGGGTAGATTCGAACCACCAACCTTTTGGTTATTAGCTGAGTGTGTAATACACCTGAGAGTGGTGATAGAATGAATGTGTAGGGATCCAGCTGTCTCTCAGCTGGTTTTAAACGGGGGTGATGGAATGGAGACCTGCTTCTTTTCATGAGTGCTGCAACATGAAGTGAAGGTAGAACAGAAAGCATTTTTGGCTTCCTGAACAGGATCCACTGGCTTCTTCTTTTGCTTCACTCCAAGTGGTGCTTGATCTTGGTAATTGTCCCACTGGTACTGCACGCATTAAGAGAGACAGTGCAGTAGAGTGGAAAGAAAATGGACTCTGGAAAGAGCCAAACTTGGATTTAAACCCTGACTCTGCCATTTTTTAGCTGTGTGACAGTTGGCAAATTATTTAACCTCACGATACCTCAAATGGAAACCCTGGTGGAGTAGTGGTTAAGTGCTACAGCTGCTAACCAAAGGGTCCGCAGTTCAAATCCACCAGGCACTCCTTGGAAACTCTATGGGGCAGTTCTACTCTGTCCTGTAGGGTCTCTATGAGTCGGAATCAACTCGACGGCACTGGGTTTGGTTTTTGGTTGGTATGCCTCAAGTCTTCTCATCCACAACATGAGGTGAGTGGTGTTTACCTTCCAGGGCTATTGTGAGCGTAATTAATGAAATACAGTCTGTGACAATGTCTAGCACATGGAAGGCACTCAATGTGTGTTAGCTCTCATTCTCCCAAACCAGACCAAAAAGTTTTTCAGCAGGAACAATGGAACATGCCAACTACTACCACCAAGACTGGTTTACCAACTTGTTTGTGTGCTAGAAATGGAAGGCATTGATCACAATTCCAAGTCACTAAGGAGTCCTGGGAAACCCTGATGGCATAAAGGTTAAGAGCTCTTAAGGTTGGCAGTTCAAATCCACCAGGCGCTCCTTGAAAACCATATTGGGCAGTTCTACTCCCTCCTACAGGGTCGCTATGAGTCGGAATTGACTCCATGGCAACAGGTTGAGGAGTCCCTGAGTGACGCAAACAGCTAAGTGCTCGGCTACTAACTGAAACACACCCAGAGGCACTTGAAAGACAGGCCTGACAGTCTGCTTCCAAAAGGTCACAGACTGAAAGCCCTATGGAGCACAGTTATACTCTGCTCATACAGGCTTGCCGTGACTCAACTCGATGGCAACTAACAGCAACAAACAGAAGCCACACCAGTTTTATTATTGAAGGTGTAGATCCAAGTTTACTGATACAGGACTTAAATGAGGGGTGATGGAGAACAATGCTTATCCTGATGGTAACAAGAGAGTTAAGGCAATTAAACTGGGTTTTACCCCTCCAGAGTCCAACACTTGTTTTCCCAAGTACAGTGAGTTACAGAGATAGCACATAATGTACCAATAATGAAAATAACTCTGTGAACAGCAAGGAAGTAAGTTGGGGCTACTTCCACCCACACAGAGATGAATGTTGTGTGCAGAAGCCCAGTGGAATACAAATGAACTGCTGTATATGAGAAATAAGAGGCTGAGGCTCTGGGACATATCGACATATCTTAAGAAGGAACTTGCACACTTTTTCTCACCTCTGTTTCCCCAAAGTAAGATCATGGACACAAGGATTCCTTTCCTGTAGGGCCATCACTGGCTGTAATAAAACACCATGCACAGTGTGATGAAAGCTTGCTGTTTGGAGGCACTCAGTATCCAGAGCTTCTGGTTCTCATCGCTAACTCTCTAGATGCTCTTCCGTGTGTCCTTATTCAGGGCACGGTTCACTGGCAGCAGGTGTTTGTTCATTCTGATAAATGTCAGCTTCTTAACATTCCCTTTGGAGAGGGAAGGGTGACAGACACTGGTCCTGCCCTTGCTGAACTGAAGGCCTTCTGCAGAGCATAGTAGAGGGCAAGAAAATTACGTACTCTGTAGCCACTGGGCTGGAGCTGGCCCCAGCCTCTCCTCCCCTCACCAGGGTAGGGATGACTTGGCATCAGCTGACATGCCCCAGGTGTCCTGCCATCATTGGCTGATCTAGACTCTGGCAACCCCCAGCCTCCCAGGATATACAAGGAGACAGGAAGCCCAAGGCTCCTAAGTGGTACCTTCAGGGTTTCTGAAGTGCATTAATGACTAATTGAGTATCACTGCTCTGCTGTCTGTCAAGCTGCTTCCATCCCTTCTCATTCCTTTTCCTAGTGTTTTGCTTTCTGAAGGCTCACTTAATCAAATATCCTGCTCAGCCAATTGAATGAGTGTGGAATCATACAACACACCAAGGCGCTGTCCAAGGTACTCAACCCTACAGTTAATTACTACAAATTGCTGTTACTACCAAAGGCTATGCTCCATTTTTGTGTCTGTGAATTCTCCTCCTTGCAAATATAAAGGATAATGATTGACAAAGAGAAGAAAAGTGATTAAGGAGCATTAATGGAGTTTTGAGATAAAATGAGAGAAGATGAGGTTTTGTGACTTGCCACGTGGCCATCTTCCAAATATGTATTTTCAACTTTAAGGGAAGCATGAAGTTGAGGTGTGTTCAACTACATGAAAATCCTTCTTAATCAATAGATAGTTATTGATATATTATCTGCTGTATCACTGCACTGCTATAAATCTTGAGAGAGGTTTAGAAAATGTCTAGACATGGTTCAAGCTTTCAGGAGACTTATCAACCTAGTGAGGAAGACATAATGTGCACGTGTGAAACAATCCAAGCAATATATGGTTAAGTGGTTGATTTTGTGGTAAAGACTAGAAGGGATTAAAAAAAAAAAAACCCATTGCCATGAATTGGGAAATATGGAAGATCAGAGAAGTCTAATGCTCTCAGAGGAGGTGTGACTTGGACTTATGTTCAAAGATGGCTAGGACTTGGCTAGATAGAGGGGGAAAGTGAAGGTGTGCATGTGGGCACCAACAGTAGTTGCCTGGATGTCCCCATCTGGGTTGAAACTGATGCAAAATATTTATTATTATCTTTTGTTGCCGCTCGAGATAAGGAATTATAAAATAAAAATAATTCTAATAAATATGGAATTTTAGAATACAAAATTATTTTACATAAATTAAGAACTTGAAGGTCATTGTGCAACCTGGTTACAGCTTTTGTTTTAATAAAAAAAAAAATGTCCCCAGCAGCTAAGTTTCAATTGTCTTCTCAAATGTCTGGTGGACTTACATAAAATGGGCAGAAAACCTGCTCTTCCTAATCTGCAAGGTTTTAAGTATGAAACTGGATTAGGGTAAAAATAAATAAATAAATGTAAAAAGAAATAGGGTATAATAATAAAATAGAAAATACTATTATTGTTACAGAGCAAATGGTATAGATAAAGGAGACAAGGATGGTAATAAGCAGCGTTTTAAGAGTTATACTTGAGGCTCCTTTGGATCGCAGAGGTGAAGACTGGACTCTTACTGGCAATTCTGAGTGCAGTTTAAAAACTTCCACCCCTGTGACTCGGACTCGTTTATAGCGACTAGATCAGCTCGTTTACACCTGTGTTTTAACCTGAATCTCTTATTACCTTTATCTGTGCAAGGCTCCTTAGATGGTATGTTCATTGAGTGGAATGATTTTTGTTTTCAGAGAGGAAAATTTTACAAATTGTGCTTCACTTGTATTTCAGGACTTGAGCTGTTTTCTCCTGGGAAAACAGCTTTTTGCTTGGCAAAAATGGATGTGAAGCATTGGCGCAAACGAAAGGCCGTTTTCATTGCAAAGAAAACTGCCTTTTGCTTTTGCCAAAAAAAGCAAAACATATGAGACAAAACCCACAAATATTTCCCTGTTTGCAAACCCTGTGAAAACGTGGTTTTTCACCAGTGGTGAGAATATTTTCCCGCACAACTCTTCCTGTTTCTAAAAAATATAATTTCAGTGGTAAAAGTCATACTTTACACCCGCAAGACCTCATTGCTATCACAGAATATCATGAATATTGTTATTGAACATGCTGACTACATTTTCTGTCAGTGTGGTATTGGAGGAGATATGGTCCCTACCCTGTAAAATTATGGTCTCAACAAAGTAAAATGAAAAATGTACTGAGAAATGGTGGACCACTGACACCAAGCAACAAAGATGGAAGAGGAAAGGTGTTTGGGTTCAATTTGGATTTGATATATAGAACCTAGGTGAATGAATAAAGACTTAAGGAAACAGTAATGAAAGAGAATTAAAAAGTGGTAATAATATAATGCGGTTGAAATAGCATTGAAATGATGTTTGAGAGAATTGGATTCCAGCCCTGGGTGCAACCTTTGGCGAATCAGCTCAGTCTCTTGTGGGCTCAGATTTACCATCTGAAAACAATATGCTTCAATGAAATGACCATTCAGATTCCTTTCAGATCTAAAATTTTGCAATAACCAGAATTCAAATGCCTTTGTAAAATACTGAAATCATGAGTATCAAGGGGTCACCACTAATTATTTGACCCTCTTGATTCCAACATGACCCACTGAAGGCAGAGGGTTACTTCAGTGTTTTTAATTGCTCTTACATGGAGGTATTCACAAAACAGATTTAATTGTTAATTTTTTTGTGCCTATGATTGCCTTTAGTATCAATATGCTTTTCCTCATGCCTATGCTAAGCCCTTCCTACTGTAATTAAGCTAATTTTTTCTCATTTTCCCCAATGAAGTAGCAAGCATCCACTCACCATTTTTATATAATTAAAATATTTAATATATTCATACAGGTGTGATTCACTTGAAGTAATAGATTTGCTCAGTAAAATGGGGTGTAAATAAATTTGTGGTGTGTGGAATATTTTTAAAAATATTCAGCTTTTAAAGCAATTCAATGGTGAGGTTTTTTATTCAGCAAGGAACCATTTTATTAAATGCATTTCCAAAAGTGAATTTATTTTACACAAATTTATTTTTGTGGGCATTGCAGAGAACTCTACATTCATGAAGCGTTCAGATATATTTATGGATGTTGGATCCATAGTGGATTTTAAAGACAAATTTAGATAAGTTTGAGGCACACTCTTAACCTGTGAGGATAACATATGGAGTGACTACACTCTCTGAGATTTGTGTTGAGATGTCGTAGGTTTGTATTTACAAAGGTAAAAAAAAAAACAAACAGTTGCCATGGAGTCTATTCCAACTCATGGTGACCCCATGTGTGTCAGAGTAGAACTGTGTTCCACAGGGTTTTCAGTGGCTGACTTTTCAGAAGTAGATTGCCAGGCCTTTCTTCTGAGGTGCCTCAAATCTCCAACCTTTTGTTTAGCAGCCAGTGTGTTAACCATTTGTACCACCCAGGGACTCCAGCATTCCCAAAATTCCTGTTTCTCCTACATGTGATACCTGAGACTGAGGTATTTGCCACCAGCTGAACAATTTTCCTGGGCAAGTGGATTTTCAATGCCCACTGCTGTTGAGTCGGTTCCAACTCATAGTGACCCTCTAGGGCAGAGTCGAACTACCCCTTAGGGTTTCCAAGGCTGTAAATCTTTACTGGAGCAGACTGCCACATTTTTCTCCTGCAGAGAAGCTGGTAGGTTCGAACCATCGACCTTTCAGTTAGCAGCCAAGCGCTTAACGACTATGCTACCGGGGTTCCTTGGATTTCTGATAGGTGTGGCTCGTAGAAAAGCAGCTTAAAGCCACATTCCACGTGTTTATATTATCTGTATAAAAACGTGATTGCTATTAAACTAATAAGCATAATTGTAACTAATCACTACTTGCACGTTCAATTAGTTATATAATTAATAAGTTCAAGGTAGCAAATTACTATTAAAGAAAATCTATGAAGAAAGCATTTAGGAACGGTCAGATACCTTTTAAACTACTTTAGGTTTATAAACACTCTACTACCAGTACACTCATACTTACTTAGGTACTTTCCTTCTCTCTCTTCACCCCTCCCCTCCCCTTCCCTCTCCTCCGTTCTCTCTTTCTTGCAGCACAGCTCACTGTAAAACAAACATTCAGGTAGAATAAGACTGTATGAAGTAAAACGAAAAGTTTTCCAAAGCCCCACTTCTCAAAAGTTACCATGGTACTCGACTGATATCCTTTCAGCCAGACATCGTCTGTGGAAATGTACACGTGCACACATTCACGTATGCGCACACGCAGACGGTGCAGATTGCATCTTGGTAAACTGTAGAGAGTAATGGTTAACAGCTCATTCTGGAACCAGGCCACCTGAGTTCAGTTCCCAACTCTGACAATCATGTGTCAGACATTACAGCAGGCACATTAATTATTATACATATATTATATGTATATATATACACATATATATAAACCCAGTGGTGTAGTGGTTAAGTGCTACGGCTGCTAACCAAAAGGCCAGCAGTTTGAATCCACTAGGTGCTCCTTGGAAACTCTATGGGGCAGTTCTACTCTGTCCTATACGACTTAATGGCAACAGGTATGGTTTGGCTTTTTTATATATATAATACATAGGTATATACATAACATACATATATATAATTTGTTTTTGTTGTTGTTGAGAATATACACGGCAGAACAAATACCAGTTCAACAGTTTCTACATGTACAATTCAGTGACATCGATTCATTCTTCGAGTTGTGCAATCTTTCTACCCTCCTTTTCCGAATTGTTGTCCCCCATGAGCATAAACTCACAGCCTCCTAAGTTTCCTATCTAACCTCTCTAGTTGCTGTGTCCATTTGATCCCATATAGATAGGTCTTAAAAGAGCACAGTGCTCAAGGCAGGCATTCTTCATTGGTTAAGCTAACCTATTCTTTGGTTTTAAGAAGTTCTCAGGGGATATTTTTGGTTTAAGCTTTAAGGTTTAAGGTTATCTCAGGGCAATAGTTTCAGGGGTTCATCCAGCCTCCTCCATGGCTCCAGAAAATCTTGATTCCGTGAGAATTTGAAATTCTTTTCTGCATTCTCCCTCTTTTGATCAGGATTCTTCTATAGACTCTTTGATCACAATGTTCAGTAATAGTAGCCGGGTACCATCCAGTTCTTCTGTTCTCAAAGGGGCGGTTGTTCATGGAGACAATTAGTAATACATCCCCTTTCCCTGTCCTATTCCTGACTCTCCTTCTCCCTCTGTTATTCCAGGTGAATAGACACCAGTTGTTGTGCCCTCCATGCCCTCTTACAAGCTCTTAAGACCCTGGGCACTGGGAGGTAGAACAGAAGCACTATCCATGATATTAGCCAATTAGTTGGAATGTCCCAAGGAATGAAATCCCATAAGGTGTTTGCTTGTACATAACCTCAGCAGCTATTTTTTTTTTGTCACTGTTGTAAATATATCTGTCCCACACTTTTTGTCAATTCAACTTTTTACAGATGTATGACTTACTGACAGTAATTACATTAATCGACTGTGCAATCCTACCCTTAATCAATGTGATTTTTTCATCACTGTAAACCGAAACTCCGTGCTCCATAAGCAATAACCTTCCTCCTCCCCCTCCCTCCTGCCCCTGGTGCCACTAAGAAACCTTGGTCTGTATACATTTGCCTGTTCTTGTGTTTTCATATAAGTGAGGTCATACAATATTTGTCCTTTTGTGACCGAGTTATTTCACTTAACATAATGTATTCAAGCTTCATCCATATTGTATCAAGACTTCATTTCTCTTACTGGCTGAGTAGTATTCCATTGTATGTATGTACCACATTTTGTTTAACCATTTATCCATCGTTGGGTATTTAGGTTGTTTCTACCTTTTGACTATTGTGAATAGTGCTGCAGTGGGCATTGGTATACTAGTCTCTGTTTGAGTCTCTGGTTTCAAGTCTTTTGGGTACATACTCAGGAGTGGAATTCCTGGGTCATATGGTAGCTCTACTTTTAGTTTTTTGAGGAACCACCACACTGTTTCCCAAATCGGGTGTACCATTTTGCATTCCCACCAGCAATGGATAAGGGTTCCAGTTTCCCCACATCCTCGCCGAGATTTGTTATTTTCTCTTTCTTTTTATTAGTATTTTTTTTTATCTTAGCCATCTAAGTGGAAGTGAAATGGAATCTCACTGTGGTTTTGATTTGCATCTCTCTGATACCGAATGATTTTGAGTATCTTTTCATGTGTTTGATGGCCATTTGAACGTCTTTTGTGAAATGTGCGTTCAATTCCTTTGCCCGGTTTTGATTGGGTTATTTATATTTTTGTTGTTAATTTGTTCAAGTTTTATATATGTTTTGGTTATTAGATTTTTATCAGATATGTGGTTTCCAAAGATATTCTCCCAGTGGGTAGTTTGTCTTTTCACTTTTTTGGCAAAGTCTTCTGATGAACAAATTTTTTAATTTACACGAGGTCCCATTTATTTTTTTTGTCTTTTGCTGTTTGTGCTTTTGTTATTATGCTAGATAATCTATAGTTAAAAGCTAGGCCTGACAGTGTTATCCCTGCTTTTTCTTCTAAGAATTGTATTGTTTTAGTTTGCACATTTAGGTCTTTTATCCATTTTGAATTTGGTTTTGTGTATGGTGTGAGGCATGGATCCTGTTTCGTTTTTCTGCAGGCGCATTCATTCTTTATCAACTTATCAGTTGTTTACGGATTGCTGAAAACATAGGAGACACTGTTGTTGTTGTTAGCTGCTATGAAATCGGCCCCAACTCATGGCAACCACATGCACAAGGGAACAAATGCTCCCCAGTCCTGTGCCATCCCCATGATTGGTTGCTGATTGGACCACTGTGATCCATAGGGTTTTCACTGGATGATTTTCAGTAGTAGACAGTCAGATCTTTCTACCTGGTCTGTCTTAGTCTGGAAGCTCCTCTGAAACCTGTTCAGCATCATAACAACATGCGAGCCTCCATTGATGGACGGGTGGTGGCTACCAGACACTGTTAGGCACTTTAAATATATTCTGTCGTTAATCATTGTAACAAGCCCCAGGAAAGAGTTGTTGTTACTATCTTTGTGTGACAGGGCAATGCTCTACATGGTTTGGATTGCTCATAAAGTATGGCTACTCAGTCCCAAGAGGTGGTGCTTCATTTGACAGCCCTCCCCTCAACATCTTGATCTGCTTATCTACAAGGCTGCAAACCTCTTAAAAGTGTTTGATGTAAATTTTTGTGTGTACGGGGTGGAGGTTGAATAGGGAATCTTGACCGGCTTTCTGCTGCCAAAGGGCACTGCTTCCTGAAAAGAGGCTGGTCTGGGAATCATACCCAAAGTGTGAAGCTAGTGAAGCCCACAGCTCCTGTGGTAGCAGCTGGCTCTAAAGAGGCTTCTCTATATTGGTAAATTTAAGGGGTGAGCTGCCCCTCCTTGAGAATCTTGGTGGAAGGACTCCAGCCACAGTTCCAGGGCTCTTAGAATTAAATCACTCTCAAATTCCCCTTCCTTATTTTATGGGAGTTCTGAGCTGAACCAGTCTGTCCCTTCCAGAGAAGCCATTTGAAGCCCATTGCCATCCTACGCACATGGTGTCAAGAGTGGCCCATGGCGGCCATTTCCTCATGAGTGTCGCCTGTGTGGCTGGCACTGTTCTAGGCACTGAGATAGAGCTTGTCACAAGGCAGGTAATGATCCTAGCCCCATGGAGCTTGCATTCTACTTGTAGGAAACAAACAAAAAAGAAACAGAAATAAAGAAAACATCAGGTACTAACGTGGCTCCCAAAGATGGCTTAGAGCCGTTGATCCTCAACCCCACCAAACACAAAGCTCTCTTTAAAATAATAACTAGGCCCCCAGGCACCCTTTTCACTCACTACTAAAGTCACTCCTGAGGTTCACCCTTCAGCCAAATATTAGGCCCATTAAACAAAACAGGGGCCAGGACGAGAAGGCAGGAGGGAAATGAGGAACCCAAGGTCAAGAAAGGGAGAGTATTGACATGTCATGGAGTTGGCAATCAATGTCACAAAACAATATGTGTATTAATTTTTTAATGAGAAACTAATTTGCTCTGTAAATGTTCTTCTAAAGCACACACACACACACAACAGATGAATGGACTAACTGTAGTACATACACACAGTGGAATACTATACAGCTTGTACTGCTCCATTTACTGCCTTGGTATGAAATTCATAGAAGATATAACAAACCTACAAATATAATTTAAAAGTTCACGATATAATACAATTTACTTGAGTATGAGTATATTTATATAAATATATAAATAAACCAAAACAAAACCCTCTGCTGTAGAGTTGATTATGACTCACAGCGACCCTATAGGGCAGAGTAGAATTGCCCCATAGAGTTTCCAAGGAGAACCTGGCAGATTCAAACCGCTGACCTTTTGGTTAGCAGCCATAGCACTTAACCACTTCACCACCAGGGTTTCCAAATATATAAATAGGAAATAAATATTTTAAAAAATTTATTTTTATTTAACATAACATAAATATATATTAAATATAATATAAAAAGATAAACAAAAGGGAAGTAATTTATCAAAATGTAATATGTATTGCAATATGTAAATGCAAGGGCACAACTACCCTAGATGTTGCTATTTCTCTGGTGGCGACCCCCAGCTTTATGTAGATTCTCACTTGTGTTTATTTTTCTCTATCACTGTTGAAAGCTTATACATATTTATGTCTTCCCTCTGAATGGGGAAAAAAAGTTTTAGCATGTTTTCTGGTCTTTTTTTTTTTTACTTTACCCTCTTCTTCTGCTATTGTTTGGAGTTTTAGGTCTGAATTATCATAGATATGATAGTCCCACATATCCACAGGGGATATGTTCCAAGATCCCCGTGGATGCCTGAAACCGCAGATAATACTGAACCCTAGTTATACTATGTTTTGTTCTATACATACATACCTATGATAAAGTTTAATTTATAAATATGGTACAGTAAGAGGTTACCAGCAGTAACTAATAATAAAATAGAACAATTATAACATATACTGTGTATAAACATACTGTATTAAAAGTTATGTGAATATAGGCCCCAGTGAGACAGAGCGGGACAGAGAGAGATTTCATCACGCCACTCATTTAACATTTGTGCACCATGGTTGACCACAGGTAGCTGAAACCATGGGTAAGGAGGGCTACCGTATTTGTGGTGGCTGGGTCGGGGGGCGGGGATCATTACCATTACCACTGGCCTGTCAGTGGAGGCTTGTGTGTTGCTGTGGTGCCAAACAGGATTCAGCAGAGCTTCCAGGCTAAAACGGACTAGGAGGAAAGACCTGACAGTCTACTTGTGAAAATCAGCCATTGAAAACCTATGGAACACAAAGACTGGATATGCAACCAGCCAGGGTATCATTTCATTCTGTCGTGCACGGGGTTGCCATGCGTTGGGGGCCAACTCAGTGGGAACTAACAACAACAACATTATGCAGAAAGGGCCAGTTTTACTTCTGTTTTCTATACCTTTTAACTTATTTCTCATTCTTTATTTTCCTGAAGCTTTCTGTGAGAGTTCCTTGATCTGATCTTCCAGATCACTAAATTGTTCTTCGGCTGTATTCATTCTGATATTTAACCTACCCATCGAATCCTTTACTTGGACAATTACATTTTTCTATATACAGTATATGTAATAGTTGTATCTTCATAGTCACTTATTCCGCTTGCACGTATCCAGTATCCTCCTTTGTGTTGGGGGCTATTTATTCTGCTCATTTAAAATTCTTGTCCTGTCTTTTCCATTACTTTTGCTTCCTCTGGAAGAGTTGTTTTGTTATTTTTCTCTGTGAGTTCATCTTTTGTTCCACTGGGACTGTTAACTGCATTACCTACCAGTGTTTGTCTTGGGGGAAGGAAGAAAGTCTACTTGTGCTTTCCAGGCTAGCTTAGGTTTGGGGAGGTGGTGGCTGCTCCTCAGGCAAATAGCCCCTTGTATTACATTCTTGCTCAACCACTTGCTGTTTTCCTTGCTATAGGCATCATTTGTTCCCCAAGGAGTCTCCCAGTGCATCTGTCCAGCAAATGTTGTGGTAGGTGGCAAGGAGAAGATGCTCCAGTTCTAGCCAGGCTGCCTGCACTCACTGCTGTAGCTTCCTTTTCCTGCAGACACTGATGCTTCCCTGATGTTACCTTTCCAGCTCCAAGCGGTGCTCGGCTGGTGTTGTTGCACAAAATGATTTCCAAAGAAAAATGCAAGTGAGAGCAAAGGGCGTGAGTGGAAAGAAGGGATCCTGTGGCTCTGGCTCTCTCCCACTCTAGACCTCATTCCTCTCATGCTAGTTGCCAAGCTCAGCTCTGCAGTCCTTCAACCTCAACCTCCCACCTCTTCTGTGCTGACTTTATCCAGGGTGGGATTCAGGGGAGTCAGCAGCCCACGCTAGTTTACTATTTTTTGGACTTGACTTATTATCACTTGTCTCTCCATAATGAAAGAAATATTAATTTGGCTTAAACCAAGGCTGTTTTAACATCTGATTGGGAGGGCATTCAGAATAAAACATATAAACTATGAGATTTTAGATGTACTTTTTTTTAAATAACTTTAATATACAAAAAGAGATTATTTCAAAACTTAATCAATGGTCTTATTAATATTTCATCTCAGTGGAAGCCCACACACTGAGCTCACCCAGTAACTTTGCCTTTAGGCAGATAGGATTTAGCTGGTTGGCTTTTTGAGCCTCAATTTCCAAATATAGAAAATGAAAAAGCACTTCTGAGGACACCTGTCTATACAGTTGTCCGTCATAATTTCAAAGGCCACCCACTAATACCACTACTGTGGAGAGTGCTTTTTGGTGGGGGAGGATAAATTGGAATCATTCCTTCATTCAAAACATATTTATTAAGTACCAACTGTGCCAGGCCCTATGCCAAGGTTCTCATAAGACATTATTTTATGTGAGTGATACCCAGAGTTTTTAAGTGTAAACTAATCATGCATCCTATGACAGTGTTTTCATGTCCTATTAAGATTCTGGACTTGTACTAAAATTTGGATTACGTTATCCACGAAACTTTAGTTCAATAATACCTTGGTGGTTCTAGAAATACTGTTTATTCGTTGGGTGACTATTTCCTTAGACCACCCCTTTTCGGCCTCTGATAAAGAAAAAAGGTGACGTCCTGGCCTGGAGACATAGGAGCTGAGAGCAAAGAGTCAACAGGGGACTGTTGTGGCTGTTACCTGCTGTTTAGTCAGCCCTGACTTATGGTGACTTCTTACAAAATGGAACAAACGTTGACCAGTCCTGTGCCATTCCCATGATCGGTTGCGGACCAGACCGTCGTAATCCATAGTGTTTCACTGGCTGATTTTCAGAAGTAGATCACCAAGGCTTTCTTCCTAGCCTGTCTTAGTCTGGAAGCTCCACTGAAATCTTTTCAGCATCATAGCAACACACAAGCCCCGCTAACAGATGGGTGGTGGCTTCACTTAAGGTACATTGGCCAGGAATTGAACCTGGGTCTCCTGCGTGGAAGATGAGAATTCCACCATTGAACCACCACTGCCCCCAGCAGAGGGCACTCCTAGGCAAATACCTGAGGTAGGTGCAATGGCCCAGATGTTGCACAATAGATTACCTGGACAGGTCACTAAAATGCAGAATCTGGGATCCTTCCAAGAGGTACTGAACTAGTGTCTCTGGGCTGGGGGGCCCAGAAGTCTGAAAGGCTTAGGGGCTTGGTTATGTGTGGGGGTCTCCTGTGAGTGTATGATAGACCAGGTGGTGGCTCTCCACATAGGAAGAAGAAAAGGAGGACCCCAATGGATGGCCAACATTGAAGAGGCACTCTGCACAGTACCCCTTGGATGGGTTGAGCCATAATAACTAAAACCTGTTGCCCTCCAGTTGATTCTGGCTCATAGTGATCCTATAGGAAGAGTATAACTGCCCCACAGGGTTTCCAAGAAGTACCTGGTGAATTTGAACTGCCAGCTTTATGGTTAGCCACCGCAGCTCTTAACCACTATGCTACCAGGGTTTCCCCTAAGTACCTAAAAAAAAAGTACCTAGCACTGTGCAAATGGTGAGGCTAGTGAGGTAGGCAGAGATCAGACTGTGCAAGGCAGGTTAAATTTTGTCTTTATCCTAAAAGCAAGTGGAAGCCATTGAACAGTTTAGGAAGGGGAGTAACATGATCAGATGGCAGGATGAAAGGCCACTCTGCTTCATTGTGGATTGGGACGGGCAGCATGGCTGCAGGCAGGACAGATGGGAGACTGTCACAGTTTCCAGATGAGAGATGATGGTAGCTTGGACTGGGGTGGTGCGGAAGTAATGAAAATGAACAGATGTGAGAAATATTTAAGTGGTTAAATTGGTAAGACATGATGCTAGATTGGATGTGGGGGTGGTTGAGAGTGGAGGAGGCTATCAGGAATCACTCCTGGATTTCTGGCTTGAGCAATTAGATGGATAATGGTGCTATTCACTGAGAGGGAAAACAGTGGGAGAAAACTGGTTGAGAATTATGATGTTTATAATCAATCTATTTCCTTTGGTTACCTCTGTTTTCTGTTGCCCAACAGGATCACTTTTATCTCCATGTTCTCTTCTCCATAATGGACTGAGTCATTGTTCAGGGCCCTGCTCTAAAGAGAAATGATTCCTAAACCAGCGGTTGATCAGTACAGGGAAGGCCATTGGGTAAAATAACTGGGAGAGACATGAAACTATCAAGTCCCACCCCAGCAATTGTGGGAAGGGAAGGACATGAATGCTTTAGTCTTGGACATTCTTCAATATGGTTATTAAGTTATTAGCATCAATCTCTCCAGCTTTCATATTCCCTTCCCCCACACATACCCACTCCCACGCATGTATCAGAGTTGGCTAACAAGCACTGACTGTTTCCAGTTTCCTTTCCTTTATTTTTTTCCTGACCCTCTGGAGCTAATGAGCAGAGAAATGTTCAAAAGGCAGGCTAAAGGCATTATTCAGGCAGTGACATTTACTGAGTCCTCTTGTGAACAAAACACCTTACTTGTTTTTCTCAAGAGGTAAAGAAGAAATAGCTCTCAAGGAAATAAAGACAAAGTGAAAGCAAAGTAATGGCTAGTCCACAGACTGTATAATCCACTCCTGAGAGACCGAGAGACATGTACCGGAAGACGGCACACAGAAGCTGGGAGGGAGGTCAGTAGAGGGAGACAACTGAGCCACTGGCTTTAATATTTTAGAGGGGAAGGCTGGCAGGCCACTTGAAGCTATTGGGTTGTTTTGATTCTAGGGTTTTATAGACTTGGGCAGCTTCCTCTTACTTTTTCACTGGAAAGTACATCTTAAATGCCCCACCTGGTGAGCAAGCTGCTGAGGTAAATCCTTGAAAGTTATAAGGGCATCTTCCTGTTTGTCTTTTGTGTGCAATTTTAGAGCAAAGGAAATTAATTCCCTCTATCTAGTGGGTGAATTGATCACATGAAATTATTGAAGTAAAGTGGAAAATAATGTTTACAAGCCCGGAAATGCCAAGGGTTGCCAGCAGCAACTAGAAGCTGAAAGAGACAAAGAAGGACCTTTCCCTAGAGCTGATGCCCTGAATTCAGACTTCAAGCCTCTAGAATGGAGAGAAAATAAATTTCCATTCTTTGAAGTCATCTATTTGCATTTTTTGTTATGGCGGCACTAGGAGGCTGACACAGATTATGTAGGGGGTGACTGGGAACACAGTGTGCTCCAGGTGTGAAGGTGAGATACAGGGAAGCACCTCCAGAAACTGAGATGACCAGTCTGGCAGGAGCCGAGGACAAGGCCGGAGAAATAGGAAGGGACCAGATGGTGGGAGGGCCTCTATATTTAGATATTGTTTTGGATATCATCTTAAAGACAATTTGAAGCTGCTGAAGAAGTTTAAGAAGAGGAACATGGTCAGACTTGCATTTTAAAAGGATCACTCTGGATTTAGTATATCAAACTAAACCAGCCCCCGGCTTGTGGCAACCCCATGTGTTACAGAGTAGAACTGCCCCATAGGGTTTTCTTGGCTGTAATCTTCTAGGCAGTTAGCCAGGTCTTTCTTCCAAGGAGCCTATGATGGATTCGAAGCACCAACTTTTAGTTTATTAGATCAGCAGCCAATCACAAACCATGTGTGCGACCCAGGCCCCTTGATTCAGTGTATAAAAGTCCCAAAAGAAAAAAAAAAATCAAAGAGATACTGAATTCTGTACTGAAGTTCAGTTTATGTATATTTATTGCACGATAATCTTTAATTTTCTACTAATCAGTATATTTCACTAACCTGAACACCATTTAACCAAATTGATCAAACAGTTATCTTGTTTGTAACAAATGGGAAAATAATTCGTGGGTAAGTGATAACTATATCATGTTCCCTTGTGTTGTGTCTCATTAACCTTCATAACAAGTGGGTCTCCTGTTAAAACTGATGGAATATAAAGTGATGTGATCAGCCTAATGAAGTATAGAGCAAAGGTTTTGTAAAGGGATGAATGATAAAGACTTCCTCCTTCAAAAATTGACCAGTGAAAACTTTATGAATAGCAGCAGAACATTGTCTGATATAGTGCCAGAAGATGAGTCTCTCAGGTTAGAAGGTACTCAAAATACAACTGGGAAAGAGCTGCCTCCTCAATGCAGTCAACCTTAATGGCATGGTTGGAGTCAAGCTTTTGGGACCTACATTTGCTTATGTGGCACAACTCAAAATAAGGAGTAACAGCTGCAAACATCCATGAATCTAGGGAAGTTGGAAGTTGTCAAAAATGAAATGGAACACTTGAAGATGGATATCCTAGGCATTAGTGAGCTGAGATGGAATGGTTTTGGTCATTTTGAATTGGTCAACCATATGGTCTACTACGCTAGGAATGACAAATGGAAGAAGAATGGCATCACATTTGTTGTCAAAAAGAGCATTTTAAGATCTATCCTGAAGTACAGCACTATCAGGGATAGGATAATATTCACATACCTATAAGGAAGATCAATTAATATGACTATTATTCAAGTTTATGTACCAACCACTAATGTCAAATATGAAGAAATTGAAGATTTTTACCAACTTCTGCAGTCAAGATGCATTGATAATTACTGGTGATTGGAATGTGAAAGCTGGAAACAAAGAGAAAATGATCAGTAGCTGGAAAACATGGTGATGGAAACAACACCAGAGATTGCATGATAGAATTTTGTAAGACCAAAGAATAATTCATTGGAAACAACTTTTTTCAACAGTATAAATGGTGACTATACATGTGGACCTAGCCAGATGGGATACACAGGAATCAAATCTACTTCATCTGTGGAAAGAGATGATGGAAAAGCTCAATATCATCAGTCAGAAAACAGGGCACGGGCCAACTTCAGAACAGATAATCAATTGCTTATAAGCAATTTCAAATTGAAGTTGAAGAAAATTAAAACAAGCCCACAAGAGCCAAAGTATGACCTCTAGTATATCGCACCTGAATTTAGAGACCATCTCAAGAACAGATTTGATGCATTGAACACTAATGACTGAAGACCAGACAAATTGTGGGATAACATCAAGGGCATGATACATGAAGAACGCATAAGGTCTTTGAAAAGACAGGAAAAAAGAAAAGACCAAAAAGGATGTCAAAAGAGATTCTGAAACTTGTTCTTGAATGTAGAATAGCTAAACCTAATGGAAGAAATGATGAAGTAAAAGAGCTAGGCAGAATTTCAAAGGGCAGCTCAAGAAGACAAACTAAAGAATTTTAATGACATGTGCAAGCACTGGAAACCCTGGTGGTGTAGTGGTTAAAAAGTCAGCAATTCGAATCCACCAGGTGTACCTTGCAAACTCTGTGGGGCATAGAGTCTCTAGGAGTCAGAATCGACTCGACAGCAACAGGTTTGTTTGTTTGTTTGTTTGTTTCTGGTGCAAAAACTTGGAGTTAGAAAACCAAATGGGAAGAACATACTTGCGTTTATCAAGCTGAAAGAACTGAAGAAAAAATTCAAACCTGGAGTTGCAATTTTGAAGGATTCTGTGGGCAAAATATTGAATGACGCAGGAAGCATCAAAAGAAGATGGAAAGAGTACACAGTCACTGTACCAAAAAGAATTGGTCGACGTTCAACCATTTCAGGAGGTAATATATGATCAAGAATGGGTGATACTGAAGGAAGAAATTCAAGTTTTACTGAAGGCATTGGTGAAAAACTGGGCTCCAGGAACTGATGGGATACCAATTGAGATGTTTCAACAAACAGATGCAATGCTGGAAGCACTCACTAGTCTGAGCCAAGAAATTAGGAAGACAGCTATCTGACCAACCAGCTGGAAGAGATCCATATCTGTGCCTATTCCAAAGAAAGGTGATCCAACACAATGTGGAAATTGTCAAACAATATCATTACTATCATGCGCAAGTAAAACTTTGCTGGTGAAAATTCAAAAACAGTCGCAGCAATACATTGACAGGGAACTGCCAGAAATTCAAGCTGGATTCAGAAGAGGACGTGGAATGAGGGACATCATTGCTGATGTTGGATGGATCATGGCTGAAAGCAGAAAATACCTGAAAGATGCGTACCTGTGTTTTATCGACTATGCAAAGGCATTAAACTGTGTGGATCACAAAAAATCATGAATAATTATGGGAATTACATAATACTTAATTGTCCCCATGCAGAAGCTGCATATAGATGAAGAGGCAGTTGTTCTAACAGAACAAGGGAGTACTGCGTGGTCTAAAATCAGGAAAGGTGTGCCTCAGGGTTGTATCCTTTCGCTGTACTTATTCAATCTGTATGCTGAGCAAATAATCCTAGAAACTGGACTATATGAGGGTAAGTCAAAAAGTTTTGTTACTACAGTTCCAGTTCACACATGCATGGGTTTTTTTCAAACAAAACATGTTTAAACATGTCTCTAGGACCAGTGGATGGCAGCAGACACGTTCTCTCAGTAATACACTTGTCTTAGTCCTGTTACGGTACCTTCTGGAAAAAAAAAAAAGAATAGCTTTTGTGCCATGGAAAAAAAAACAATTCTGAGGTCAGGGCTAATACCAAATTTTTAACGAAACTCAAGTGATCATCTCCTCAAATCATTGAAGCTTTGCAACAAGTTTATGGAAATGCTGCCCCACATAGAACAACAGTTTTTAGATGGATCAAGCATTTTAAGGAGGGTCAGGAAGATTATGGCTACTTTTTTGGGATTCCAAAGGGGTGGTCTTCATAGACTTCCTGAAAGGACACAGGACGATCACGAGGGCTCATTATGAAGAGGTTTTAAGAAAACTGAAAATCGCATTGATGAAAAGAAGGCCAGAAATTTGCACTGAGGAATTTTTTTCCATCACGACGACACACCTGCTCATTCTTTGAGGGTAGCAAAGGCTGTCCTATGAGGATTTTGTTGGGAGACCAACCCCATCCACCCTCCAGCCTTGATCTTACCCCTTCAGACTTCTTTTTGTTCCCAAAACTCAAAGAACATTTAAAAGGAACACAAGTTGAGTCTCCCGAGGGTGCCAAACCTACTGTTTTGACATGATGTAAATCGAAGAGCGCAGAGTTCCTGGGAAGGGTTAGAGAGATGGAAACACTGCCTGCTGAAGTGTATAGACCTAGATGGAGGATATGTTGAGAAACAATAGCCTCACATTTTTATATTTTTATTTAATAAAGGTTTCTATGATTTTGTAGCAATACTTTTTGACTTATCCTTGTATGAAGAAGAATGAGGGTCAGAATCGGAGGAAGATTCATTAACAACCTGCAGATGATCCAACATTGCTTGCTGAAAGGGAAGCGGTCTTGAAGCACTTACCAATGAAGGTCAAAGACTACAGCTTTCAGTATGGATTACGCCTCAACATAAACAAAACAGAAATCCTTACAGCTGGACCAATAAGCAACGTCATGATAAATAGAGAAAATATTCAAGTTGTCAAGGATTTCATTTTACTTGGAGCCACAATCAATGCTATGGAAGCAGGAGTCAAGAAATCAAATGACTCATTGCACTGGGCAAATCTACTGCAAAGGACCTCTTTAAAGTGTTAAAAACCAAAGATGTCATTTTGAGGACTAGGTGAACCTGACCCAAGCCATGGTATTTTCAGTCACCTCTTAGGCATACAAAAGTTGGACAATGAAAAGTGAAGCCCAAAAAAGAAATGATGCCTTTGAATTATGGTGTTGGCGAAGAATATTAAATATACCATGGACTTCCAGAAGAACGAACACATCTGTCTTGGAAGAAGTACAACCAGAATGCTCCTTAGAAGTGAGGATGACAAGACTTCGTCTCACATGTTTTCAGGAGAACCTGTCCCTGGAGAAGGATATCATGCTTGGTAAAGTAGAGCATCAGCAAAAAAGAGGAAGATCCTCAACAAGATGGACTCACCCAGTGGCTGCAACAATATTCTCAAACATAGCAAGGATTGTGAGGATGGCACATGACAGGGCAGTATTTCATTCTGTTGTACTCAAGGTCACTATGAGTCAGAACTGACTTGACGGCACCTGACAACAACAACAGGCAAAGAAGAAAGCAGATAGGGAGAAGACCGACAGTATCTGAATATAATATAGGTGGCCCTGTCTACAAGCCCAGGAACTCCAGAGGTTGCATGCAGCAGAAGCTGAGATAAGGATCTTCCCCCACAGCTATAGAGATAGAGCCTTCCCCTAGAGCCAGTGCCCTGAATTCAGAGTTCTTTCCTCCTAAACTGTGAGAAAACAAATTTCTGTTCAATAAAGCCACCCACTTGTGGCATTTCTCTTATAGTAGCACAAGATAACTAAGAGAGCACAGGATGGGCAGCATTTTGTTCTGTTGTGCGTGAGGTTGCCATGAGTTGGGAGCCTACCAACAACAACATCCTTTACTTACGTGCCTAGAGTTTCAAATATGGCCACCCAAGGCTTATTTGTGCTGACAGTGCCGAATGTATGAAATGTGGACATGACTGTGCTGGTATCCAAATGTTATACATTGGATTCATAAAACGCTACCACCATAATCTATGTGGAAAAAATGGGGACGAGGCCAGTACTTGAAAGTTCGGGGAAAATCTTAGCTGTCCCACCCCCTTCACTTTTGGTCTGATGTCGGCATGCCTGCCTCTCGAGGGCCATAATGAGAAGTGTTGTCTCTGGCAGCCATGACCTTCCATTATTTTTAAGTAGCTGTAGCCAAACAAAAGACAAATGAAAACTTTCTCTGCTTGACATTGAAAAAATCACTGGCATGTCATGTGGTAATTCATTAAAGAATTTTCATTCATCAGAACAATTCATTTTTGTTTGAATAGGCTGAATAAGCAGCTTCTTGCTGGTTTCACTGTCAGCTTCTCTGGCCACATGTGGCTCCAGTTCATTTGCAGTAATTTTATTCTTAAATATTAAGAGCTTTGGGGGCATATGTGGAATATTTGACATCAAATTGGGCTATTTATTTAGCTGTCTTTGTATATACTCATTTCCCCCATTTACTTTCTTTCTTTTGCAATTCTAATACCCAGGAGCTTGGGGGTGGGAGTGGGGGTGAGGAGAGACACAGCAAGTGGATTCTTTTTTTTTTTTTTTCAGAAATTGAAATAAACCCGATTGATTTGAATCCACTGGTGAACTGGACATAGGAAAATGGTCTTAGGGTTGTTAAAAAACTTCTAATAATAATATCCCAAACTAGGAGGAATTGCCTTTCCAGTTTCTTAGAAACCCAAGCCCTAATTGAACTTTGCAAATGCGTGTTTTGCAAAATCCTCAGCTATAAAGCACATCTAGCCCATTTTCTATGTTAGCTATATTTAAGCACTATAGAAAGATGGCTCTTGGATGCCTCTCAATTGTATTCTCAAAAACCTTTAGTTGGGAGTATTTCCCAATACCGAATTTACACTATATACCCAATAGATTTCCTCTGCACATACACACTCACTCACTCGCTCACTCGTACTCCACTGACATTTCCTAACTTGTTTTCCTCTTCTTACTTGCTCTTGATACTCATTTTTACTTGATTTCACCTGTATAAGAAATGTGGTGTGTCCGGTACTCCCAATGCTGCAAACAGTACGGGATAAGTGGAATGTGCTTAATTATATCAATATCCTAATTAAACCACTAGTTTGGATAATCCAGAGTTAACGTACCATAATAGTTACACTTTGGCTGGCTTTATATAGCACTTAAGCCTTTTAAAGCATTTTTGCAGTTACCATTTCATTTTTATTTTTACAAATAAACCCTGTGACTCCAGTAGAGTAGATGTCATCGTCCCCTTTAACAGATTAGGAAAATCCCACCAGAAAGGTTCAGTGACTTGCCAAATGCTGGGGTCAGACCCATGAGGGTCCACAAAGAAGTTCTGTCATCAAATATTCAAATATGACATTGGCTGACATGTATTCTTACTGAATTGTGTGTATCCCTTTTCCAACGTTTTAACTATTCTCAACGAAAGTGATTCATAACCAATGGTATCTACACACGTGACTGAACGTACATAGTATAGTTGGCTGTGGTGTCTGGTTAATCTGACCACTATGTTTATGATGCCACTCAGTTAGTTGGAGATCAGTGACCGGTAGTCATTTCCTGAGCCAGATGGTTTTTTTTTTTTTTTTTAAGTATACCAGGCCAAGCAATACAGAAAAGAAGGGTGTTAGGTTTTCATGCTATGTTAAAATTTTGTTTTGGTTTAATTTTCTTGTGGTGAAATATACATAGCAAAACTTACACAACTGCAACAATTTCCACATGTATGACTCGTTGTTGTTGTTGTTAGGTGCCATTGAGTCAGTTCCGACTCATAGCCACCCTAGGTACAATAGAAGGAAATACTGCCAGCTCCTGCACCATCCTCACAATTGTTATGCTTGAGCCAATTGTTGCAGCCACTGGGTCAATTCATCTCATGAGGGTATTCCTGTTTTTCACTCAGCCTCTACTTTACCAAGGTGATCATTGAGGTTGTGTGTCAACTGGCCTGGGCAATGATTCTCAGAGGTGTGGCAGTTATGATGTAGTTTAGCAGTTATATGATGATGTGATCACTTCCATGATGAGATTTGGTATGATGTGATCACTGCCATGATGGAATCTGCTGCAAGTAGCCAATCAGTTGAAAGGGAGTTTCCTTGGAGGAGTGGCTTGCATCAAATATATGTATGATCTTTCTGGCAAGACTAGTGGGCTCTTGCTCACTCTGGATCCTGTAGCTATCTTTTGTTCATCTGACTTCGGGCTCTTGGGGCTTGAGCTAGCAGCTTGCCTGCTTTCTTGCTTGCTAATCTGGGGATTTGTTGATCTTCTCAGCCTGTGAGCAAGAGCTCTGCTGTCTGACCTGCTGATCTTGGGATCACCAGTCCCTGCGGCTACGTGAGTCAGGAGGGGCCTCTATCCTGACCCATGGACTTGGTACGTTCCCGCCTCTACAACCATGTGAACCATTTCCTTGATATATATATATATATATATATATATATATATATATATATATACACTTTACTGGTTTTGCCTCTCTGGAGAACCCAACCTAAGACACCAAGCATTATGTCCTTCTCCAGGGAATGGTCCCTCCTGATAACATGTCAAAAGTATGTAAGCCAAAGTCTCAACATCCTCGCTTCTAAGGAGCATTCTGGTTGTACTTCTTCCTAGAGAGATTTGGTCATTCTTCTGGCAGTCCATGGTATATTCAATATTCTTCATCAACACCATAACTCAAAGGCATCAATTCTTCTTTGGTCTTCCTTATTCATTGTCCAACTCTCGCTTGCATATGTGGTGACTGAAAATACCATGGCTTGGGCCAGGTGCACCTTAGTCCTCAAGGCTACATCTTTGCTTTTTAACACTTTAAAGAGGTCTTTTTTGCAGCAGTAACATCGATTAAACTCAAGTTGTGCAACCATTCTCACTATCCTTTTCCAAATCATTCCATCACCATAACACAACCTTAATTCTCCCTAAACAAAAACTTCTCCTTCCCTCCCCCTTCCATCCCTGGTAATCACTAATAATCTTTGGTTTCTACATATTTGATTATTTCACAAAAGTGGGATCATACAATATTTGTTCTTTTGCAACTGATTTATTTCACTCAGCATGATGTTTTCAAGGTTCATTCATGTTGTGGTATGCGTCAGGACTTCATTTCTCTTTACAGAAAAATAATATTTCATTGTATGTATATACCACGTTTTGTTTATTCATTCATCTCTTGGTGGACATTTTGGCTGTTTTCACCTTTTGGCCATTGTGAATAGTGCTGCAATGAACACTGGTGTACAGGTTTCCGCTTGTGTTCCTGTCTTCACGTCTTCTGTTTATATAAGTATGTTTTAATTTTTAGTGCCACTATAACAGAAATACCACAGTTGGTGGCTTTAACAAACAGAAACCTATTTTCTCACAGTTAAGGAGGCCAGAAATTCTAATTCAGAGTGCCAGCTCTGGGGGAAGGCTCTCTCTGTCCACTCTGGGGGGAAATCCTCGTGTCAGCTTCTCTAGCATTCTTCTCGGCATTCCTTGGAGATATCCATATGGCATGTGCCATTCCCCCATTTGTGCTTGCTTCTCTGTACCTAATCTGCTCCTTTTTATATTCCCAAAAGTGAGTAGAAAATGTTGAATTGGCAAATGCTGTGTTTTATGTATATATATTTACAACAATTTTAAAAAATGAGTAGATTTAAGGCACTTTCTACAGAGATAGAAAACCCTGGTGGCATAGTGGTTAAGTGCTATGGCTGCTAAACAAAAAGTCGGCAGTTCGAATCCACCAGGCGCTCCTTGGAAACTCTATGGGGCAGTTCTACTCTGTCCTATAGGGTCGCTATGAGTCAGAATCGACTCAATGGCGGTGGGTGGTTTGGCCAGAAGAACAAACAAATCTGTCTTGGAAGGAGTATAGCCAGAATATTCCATAGAAGCAAGTATTGTGGCAGTGGGTTTTCTACAGAGATATAACCTCATTAGCATAACAAGGGAAACCCTACTCCCAAATGGGATTATATCCACAAGTATGGGAGTTGGGATTCCAACATGTTTTGGGGGCACACAATTCAATTCATAACAACCTAGGATTGGGATTTGTGAGTCACATGGTAGTTCTATTTGATAAAAGTTTTAATAGCACTGCACTGCTAACTTATTGGTAACTTATGACCTCGCAAAATCTTCTTTTGGGAAGCTATATCATTTAGTTTGTTTTTGGCTACAAGTAACAGAACACAAGCTGAAAATAGCTTTCGAAAGTATTCTCTCACCTAAAATAGGGACAGGTAGGAAGGGTCTAGAGTTGGTCAATTCAGCAGATCAACAGCTTCAGCAGAACTCAGGTCTTTGTATCTTCCTGCTCTGCTGACCTCACATGTTGGCTCTGACCTCAATTAGTCCCACAGAAGGAGAGAAACTGTTCTTTCATTATGTTTTTTTATAAGTATAAAGATCTTTTCCCCAGAAACCCCCAGAAGATCTTCCCTGGAAACCACTGGCCAGAATCATGTGACATGTCTGTTCCTGAGCCAATCACTGACAAAGCAATATGATGACCGTGGTGCCCATAGGAACTTGATTTATCCTTGAGTCTCATAGTGGGAACTGCTCTATGTAACACATGGGATCGTCATGAATCAGAATCCACTCCATGGCAATGGGTTTGGGGTTTTTTGCTCATGGTTGGGGCATCTGAAGCAAATGGGCTCTTCTAGCCCCTAAGAAGAGATCCCAACCAACCAACCAACTAGTTGCTGTCGAGTCAATTCGGACTCACAGCAGTTCTACGTGTGTCAGGGTAGAATTGTACTTCACAGGGTTTTCAATGGCTGATGTTTTGGAAGTAGATCACCAAGTCTTTCTTTAAGAAGAGCTTAGGCAACTAGCAATGCTGCTTTACAAGCTAAAGTAAAGCTAATTACTTTCCTACTTGTATTACAGTTCTGCCTGCCTCCCTAGTTTGAAGGTACCATCCTGGTCTCTATTAAACTCCATCCTCTTTCTGTGTGTCCATTTCTCCAGCTTGTGCAAGTTGTTTTGAAGATTAATCCTTAAGGATTCTATATTAAGTAGCAGGCATGTTATTTTTCTCTTTTCTTTTCAGTGGAGGCTTAGTGGCTTTCTCTCTCTCACTAGAACTCCACTTGTCTCTCTAACTGAATAGGACAAGCTGCTTGGCTGAGTTCCCTGCTTTGGGTTAGTTTGGAGGCACTTATTTGCAGTGCTTTCATATCTGGTCTCCATTTTTCAGACTCTTATTGAGCCCTGATAAGGCAAAAACCTTTCCCCCTGCGTTTCATCAGACAGATGTAGATGACATATGCATATAACAGACTCTCTGTCAGAGACCCTGAATATCTTTCCAATGCCTCAATCCTATTATGATACTGCATCCTGTCAATTTCAGTTTCTCCAAATGGTGGTAAATTTTATTACGTTAAGATGCTAGGTTTTCTGCTTGTAGTAACATGGCGTCTAATAGATTATGCAGTATTTGTAAATAATTACAACCAGTAATTATTACAGTGTTTTTTAGAGGTGAGGTAGGAGGAAAACCTTAAATATAAAATAGGTAAACTATTTATATCTTTAAGTGGAAATAAACATTGACAGAAGACAGTTATCTTTTCTCCTAAAAATAGAAAAAGGCAAGAAATAAGAGTGATAGTAGGAGTGAGCTGAAGAGCTAAATCCTCCAAGTGTACTTGTTAGAGAGTGGTGAGTCCCACGGGGACATAAACCCACCAGGTTTTGGAGCCAACTGAGAAAGAGAATCTTATTCACATGGGACTTTTTTTTTTTTTTTTTTCAAGAAAACAAAACCGAAAAAAAAAAAAAAAAACAGAGGAAGACATAGAAAGCCATATTATTTCCTGGCAGAGTGTAAGCTGAATTTGGTGAATGAGTACAGACTCAAGGAAACCCCTGGGGTAAAATTTCTCCCAACCCCCACCACCTTACTTCTCCCCTTTATCCATCAGAGCAGACAATAAGCAAAAAAAATAAAAGAAATAAACACAATTGTCTAATGATCATTTCTGAGCCTTCTATGCCCTTTTTCTCCTACCCAAATCCCTAAAGAGGGATATGGTGGGCTTGAATCTTCTAATAGCTGAAGGAACTGGTGGGGGGGGGGTGTGTATGTGTGCGTGTGTGTGTGTGTGAGTGTGATATGGTGGGCATGAGTCTTATAATAGCTGAAGGAACTGGTTCTGGAAAGTGTGTGTGTGTGTGTATGTGACTGAAGGGGGAAGGAAAGAGAAACTATGAGGACTCTTGCACACCTGTATTCATATGATTTGAAAGGAGAATGTTCTCATCCCTACCTCATCTAAAATCCACTTCAAAATCATAGAAACGCACTGAGCTTCTGTTATGGGTGATGGGAACATTTGGAAACAGGTAATGGTAATGGTTGAACAAAATAAACATAACTAATGTCACTGAATTGTACATGTGAAGAATGTCAAAAAGGCAAATGATTTGTTACATGTGTATTTACCACAATGCTTCCCTGTGAGGTATTTTTGTAAGCACACTATGCTAATTACTTCTTTTTTTTACAGCAACGTGTATGTATAGGACTGGATTCTGAAAGTGCTGGATCGAGGGGGATAGAACTATAAAGCTGAGAAAGGGAGAGTTTGTTGGTATGGGAGCATTCTCTCATGCTCCAGAATCGTCTACTCTGGCAAGGACCTGGGAAATTACACCCTGGAAATACACTTTTAGGTTGGCTCTTGGAAGCATGGGAAAAGTGATGAGCCACACGAGTGAAGTAGACCTACTAGAATCTCCATAGAAAATGAGGGAGAAAGATCAAGAAACTCGGAGATGTGGTCATGCTGGAGCAGATATACTATGAAAAGCCGGAAAATCCATCAGGTGACAATGTTATGTCAGGACCTGGAGGACACCCCAGAGGGTGGGAAATAAATCCTATAAAGTACTCTGAGGCATGCTGGAACACCTCTTCCAAAGAATATGAAGTATACTCATGAAAGGGTATTGGTGAGAACATCAGTCATGATTGTCCTCTACAGGCTATGGCTGATGGTGGGAGATGTTTGTTTTGGGTTGAATTATGTTTCCCCAAAAATTATGTTGAAATCTGAACCCCTGTACCTGTAAATATGACTCTGTTTGGAAATAGGGGTTTCCTCTGTTATGTTAATGAGGTCATACCTGAGTAGGGTGGGTCCTAACCCTAATCGCTTCTAAGTAGTGTCTTATAAAAAGCAGAATAGATGCAGACATACACATAGTGGGAAGAGACCATATGAGGAACCATCTACGAGCCAAGGAACAGCTGAGCTACTGACCAGGAAGGACTTCCTAGCACTGATGCCTTGATATGAACTTCTAGCCTCTAAAATTGTGAGATAATAAATTTCTGTTTTTTAAGGCCACCAACTTGTATTTGTGTTACAGCAGCACTAGGAAACTAAGACAATGTTGCTATTGAACTGGGCTCCCTGACAGCACTGTGGGTAATAAGATACCAAAATAAGAGAGGCCAGGTGGGCTTAATCATCAGAATCAGGTGGGTACAACTATTATAATAAGCGTCAAGGACAGAGTTGGGGGAGGGGGGAATGACCTGCAGAGAGCTGTGGTGAAGGATAATAAAACTTAGCATTCCTAGAAGCTAAAGAGATGGGGGGGGCCAAGATGGCGGACTAGGTGGATGCTACCGCCGATCCCTCTTGCAACAAAGACTCGGAAAAACAAGTGAATCGATCACATACATAACAATCTATGAACTCTGAACAACAAACACAGATTTAGAGACGGAGAACGAACAAATACAGGCAGACAGCGACCGTTTTCAGAACTAGGAGCCAGCGTACCAGGCAGGTGACCTTCGGAGCCCGATCTGGGGCAGAGCCCAGGGGCGCAGACGGCACAGACAAGGGGCCCAGCCCTACCCCCCCGAACCCATCCCGGAGAGAGTCTAGCTGGTTGGCGCGGGTGGCGTGAGGCAGTGACTGATCTTGGAGCGGGGAGAGCAGCGTCCCAGGCGGGGAGCCGTCCCGCAGGGAGTTTGGGGGGAAGCGGGCGGGGCGCGAGCCGGGGGGGGGTCAGCTATATTTCCCTAAAGCGACCCCGGGGCGGGGCCCACACGTTCGTGCGGGGGGACGCCCATCCAGTTTGCGCGTGTGGCGCGGCGCACCGGAGGGAGAAGTCCCCAGGAGGAAGTGACTGGTCTTGGAGCGGGGAGAGCAGCGTCCCAGCTGGGGAGCCGTCCTGCTGGGATTTTGGCAAAAGCGGGTGGGGCTCGAGCGCGGGGTCCAATTATATTCCCCTGAATTGACCCAGGGGGCGGGCCCACCTGGTCGTGCGAGTGACGCCCACCCAGTTCGCGTGAGCGGTGCGGCGCACCAGAGGGAGAAGTCCCCGGGAGGAAGTGACTGGTCTCGAAGCGGGGAAAGCAGCGTCCCAGCCGGGGAGCTGTCCCGCTGGGATTTTGGCGAAAGCAGGCGGGGCGTAAGCGCGGGGTCCAATTATATTCTCCTGAATAGACCCTGGGGGCGGGCCCACCCATTCGTGCGGGAGACGCCCACCCAGTTCGCGCAAGTGGTGCCGCGCACCAGAGGGAGAAGTCCCTGGGAGGAAGTGACTGGTCTCGGAGTGGGGAGAGTAGCGTCCTAACCAGGGAGCCCTCCCGCCCGGATTTTGGCGGATGGGGGCAGAGCGTGAACGCGGTGATCAGCTCTATATTCTGTGGTCCTACACTCCTAGCTCTCTGATCCCTCCCCCACCCTCCCCAGGCGGCTCCATTAACATCCAAATACCTGGAGCTAGAGGGACAATTCAGATAGGGTTTGGACTGCATTTTTTTTAGCTGATTACCTGGAAAATCTAGTTTCCCAGTGATGGCTCGGAGACAGCAGTCCATATCAAACCACATAAAGAAACAGACCATGACAGCTTCTCCAACCCCCCAAACAAAAGAATCAAAATCTTTCCCAAATGAAGATACAATCCTGGAATTATCAGATACAGAATATAAAAAACTAATTTACAGAATGCTTAAAGATATCACAAATGAAATTAGGATAAATGCAGAAAAAGCCAAGGAACACACTGATAAAACTGTTGAAGAACTCAAAAAGATTATTCAAGAACATAGTGGAAAAATTAATAAGTTGCAAGAATCCATAGAGAGAGAGCATGTAGAAATCCAAAAGATTAACAATAAAATTACAGAATTAGACAACGCAATAGAAAGGCAGAGGAGCAGACTCAAGCAATTAGAATGTAGACTGGGACTTCTGGAGGACCAGGGAATCAACACCAACATAGCTGAAAAAAAATCAGATAAAAGAATTTAAAAAAATGAAGAAACCCTAAGAATCATGTGGGACTCTATCAAGAAGGATAACTTGCGAGTGATTGGAGTCCCAGAACAGGGAGGGGGGACAGAAAACACAGAGAAAATAGTTGAAGAACTCCTGACACAAAACTTCCCTGACATCATGAAAGACGAAAGGATATCTATCCAAGATGCTCATCGAACCCCATTTAAGATTGATCCAAAAAGAAAAACACCAAGACATATTATCATCAAACTTGCCAAAACCAAAGACAAACAGAAAATTTTAAAAGCAGCCAGGGAGAAAAGAAAGGTTTCCTTCAAGGGAGAATCAATAAGAATAAGTTCAGACTACTCAGCAGAAACCATGCAGGCAAGAAGGGAATGGGACGACGTATACAGAGCACTGAACGAGAAAAACTGCCAACCAAGGATCATATATCCAGCAAAACTCTCTCTGAAATATGAAGGAGAAATTAAGGTATTTACAGATAAACACAAGTTTAGAGAATTTGCAAAAACTAAACCAAGACAGCAAGAAATGCTAAAGGAGATTGTTTGGCCTGATGACCAATAATATCAGGTACCAGCACAATACAAGGTCACAAAACAGAACGTCCTGATATCAACGCAACTCAAATAGGGAAAGCACAAAAACAAACAAATTAAGACTAATTCTAAAAAATAAATAAATAAACAAAATAATACACATAACAGGAAATCATGGAAATCAATAGATAAACGATCACAATAATCAAAAAGAGGGACTAAATATAGGAGGCATTGAACTGCCAGATGGAGAGTGATACAAGGCGATATAGAATGATACAAGTTAGGTTTTTACTTAGAAAAATAGGGGTAAATAATAAGGTAACCACAAAAAGGAATATCAATTCCATAACTCAAGAAAAAAGCCAAGAAAAACATAACGACTCAACAAACACAAAGTTAAACATTATGAAAATGAGGATCTCACAAGCTACTAAGAAAAACATCTCAGCACAAAAAAGCATGTGGAAAAATGAAATGGCCAACAACACACATGAAAAGGCATCAAAATGACAGCACTAAAAACTTATTTATCTATAATTACGCTGAATGTAAATGGACTAAATGCACCAATAAAGAGACAGAGAGTCACGGACTGGATAAAGAAACACGATCCATCTATATGCTGCCTACAAGAGACACACCTTAGACTTAGAGACACAAACAAACTAAAACTCAAAGGATGGAAAAAAATATATCAAGCAAACAATAAGCAAAAAAGAAGAGGAGTAGCAATATTAATTTCTGACAAAATAGACTTTAGACTTAAATCCGTCACAAAGGATAAAGAAGGACACTATATAATGATAAAAGGGACAATTGATCAGGAAGATATAACCATATTAAATATTTACGCACCCAATGACAGGGCTGCAAGATACATAAATCCAATTTTAACGGAATTGAAAAGTGAGATAGACACCTCCACATTTATAGTAGGAGACTTCAACACACCACTTTCGGAGGAGGACAGGACATCCAGTAAGAAGCTCAATAGAGACACGGAAGACCTACTTACAACAATCAACCAACTTGACCTCATAGACTTGTACAGAACTCTCCACCCAACTGCTGCAAAATATACTTTTTTTTCTAGTGCACATGGAACATTCTCTAGAATAGACCACATATTAGGTCATAAAACAAATCTTTGCAGAATCCAAAACATCAAAATATTACAAAGCATCTTCTTAGACCACAAGGCAATGAAGCTAGAAATCAATAACAGAAAAACTAGGGAAAAGAAATCAAATACTTGGAAAATGAACAATACCCGCCTGAAAAAAGACCGGGTTATAGAAGACATCAAGGAGGGAATAAGGAAATTCTTAGAAAGCAACGAGAATGAAAATACTTCCTAAATAGATGGGCAGCCAATAAGAGTATTGCTCAATCTATATAGTCAAAAGAAATCAAGGATGTCTATATACAAAAATCAATTGTATTCATATTCAATAGCAATGAGCACCCTGAAAATAAAATTTAAAAAACAATTCCAACTACAATAGCATCAAAAAGAATGAAATACTTAGGAATAAACTTAACAAAATAAGTTCAAAACTTATACTGTGAAAATTAAAAAAAAATTATTGAAACAAATTAAAGGAGACCTAAATAAATGGAAAGACACCTGATATTCATGGATTAGAAGATTTCATATTGTTAAGATGACAATTGAGCTACAGAGTCAACACGATTCCATCAAAATCCCAACTGTTTCTTTTCAGAAATTGAAATATGATCCTAAATTCATAGAGAAACACAAGGGACCCAGAATACCCAAAATGATCTTGAAAAAGAAGAGCAAATTTGGAGAACTCATGTGCCATTTCAAAACTTACTACAAATCTATAGTAATGAAGACACATAGATATGTTGTACTGGCATAAGGAAAGACATATAGATCAATGGAATAGAAATGAGTGTCCAGAAATAAGCCCTCACATTTACTGTTAATTAATTTTTGACAAGAATGCCAAGAAAATTCAATGAGGAAACGCTAGTCTCTTCAACAAATGGTTCTGGGACAACTGGGTTCCCACATGCAGTAGAATGAAGTTGAACCCTTCCCTCACGCCATATACAAAAACTACCTCAAAATGGATCAAAGACCTGAGTGTAAGAGCTAGAACTACAAAACTGTAAGAAGACATAGGAATACATCTTCATGACTTTGGAGTAGGCAATGATTTCTTAGATAAGACAGCAAAAGCATAAGCAACAAAAGAATAACAACAAAAAATAAATTAAAAAGAAAAAAAGAGATAAAATAGGCTTCACCAAAAAAAGGTGATAGCTAAAGGAATACTTCAAAGGACACCATCAAGAAAGTGAAAAGACAATCCACAGGATGTGTTTTGTATTGAATTGTGTCCCCCCAAAATATGTGTTATAAATCCTAACCTCTATGCCTGTAGTTATAATCTCATTTGGGAATAGGTTATTTTGTTATGTTAATGAGGCAGAATTAGTGTAGGGTGTATCTTGAGTCAAGCTCTTTTGAGGTATAAAAGAGATAAAACACAAGCTAGCAAAGGAAGATGGGGGAAGAGAGATGCCAAGCACATGAAGATTGCTCAGGAGCAGAAGCTCAGAAGAGACAAGGACCTTCTTTCAGAGGCTGCAGAGAGAGAAAACCGTCCCCTAGAGCCAGCATGTGAATTCGGGCCTTTACCTCTTAAACTGTGAGAAAATAGATTTGTTTGTTAAAGCCAAAAAAAAAAAAAAAAAAAAAACCTCAAGGATGGATAAAGGGTAGATTTTGATCCCTTGTCCAGTTTCTGTATATAGGCCAGTCTTCAGACCTGCAACCCATTGACTGGTGTCCTTGGGAGGGAAGGACCCTGCATGACCACGACAATTGTATATGATAATGATTCCCCCAGTCTCTTCCCAAAGGGACCCACAGCCAATCATTCACGTAATCACATAGTGGGGAAAGGGGGATATCCAGATGTTTTAAGGATTATTGGACATAGGATCTGATACCTGAGGATCTGAGGCATTGTCATGGTCCTCCTGTCAGAATAGAGCATATGGAACAAAGTAATAAATGGGGTTCTGGACCAGGACTGATTCACAGCGGGCCCACTGAGTCCATGAACCCACCAATGATCATTCATCAGTTTCTGAATATATAATCAGGATGCGCATACTTAGCAATTAGCAGAACCCCACATTGAGTCCATGGTTTGTGGAGTCAGAGCTATTGTAGCAGGGAAGGCTAAGTAAGATGCCTCTGAATCTGCTACTCCCACTCCACCAATGCCCAAATAAGATAGTAAATGAAAAACCATATTGCATCCTGGGGGAATGGCAGATATTAGCGCCACTTATAAAGACCTCTGTAAAGTTTTAAAAAACAAAGATGTCACTCTGATGACTAAGGTGTACCTGACCCATGCCATCGTCTTTTCAATCACCCCATATGCATAAGAAAGTTGGTAATGAAAAAAGAAGACAGAAGAAGAATTGATTCATTTAAACTGTGGTGTTGGCAAAGCATTTTGAATATAACATGGACTGCCAGAAGAATAAACAAACCGGTCTTAGAAGAAATACAAATCAATCTTAGAAGTGAGGATGGTGAGACTTTGTCTTGTTTATTTTGGACACATCATCAGGAAAGACCATCATTAGCAAAGGACATCATGTTTGGTAAAGTGGAGAGCCAATGAAAATGATGGAAACCCTCAGTGAGATGGACTGACACAATGAGTAGCAACAATGGACTCAAACATGATCATGAAGATGGTGCTGGACTGGGCAGTGTTTTGTTCTGTAATATATAAAGTCATCATGAGTTGGAGCTGACTTGATGGCAATAACAAATAAACACCTAAAGTATCCGGAAGCAGGGGTTCTAATCATATCCCTCTTTCAATTCACCAATCTGGGCCCCACAACAACCACACAGATACTGGAGAATATGTATGACTGTTGACTCAACCAAGTAGAAGACCCATTTCCTCCTGTTACGCCAAGTTTTGGTTTTTTTTTTCACCAGCACAAAGAAATATGACCTCAAGTACATGGTATATGGCCTTGATCTGGAAAATGTGTCATTTTCCATCCTTATCAGCGAAGTGCAGTTTACATTCACATGGAGTGAGCAACAGTACATATTCACACTATTGCTCCGGACCTAAGTTAACTCCTCTGTTCTCTGCAGTAATGTAGTCCAAAGGGAAATTGGACTCTCTGGACATTTGCGGAGCATCATATTGGTACATTAATTTGATGATATCAAGTTAATAGGGTCAGATGAGCAAGATGTAGCAAGTACATTAGAGGGCACACTAGTAAGTCATGTGCTCCAGTGTGGGAGATAAACCCTACAAAGATTCAAGGGTCTAATCACATCAGTAAATATTTCCTAAAGAAAAAATTATTGCATTTAATGCCTCCCATCCCTAAAAAGGAAGTACATCATCTGGCAAGCCTCCTTGGATTCTGAACATACTCTGGCACACTTAGCAAGTGACATGGAAGGCTGGCAGTTTTGACTGGGGCTCATAGCAGGAAAGGGCTCTGCATCAGGTTTAGATTGTAATGCAAAAAGCCTGCTTCTTGGACCGTATGAGTAGCAGACCTTAAGTTATTAGAGATATCTGTGGTATAGGTTCCCTATGAGTCGGAATCGACTCAATGACCATGGCTTTTTTTTTTTTTTTGGTAGTGGGAAAAGATTCCATGTGAATTTTATGGCAAGCTAAGTGGAAGATTCACAATGTAGTCTCCTAGGACTCTGGAGGCAGGCCATGCCATCTGCAGCAGAGAATTATAAACCATTCAAAAAATAGCCGTTGGCATGCTGATGGATCCTGGCAGAGATGGAACACCTAACCATGGGACATCAAGTGACCATGTGGCCAAAACTGCCTATGATGTTCTGGGTTCTGTAGATCCATCAAGTCATAAAGTCAGTCCATCATAAGTTAGAAATGGTATATCCAGGTTTAGGCAACAGCAAGGCAAGAGGGCACAGGAAGCTGCCTAAGCAGGTGGGCCAGATGCTCATGTCAACCACCACTGTCGGCCAACTCCTCTCCTTCAGCTCATGCCTACAACTATGTGATCATGATGGCTGCATGGCCCGTTACTTATCAATGATGGAGGAAGAAAAAGGTCAAGCTTAGTTTACGAAAGAGTCAAGTTAGCTTGTGGGTGTAAGCCAAAAATAGCCGCTGCATGATAGCCCCTGTTAGGAGTGGCCTTAAGAGACAGAGGTAAGGGAAAACTCTCCTCTCAATAGGAAGAGCACTGGGCCGTGCACTTGATCAATCACTTCTAAGGAAGGAGAAGTGGCTGTAAAGAGACTCATGGGCAATGGCAAATGGCTAAACCAAGGGCTTGGAGGGAGCATGACCAGAAATATCAGGAACAAGGAGTCTGGGAAGAGGTAAATAGATAGGTCTATGAGAGTAGGCATGAAGAGTGAAGGTCTTTGTGTTACCTTCTATGTCCACCAGAGAACATCTACTACAGAAGAGGCATTAAGCAACCAAATAGACAAATGATTCACCAATTGATGTCAGCCAGCCTCTGTTATTGGCCACCCAAGTAATGGTATGATTGGTGCATAAATATGGTAGCTACTACATCAATGATGGAAGCTATGTATTGGATCAACAGCATGGATTTCTCCTCATCAAGGCTGATCTAATCATTACCACTGTTGAATGTCCAACCTTCAAGTCACAGAGATAAGCCCTGAATCCCAAGTCCAGCACCAGCCTTCCAAGGGACTAAACAGCCACTTAGTGGGAAGTTAATTCCTTTGTACCCCTTCCAACCCAGAAGAGAAACTGATTTATCTTGATTAGAATTGACACATACTCCAGGCATAGGTCTATTTTTCCTGCCTTGTAGGGCCTTAGGACTATTATCTGAAGTTTTACGGAGTGTTAGATCCATTGACACAGGATGCCATGTAACACTGTGTTGGACCAGCAATCCACTTTACAGCAAAGGAGGTGCAGCAGTAAACATTTGACCATGGAGTCTGTTAGTCCTATTCTATATTCACCACCTTTAGAGGCAGAGATGTCACCCTGAAGACTAAGGTGTGCCTGACCCAAGCCGTGGTGTTTTTGATTGCCTCATATGAATGTGAAAGTTGGACAATGAAAAGGTTGAAGATGACTGAGGAAGAATTGATGTCTTTGAATTGTGGTGTTGGCAAAGAATATTGAATATACCATGGACTGCCAAAAGAATGAACAAATCTGTCTTGTAAGGAGTACGATCAGAATGTCCCTTAGAAGCAAGGATGGCGAGACTATGTCTCACATACTTTGGACATGTTATCAGGAAGCATCGGTGCCTGGAGAAGGACATCATACTCGGTAAAGGAGAGGGTCAGCGAAAAAGAGAAAGACCGTCAATGACTGACACAGTGGCTGCAACATCGGGGTCAAGCATAAGAATAATTGTGAGGATGGCGCAGGACCGGGGTGTTTTGTTCTGGCGTGCCTAGCGTCGCTATGAGTCGGAATGGACTTGACGGCACCTAACAACAATGACGACAGAAGCTGCCAGCCTGATAGGGAGATGTAACAGGATTTGAAGGAGCAGCTGAGGTCCTGGCTTGAAGATGATACCCTGCAAGCATGGAACACCAACCCACAGAATCCTAAATCAATGACAACTATGATACTGTGTCCTCAAAAGGTAGAACACATAGGCCTGGGAACCAAAAGGTGAAGAGGGAGGATGGGCCCACTTACCATCACTCCCAGTGACCTACTTGGAGAAGTTGTGTTTCTCATCCCGACAACTCTGTGTTCTGTGGATTTAGAGGTTTGGGTTCCGAGGAGAAGAAAGATTGCACCAGTGGCATAGCACGAGTCTCATTCAACTTTAAGCTATAGCTGCGATGGGCCCTTTCAGGGTCCTTGCGCCAAGAGACTATCAGGCAAGGAAAGGCATCACTGTCCTGTTGGGAATAATTGACTCTGATCCTCAGGAAGAGGTAGCAGCTGTTATACAGTGGTGTAGGGGACAGCATGCTTGCTGTGCAAGTGATCTATTTTGGCGTCTCTCAGTGCTTCCCTGGCAAATTTTAATGGTAAATGGACGAATGCAGCATCCACACCTAAGAAGTACAGGGTGAATAAGGCCAGGTTCACCACACCAGATAAGCCATCTATATCAGCAGAGGTGCTGGCTGAGGATGGGGGAATAGAGAATGGATAGTATGGGGGAAAGAGTAGCAGTTGTAGCCCAAGACCAGTTGCAGCCATATGGTTGTAGGTGGTCCTACTAATCTTCTTCTTGAAAATCCCCCAGGAAAACACATCGACTAGAATCCTGGAGACATGATTCCCAGATGGGGTGAATTTATTATACAAGTTAGGTGGACCCAAGTGGTGTAAGGACTGGATTGTGGGAGATGTGGTGATTGACCGCCAAGATCCCCCCTTCCGGATGGAGGTACGCATTTCCCCCCTACCCCCCGCCACTAGGAGTGTTGGCTGATGTCAGCTCACGAGACTTCCCCCAGCCAAAGAGAGCTGTCTTGCCCAAGTTTATGCCCTGCCCCAGGGGCAGCCCACATCCAATGCCTGATGGATGTTGGGGTAAAGAGGCTCAGCTCCCAGCCTCAGTTCAGGTCTGAAGGGATGCCACAGCTCCAGAGCACCCTGCCCCTTGCGGGTAGCTGAGGCCTCTGTTGCAACTCAACCTCTCCTCCCACCCAGTTCTGCTCCTTTCAGTCCCTCACAGGTGGGCCCCACAATGCTCCCCAGTAAATTTACTGCAGCACACCTCTGCCTCAGAGTCAGTTTCCTGGGGAGCCCAAACTTAGACAGCCTAAGCCTGACTCTGTAATAGATACCAACAGAAATAGAACAAAAACTTCTGGTTCGACTGGAACATCAACTATAAGCTTTTAAGTGTTATTTCAGCCTAAATTGCAACATTCAGATGAATGATGAAGAATGATGCTTGCAGTTTATCATTCCACAAAATTCTTCTAATTCAGGCCCAAACATCTCTTCACTGCCCATCCTCGAGCATCCTCTCACCACCCATTTGTGCAAACAAACAAATAGTTGCCGTCTAGCCGACCTTGACTCCGGGTGACACCATGTGTATCAGAGCAGAACTGTGCTCCACAGGGTTTTCAGTGGCTGATTTTTTAGAAATAGATCACCAGGCCTTTCTTCCCAGGCACCTCTGGCTGAACTAGAACCTCCAACCTTTCAGTTAGCAGTTGAGCATGTTAACCATTTGTACCACCCAAGGGCTCCACCCATTTACAGAAATACTTTAATAGGACAAACATTTTTTGGTTTGGCAGTTCATTTGTGCTGTACCCATAAAGCAGAAGGCAAAACAGAAAAAAATAAAAACAAAACAGCACAGAGAAGTGTTTCCTTTCCAGCCAATCATATAAACATCCATGGCTAACTCAACTCTTTTTGCAGAAATCACAGGTTTTTCAATTTAAACACTAATCACCAAAAGTGACTAGTTACATCCCTGAAAAGCTACAAACAAAAACAAACAAACCAGTTGCGTCTAGTAGATTCTGACTCACAGCGACCCTATAGGGCAGAGTAGAACCACCACATAGTTTCCGAGAAGCGCCTGGTGGATTCGAACTGCCGACCTTTTGGTTAGTAGCTGTAGCTCTTAACCACTATGCCACTAGGGTTTCCAAAGGAAAGATTAAAATTCCGTTTTCATAAACTCATGTCCAATTCAACGTTTTTGATGATTTTAACAGAAATTAAACATTGGGGAGAACAAGGGAAAAGATATTATTGGAGTTTAATTTGAACAGGTGTGTAAAATTCAGTGCTAGTAAACTATACTCAGATTCAGAACTTTACTTTCACTGGGCCATGAATATTCTAAATTTTTTAACTTTTTTTTTGCTGACAGAACCTTGTTTTTTTCCTCCTTTTTTTTTTTTTTTCCAGCAGGAAGGCACAATCATTCTACAATTCTGCCAAATATAACAAACATCTACAGATGGGCTGGTCTGCAGCTGGAGGCTTTAACTTTGTAGCATTTATTTGAAATCTCAAAGCCAGCGGAGCAGGGCGAAAGCGCAGTGGGCACAACCCGCAGTGTTTTGGCTCAGGAGCAGAGAGCAGTTGAACTTAGTTTTTCCAGCTAAAATGGAATTTATGCAGATGTGCTTCGCACTAAATTCATTAAACAATTACATCCTGGTGCAGTTTTCACATTTTTGTAAAGGATCTGCATAAGCACTAATTAGATCTAAAACAACGTTACTGAGCAAATTACAGCGCCGATTGTTCGCCTCGCCTTGCGCCCGCATCTGCTTTGCCAGGATGATGCTAGGGTAGGTGCACGCAATACAAATGCTACTTTTGGTTGCATTTAATAGAAATATTTATTTAAAACCTACTAAAAAAAAAAAAAAAATTAGTTTTTGTTTTTTTATAGATTAATTGATAATGTAGCCATTTTTTCAAGAGCCTCCAAATGTTTTCTTCTGGACACTCAGTGGTAAAATTCAATATGTGAAAATACAGTCGCTGAAACCTCCCACTGCTGCAGACTGGTACGTCCTCAGTGAGGGTGGCTACTGCAAAGCAACTTTGCATTTCATTTGGCTTTAAATGTAAGCCGGGCGAGCTGAATTCCAGCCGGACCTTTCGTAGTACAGCAAAGAATGTAAAGACTCTCCTACAGAGCTTCCAGTGGTGCTGACCTACAGCTGCTTCTTGGCCATTGGCTTAAAAGGGTGACTTAGTATTGAAGAATTAGTCAGTGTGTTAAATAGTTCAGATATTAATGTGTGTTTTCCATTTTCCACATTCATCTATTTTATATTGCATATATGATTAAATACAAGAAGGTATATTAACATGTAAACAGAAAATCAATTCTGCAGAAGTGAGGACATTGAGACATGGTTTCTATGGCAACTTTGAACGTACCAACTTAATTCAGGGTCTGCTCTAGCCCAGAGTCACCTGCCTCGTTGCTGTCATCCCAGATCTCCTTTAATTTCCCTGATCATCCATGTAGTTAGGAACCCTGAGCGTAACCACACTGCACGCACCCCAGAAGCTAGCGTTACCTTCATTCCTGGGAAGGAGGCCAAAATAGTGAATCAGTTTGCCCACTAGTTTTCCAAAAACCACTCCAGTTGTTTGACTTTTCAAATGGTTACTTTTTTTGTTTCATGTAGTCAGCCATAAAAGAGCAAGCCCAGTGCCAGCGCCAACAAAGGTTAAGAGGCAAGATTAAACTCCACATTTAATCAGTGCAAATGTCCAAGGTTCGAAATATCTTTTCATGCAGGAGTACTAAGTATGAATGCAAAGCACAACAAGTATTAATGGTACTTGCAAAATTCAGCATTCATGTGCGCTCTCATTACTGGATTGCTTCTCCAACCTTTAAGTGGGCCTTTATGTTTCATTCTGCCGTTCTTGCTAGGTAAGAGGAATGATAGCTAGAAAGGTGATAATTCCATCTAGAACCCTAATTGGTAAGTCTGAAAATGCTGTGCTGGTCGAATATGAAATTATATCCTCCTTGAAGGAAAACGTAATTTAGCACTGAGGCTTTGGGCTGTTGAAAGGTAAAATGTTATTATGCCCATGAAAAAATGCAAAGTAAAATTTGTAAGGAAAATGCTATTTTTTGAAGACTCAGAAAAAAGACTTGCTTTCTATTTTGCATTTTATTGTAAAGGGGACAATAACAAGGATTTCATTTTTACCAAATTACAAATAAGGTGAGAGTTATTTCTCAAACTCCCAAAGGTTGCCCTTAGACCGATAGCAAATGGGGAAAACACTAGCCAAAATGCTGACGTTTTAGAAAGGTATGAGCAACTAGAAAGAGGGTTACTATGACAACTTTTCAATCACAACAATGTCAATTTTTCCAGGAGCTGCTAAAGGGTACAACGGCCTATGAAAGCTCTGAAGAGATAATTAGATTAACTGATTGAATTCAACTGTTGTACCTTTTGGCCAAAGGGAGTCTCACTTGCAGTTGGCTGATGCGGATGGTAGCACTTGTGCCTGTTCTTTCCCTTTAAGTTCCTGGACAGTGGACATCTATGGCCCTTTGGAGCCTGAAGTGACTCTCGATTTCTTTTTATCGCTCCCCTTCTTTCCTGCTGCAAAAGATCTCTTTAAAGTGTTGAAAAAGCAAAGGTGTCACCTTGAAGGCTAAGATACACCTGACTCAAGCCATGGTGTTTTCAATTGCCTCACATACGTGAAAACTGGACAGTGAATAAGGAAGACCGAAGAAGAATTGATGCCTTTGAATTGTGGTGCTGACAAAGAATGTTGAATAGATCATGGACTGCCAAAAGAACAAATAAATCTGTCTTGGAAGAAGTAACAACCAAAACGTTCCTTAGAAGCAAGGTTGGTGAGACTATGTCTCACATATTTAGGATGTGTTATCAGGAGGAATCAGTTCCTGGAGAATGACATCATGCTTAGTAAAGTAGAGGGTCAGTGAAAAAGGGGAAGACCCTCAATGAGATGGAATGACACGAGGAATCAGTTCCTGGAGAATGACATCATGCTTAGTAAAGTAGAGGGTCAGTGAAAAAGGGGAAGACCCTCAATGAGATGGAATGACACAGTGGCTGCAACAATGGGCTCAAGCATAACAATGATTGTGAAGACAGCACAGGACCAGGCAGTGTTTCGTTCTGTTGTACATAGGGTCACTGCGAGTCAGAACCGACTTGACGGACCTAACAACAACTTCTTTCCTAGCCTTTTTCCTTCTCCCATCCAGGCCAATTCAACAAGAATTTCTGGTTCTTTCTCTGGACCAGGCACCATGTTAGGCACTGTAGATCCAGAGATGAAGGAGCCAGAGGTCCTGCCTTCACAAAGTTCACAGTCTAGTGGGGAACAGTCACATATCCTTATCCAACGTGGCGCACACTTCTCGTTCCCGGTTACCTCGGGCTGTGTATTGGGGAAAACCCTGAAGTTGGATGTCATGTGACTATAGTCATTATGAAGTAACTTTATCCATTAAACTCGTTGTCATCGAGTCGATTCTGACTCATAGCAACCCTATAGGAAAGAGTAGAACTGCCCCATAGAGTTTCCAAGGAGCGCTTGGTGGATTTGGACTGCCGACTTTATCTATTAATTGGGCTGAATTCCTGAATTGTATTAATCAGAATATATTATCCAATATAATGTTACATATCTGATAAAAGTCCCTGGGTGGCCCAAATGGTTAAATGCTCCACTACTAGTAGAAAGATTGGCCATTTGAATTTACCCAGAGGCACCTTAGAAAACAGGCCTGTTGATCTGCTTCTGAAAGGTCACAGCCTCGAAAACTGTGTGGAACAGTTCTGCTCTGCACATATGGGGTCTCCATGAGTAGGAATCCACTCAACTGCAATGAACAACAAAAGCAACATATCCGATATAATATTACATATATAAAGTGATCCACTTATGATTATCTAGGACAAACACAAATTAGATCTATAGCTGAGGATACCTAAAGGTTGGTGGTTCAAATCCACACAGTAGCATCATGAAAAAAAGGTCTGGTGATCTGTTTCCATAAAGATTACAGCCAAGAAAACCCTATGGAGCAGCTGTACTCTATAATACATGGAGTCACCATGAGTTAGGATTGACTCGATGGCAATAAGCTTTTTTTTGGTTTTGAGGACACTAAAAGGCTTCTCTGGCCCCCACAATGTGTCTCCTTACAGCTTTGTAGAAATTATCAACATTAAAATTCCTGTTTAAATAGGTCCTCTCCAAGGAGCTTATCCCTTTAGTCAGTCTAACTTCATATTAACCAGATTAGCTTTATACCATCAGGACTCTCAAGTTCTTCTGGTAGAAATTTGCCATAATCTAGAAACTGCTTCTGCAATGGACAAGTGGCTAATTCTCTACTGGAAGTCCTATTATCTCTGTATCCCAGATAGCAGGAGCTCTTTGTTCTGTATGTGAAAAATAAGAAAAATATATATATATATTTTTTTTTATGTGAAGGAAGAACTTCTGCACCAGAAAGACTGACATTATGGAGAAAGGAACATACGCTATTTTTACGCTATACAGTGTTAAATCTTCTTTAATCTGAAAGGAATGAATTTATTTAATGAATCCATTTCTATCCAATGCTTTGTAACCAAAAAAAAAAAAAAAAGGAATATTGTGATGGGACTTGGAAGCCAGGACCCCGTGGGTAGCCAAGACAATGCTGAGTTCTCGCGAACTGGTGGCCTCACAAAGTGCTAGGGGAAGCTTAAAAGTGCGCCTAAGAGACGCTACATTTCCTTCACAATTTTACCTGGAATTTGCCCTGCCCCTTACCTCCAGGGAGCCCTGTTAGCATAGTGGTTAGGAGCTCAGGCTGCTAACCAAAAGATAGGTGGTTCAACTCTACCAGCCGCTTCTTGGGAAACCTATGGGGCAGTTCTACCCTGTCTTACAGGGTCACTATGAGTTAGAATCAACTCCACAGCAACGGCTTTGTTTGTTTTTCTTACCTCCATATCATCCTTTAAAACACCCATCAACATACATGTACTAGGAGGAGGTTGAGTGCTGGGCTAGGCCGTCCTTGCCCTACATGTCAAATTCTGGTCCATTCAATATATTTTTTTTTTGTAGCGGGGAGGGTTTGGTTTGGTTTTGCTTTTTTAGTGGTTTTGTTTCCCTTTGTTTTATTTTAATTACGTTCATTGTGCTGTGCATCATCACCGCTATCCATTTCCAAATTTTTCCGTCACCCCTAACACATTTTTATTCACCTACTATGTGCCAGACATGTGCTGTGCTTTGAAGATATAACAAGGTAAAAGACATATGGTTCCTCCCTGACACCAGCCTCTGCTTAGTCAGGCAGGAACCTCGCCTGTCATTCCCCATTATACCCTGAAGGCACAGCACAGTACCTGGCCCATCTTGGCTGTTTTCTGCAGCAGTTGCCTGAACAGATAATTTCAATATAAAACAGTAAATAAGGACGTAATGAAAGTCCATAGAAGAAGCCTCTAACCCAACCTCTTCGAGTCCTAAGGGATCAGTATGTGTTAGCTGGGCCAAGAAAACCAGAAGGGTCTCCCAGACAGGGAGAATTGTATGAGCAAAACCCATTGCCATCAAGTCAATTACGACTCATAGTTACCCTACAGGACAGAGTAGAACTGCCCCACAGGGTTTCCAAGGAGCAGCTGGTAGATTTGAACTGCTGACCTTTTGGTTAGTATCCAAGCTCTTATGGAGATGTAAAACTAAGTGGTATTTGGGAAAACTGTAAGTGGTGTGATGTTAATAAAGCCAAGAGCTCAAGGTAGATTGCTGAGAGATAGAATTTAAGAGGTAGACTCTGGACCAAATTTGTGTGGTCCACATCCGTATCTCTCTCATAAATACGACAGACACTCTACAAGTTTAAGATAGACCTCTTTATCCAGCTGCAAAATGATAGCTAAAAAAGACTGTCTAAGTGTCATGTTTTTCTCTTAATTCTGCTTAAAAAATACCTGTTAGGCATAGGTAAGCACAATTACCATATAATTAGGGTTGCCAAATAAAATACAGGATGTCCAGTTAAATCCGACGTTCAGATAAGCAATGAATATTTTTAATAATAATTTTTGGTGTAAATAGGTCCCAAATTTTGCACTGTATCTCATGCAATATTTGAGACATATTTACACTAAAAAATTATTGATTATTTACCTGAAGTTCAGATTTTACTGGGTGTCCTGTTTTTATTTGCTGAATCTAGCAACGCTATTTATAACATTATTGTTTTTGTCACTTAAGTGATGAGAAGCAAGGTTAGTAGCTCCATGGGGAAGAAGACCCTGTTCGCCCCAAAACCACAGCAATTCTTCATTCTTTTCCCAACTCTTGTGTTCAGCTATTAGTGAAGAGGCCTAACGGGCATGTGGCTTGATGACTAAAATGACAACTGATAATGGGGTTTGATTTATTAATCTTCTACTTTGTTTCCTTATTACAATTGGTTTGAAACAAACAAACAGAAATGAATGGGTTAACTGCTTTATTTTCTCTTCTGCCTCTTATTTCATTAAACATCTGTGAAATATCCTCTTCTCTGTGTTGTGCCCCTCATTTTCCTCAAAAGCAGATTTTCATCTGTTAGAGTGGTGACCCTAAATTACTCCAAAGAAGCCCTGCTTTGATAACAACTAATAATGGTTAAGACAGCTATTTAACAAAACTTTAATTAGGGAATTCTCCCTACATGGAGAAGTGTCTAAGATGTCTACTGTGATTTAAATACTGTTGGTGCTCCTGGAACTCACCAGACAGTCCCCTCCTGGGGACAGTGCTGTGTCATTAAAATGGAGACCACTGTGAGAGACAACAGTCACATTCACTGAACGAAACACTAAAGCCAGGGTGAGTATTTTTTAGGCTTTATCTCAAGATTTTCATGTACTCCCTGCCTACTGGTTACTTCAGTTTGCTGCCTAGGACACCCCTGCTTCTCCATTAGAGGCTGTGCTTGGTTTCTATAAACAGTGGCAGGTGTGGTGGTGAAAATACTACAGCCAAGAGCCAGAAGAGCCAAGAACCAGAAGACACAGGTCTCAGCTTGGGTTCTGCTGCCTGGAGTCCTGTGACCTTGGGTGTGTCATGTAACCTCAGAGAGCTTCAGTTGCCACAGCCATACAGTTGAGAATAATGAGTGTCCTTGAAAGCAGATGAAACGGGATCCCCAAAAGGCTATGAGGACAACACCAGGCACGTGTGGGAAGGGCCCTTTTGGGAAGCCCTTTTCCATCCTCAGAGGTCGCTGGTGGCACAAACATTTTTTATTTGCTAAATCTTGAACTAGCAGTTCAAGTCTACCCAGTAGTGCCACGGTAAGATTAAGACAAAACAAAACAAAACAAACCCATTGCTGTCAAGTTGATTCCGACTCATGGCGACCCCATGAGACAGATTAGAAGGGCTCCATAGAGTTTTCTTGGCTGTAATCTTTACGGAAGCAGATCACCAGGCCTTTCTTCCAGTATGATGCTGGGTGGGTTTCAACTGCCAACCCTTCAGTTAGTGTAGAGCACAAACGGTATGCGCCACCCAGGGGCCTGCATGGTAAGATGAGAGCCGTTGAAAATCCTGTGTCCTTCGTTCTATTTGGACACACATGGAGTCACCATGAGTTGGAATCTGCTCCATGGCAATGGGTTTGTTTCCTCCCCTCCCCCATCATCAAGAGCTCCAGCCTCCCTTGAGCTTAAGGGAGGTGGGGGATGAATAACTGACCTTCCTCTGCTCTATCCTCATCCTCTGGACCCCTCTGGCCTTCTCCTTGCCTTCTTGTGTCATCACCAAGCTGTCATTCACACAGGAGCACTTCCTGACTGTGGTTTTCTTTGTCAAACTCAACCACATGGAGGCCCAAAGAGCAGTAGTCTGGTACCCAGGGACTGTGAGCAGCCTGCCCCCCTTCAAGGAACACAATAGAGCTGGGTTTTTAATTTAATATCCAACGTATTTAAATAACAAATTTAAGAGCTCAGTCTCCTAAAGCCTTTAAAATTATTTTACAAATGAGAAATAGTTTTAATTCTCCTGGAATCCAGATTTCTGAGGTCCATGGAGTTAGGGTGACCCACCCAGGCCTTTGATCTGAGGTAATCTTTTGAACCCTGAGCCTTGAGCAGACTGGTTTCCTAAAAGTCAACTTTAAGTCAAACAATGTTGTTGTTGTTGTTAGGTGCCAAGTGTGTTTCCACTGAAAGCGACCCTATGCGTAACAGAACGAAACACTGCCCAGTCCCATGCCATCCTCACAATTGTTGCTATGCTTAAGCCCATTGTTGCAGCCACCGTGTCAACCTATCTTGTTGAGGGTCTTCCTCTTTTTCGATGACCCGTCACCAAGTGCGATGTCCTTTTCCAGGGAGTAGTCAAACAATAGTCTTAGTGAAGACCATTTTGCCTTAGGCATCATTGTGCTCTTTTGAAGAATTCAGTCAGTTTCAGGAAACAGAAACTCCAGGGTCTGACTGGAAGCTGTGTTTTAGGGTAAATTGTTATTATGAAAACACTGTTCTGGCCCTGTTCTCACGGCAATGTTGATAAGATACGGGGTTTAAGTCTTCGGAGGTTCTCTTATCTTCAGAACATTTTTGACTCCTGAGTCGGAATCGACTTAATGGCAATGGGTAGTGGGAATGTGGAGCTCTGGTGGTGCAATGGTTAAGAGCTCGGCTGCTGACCAAAAGGTTTGCAGCTTGAATCCACCAACCACTCGTTAGAAACCCTACGGGGCAGTTCTACAGGTTTAGTGAAAATGTCACCCCACTTTATAAATTATATATTCAATAAACTTCAATTAATTTCTCTTATTGGCTTAATACGATTTTTGTTTGAACAGAAATCTAGTTGAACTGTTTAAATATCTAGTATGCTTTATATAAAATAAGAAGAAATGCCTTTGCTTAGTTTTTGATTGGCTCAAGTTGAAGAGACAAAATTCTTCTTAAACTATCAGCACCATTTATATTAATTATTAGTTTCTCTTAAGCATTTTAAACTGCACTGATAAATTTAGTATATCAAATTTTCTTTTTAAGCAATTCAAATACCTGGCCTGACAAGCTAATGACTAACAAGCAAACTCTTCCAACAAGTTTAAACTTTTAGAAATCTAGTAAATTGAGAATTGCAAATATTGTGACTCTCAAATTTTCTTAGCTCTTCCAACAGTGTTTTACAAATTTAATAAAATTATTATGTTCAACTTATCAATTATGAGTCTTAAAATTATACTTTAAAAAATGTATTCACAATGCTAAACCAAACCAAACCAAACCCACTGCCGTCGAGTCAATTCCGACTCATAGCGACGCTATAGGACAGAGTAGAACTGCCCCATAGAGTTTCCAAGGAGCACCTGGTGGATTTGAACTGCTGACCTCTTAGTTAAGAGCCGTAGCACTTAACCACTATGCCACCAGGGTTTCCTTCACAATGCTAAGTTGTTAAATTTTCAAATACGCCAAATTTTCTTAAATCTAACAATTAAATAATGCAGACACCTGTATTATTCTGAATTTAACATAAAAGTATTAATACTGTGTATGGGCTTGATATATTTGACTTACTTCATCATCTTTATGCTTAATTCTACACTGGGGCAGGGTGTACCAATAAGGGAACCTTTTTCAGCAAGCTGAGGAAGGGATACCAATTCAACACAGGCCATCCCTTCAGGAGACTGGAAGTTATTGGGGTGACAGTTTATGACCAATTTATGGGTCAGACATCCAAAAGTAGGGTTTGGGACCAGACAACTACAGACTTCTGATGTTCTCGGTGTTTTTGTTAGTTCACATTGAGCCAGATCTGACTCTTGGTGGCCTTACGTACAACAGAACAAAATGTTGCCCTGTCCTGTGCCATCTGCCTGATATTTGATATATTTGAGCCCATTATTGTGGCTGTTGTTTCAATTCATCTCACTGAGGGTTTCTCTCATTTTTGGTGCCCTTCACTTTGCTAAACGTGGTGTCCTTTCCTAGAGATTGGCTTCCTTGATGACGTGTCCAAAGAAAGCAAGACAAATATTGCCATCCTCGTTTCTAAGGAACATTCCCAATTTTAATTCTTCTAAGACTGATTTCACACTGATGCCATCTGGAGGACTAAGGTGCACCTGACCCAAGACATGCTATTTTTAATATGCATGTGAAAGCTGGACAATGAATAAGGAAGACTGAAGAATTGATGCCTTTGAATTACGGTGTTGGCGAAGAATACTGAATATACCACAGACTGCCGAAAGAATAAACAAATCTGTCTTGGGAGAAGTACAGCCAGAATACTCTCTGTCTCACCTACTTTGGACATGTTATCAGGAGGGACCAGTCCCTGGACAAGGATATCATGCTTCGTAAAGTAGAGGGTCTGCAAAAAAGAGGAACACCCTCAATGAGATGGATTGACACAGTGGCTGCAACAATGGGGTCAAACGTAATGATTGTGAGGATGGCAAAGGACTGGGTGGTGTTTCATTCTGCTGTACATAGGGTCGCTATGAGTTGGAACTGACTGAAGGCACCTAACAAAACAAAGACGGATTTGCTTGTTCTTCTGGCAGTTGATTGTATATTCAATATTCTTTGCCAACAACACAAGTCAAAGGCATCAGTGCTTCTGTCTTCTTTTTTTTGCTGTCCAGTTTTCCCATGCATGTAAGATGATTGAAAAGACCATGTCTTGGGTCAAAACCAACAACCAAACCCACTGCCATTGAGTTGATTTTGACTCATAGCGACCCTATAGGACAGAGTAGAACTGCCCCATAGAGTTTCCAAGGAGTGCCTGGCTGATTCGAACTGCCGACCTTTTGATCAGCAGCTGTAGCACGGTGTACCTTAATCATCAGATGACGTCTTTGCTGCTTCTACGGTGATTCTATCAGCACCTCCTAGAAGCACACCGAACTCTTTTTATACAGTAACTATAAAAACAAGAGACTCATTGTCCACACCTTTGAGTGGGTTGGTTTCTCAGTGGGCCCAACAGACTCCTAACATTTACCCTGAATAGATGGAAGTTTTGCAACCCACTATCCAGGTAGCCACTAAAGTCCTTCAAGTAACCTTCTTAATGCTGAATGAGTTATATATTCTTAAATAGCCTGCCTGTCTTCTTTGGTGCTGACTGGATTTTTCATACCTTTTATATCATTGTTGGCTCAGAGATGTCTGCACTGTTGTTGTTAGGTGCCTTCAAGTCGGTTCTGACTATAGCTACACTATGTACAACAGGACAAAACACTGCCCAGTCCTGCACCATCCTCACAATCATTATTATGTTTGAGCACATTGTTGCAGCCACTGTGTCAATCCATCTGTTGAGGGTCTTCTTCTCTTTTGCCGACCCTCCACTTTACCAAGCATGATGTCCTTCTCCATGACTGGTCCTTCCTAATAACATGTCTAAAATATGTGAAATGAAGTCTCGCCATTCTTGCTTCCAAGGAGCATTCTGGCTGTACTTCCTCTAAGACAGACTTATTGTTCTTTCTGCAGTCCGTGGTACATTCAATATTCTTCACCAACACCATAATTCAAAGGCATCAATTCTTCTTTGGTTTTCCTTATTCGATGTCCAGCTTTCACATGCATATGGGCGATTGAAAATACCATGGCTTGGGTCAGGTGCACCTAAGTCTTCAAAGTGACATCTTTGCTTTTTAACACTCTCAAGAGGTCTTTTGCAGCAGATTTGCCCAATGCAATGCATCTTTTGATTTCTTGACTTGCTTCCATGGGTGCTGATTGTGAATCCAAATAAAATGAAATCCTTGCCAACTTCAATCTTTTCACCGTTTATCACGAAGTTACTTATCAGTCCAGTGTGAGGATTTTTGTTTTCTTTATGTTGAGGTGTAATCCATACTGAAGGCTGTAGTCTTTGATCTTTATCAGTAAGTGCCTCAAGGCATCTTTGCTTTCAGCAAGGAAGGTTGTCTGCACTGAAGTCATGCTAATAGCAGTGAAGGAGAATCAAATAAAGTAAGAAACATTCCCTGCTCTTAAGCAGCTAAGTGTCCAACTGAAAGATTTAGAGGACAAGGGAGTAAACAACACAAACCGTAAGTGCACCTGGGTGTGGTCCTGGCAAACCTTGGGAGGCTATGGAGTAACCACTGGTAGCCGCTGTTGATCAAAACGTCTTTTAGAAGATCTCCATTCCCAGCTTCACGTACTTCTGAATAATGTTGATAAAGACAAACACTTGTCTTAGAAGATTATATTTAATTTTGGGAAATAGCTAAAGTTATTCAGAGTTAAATTTGGTGAATAAACAATGTAGGTATTCAGACTGGGTGATAAAACTTTTAGTGAAAAGGGGATGACTGTAAAGTAATAGGGAGCCCTAGTGGCGCAGTCGTTAAGAGCTCAGCTGCTAACTAAAGGTTGGCAGTTCAAATCCACCAGCCGCTCCTTAGAAACCCTGTAGGGCAGTTCTACTCTGTCCTCTAGGGTCTCTGTGAGTTGGAATCCACTCAATGGCAGCGGGTTTAGTTTTGGTTTAAACTTTACAGGAGCAAATCACCAGGTTTTTCTCTGCAGAGCCATTGGATGGGTCTGAACTGCTGACCTTCTAGTTAGCAGCCTTCCAGTTAACTGTTAGGCCACCAGGGCTCCTTGTTGTGGTGGGAAATGTTTCTCTTCCCTTCTGCATTCTACCTTGGGATGTTATGGAGAATCAAGGATTGGTGTTCTTTTTGGTGATCTACTTCATGGCTAGTTTATGGCTTCATTTTTACTCGACGAACACTTTAATTGCATGTAATATTTTTAAAGTAAGGACAATTATTATCTTCATTTTACAGGTCAGATGAGATCTAGAAGGTTTGGAACTTGCCTGGGGTTACACAGTTAAGTGGCAGAGAAGGAATTAAAACTCACTAGTTTTTTTTATTAGTCTAATTTCAGAGTCCATGCTGTTAACCTGTATACCACACCCTCCATGAAAGCGCCGGGTATACACGAGAAGAAAGGTGCTCTGTTATTTAAACAAGAATAAATGCAATTTTTTTTTTTCTGGAGAGTTAAAACGTGCCTTAAAAATGTTAATTTTCCATCTGTGGTCACTTTCCTTTCACCCAAACTAAGATTCAATAAAGTTTTATTTTTAAAGAATTGGCAATTAAAAATGGAGCTTGTTGCTCCAACAATTATATATTTTAATAGAAGAATTTGAAATTAAGTAATGTTTGTAAGGGTAAACTGAATTTCTAGAGCCTAGGGATAATTTACATTATAAAGAACTTCCTGACTGTCTTCTGTGCATGAATAGGCTTAAAACGCGGTGATGAATGTTATTGTTCACAAGACTAGAGTTATTTCTTTGAACGTACAAAGTGCTTTAAAATCACAAATTAATTATTAATGAGTATATTGTTCATTATATGAGCAATTTTGAATATGTTTGAAAGGAATATGATTGTCCCATAGAAAATGTGTTTTATATGTCATAACTCAGTGTGGGTATGCAAACTCGGAATTGACCAATCATGAAGTATTTCAGATCTCCTGTTTATTTTGTTGTTATTAGCTGCCATCAAGTCAATTCTGAGTCATGGCAACCTTATATACAACAGAACAAAACTGCTGTGGTCCTATGTCATCTTCATGGTCTCTGGTACGTTTGAGTCCATCGTTGCACCTACCAAGCCATTCCATCTCCCCAAGGGTCTCCCCCACTCTCACTGGCCCTCTACTTCACTAAATCAGATGTCCTTCTCCAGCGATTGATCCCTCCTGATGACATTTCCAAAGAAAGCTAGTTGGACAGTGTACTGTTGTGATCCATGAGGGTTTCTTTGGTCAATTTCCAGAAATAGGACACCACATCTTTCTTCCTAGCCTGTCTTAGTCTGGAAGCTTGGCTGAAACCTGTCCAACATGGGTGACCCTGCTTGTATTTGAAATACTGGTGGCATAGCTTCCAGCATTATAGCAACATGCAAGCCCCTATGACATGACAAACTGACGGACGGAAACAATAGGAGCCAAGTAAATTGCATGTCAATTCTAGATCTAATTACTGCTATTGTTTGTCCCTTACTGGACTCTTTCTCCTAAGAAGCAAATTAGGCTTCAGATAAATTTTATTCATGAGACCCTTGGCCACATCTCTAGCCAAACCAATAAATAAGCCATTCTTTGAATATAAAATGCTCCGATCACCATCAGCTTTTATGTTCTTGGTTGTTTTTCTCATAATAGTAATAGGCTTGTGTTAACCACACGTTGTCTCTCATCTAGTTCCTGTGCAGTCGATGGCCCTCCCTTTGTGAGGCGGTTTGGCCCTGCAGCCATTGCCCAGATAATGGCCTATCTTGATATATTGGCTTTGGCCTTTTAAGAACACATTCTCATGAATGAGCAAATGGTCCTTGGCTAGACTCCTAAAAATAACTTTTTTTTTTTTGCTTGCTGTCTGCACATCTGATTGCGAAGTTGGTGATATGAGTTATTAAGTAAATGCGGATCTAACAAAAATGTGCTGTGGTTTGTGCATCGTTTATCTTATGTCGTGGTTTGAAACAAAGTCAGAATTTCAACTGACTTTTCTGAGTTTACATATGCATTTGGATTTGAGTGAAATCTTTTACGCAGGATTTGGATTTCTCCTTCAGGCCTGGTGTCATGCAACAAAAACTGTACAGCACGGTCGTATTTTCATCTGTGTGCAGGCTGCCCCCTTGGGGTTTGAACATTAGTATTTGCTGATTTTTCCTGCCATGTATATTTAAGTGCAAAAGTGATTCATTTAGATGCAGAAAGGCCTGGAGGTGTGAGGGGTGTAATTTTTCAATAACAAGCTTAGTGTGTATAAATAGGTGATGGGCAGTTTTACATGAACTATTTATAAACTACTGAAGAGGGGAAAAAAGCACAGTCCATTCTTGTTATTAGGATAAGGCAAACGAGACAAGAAGACTCTGTTCATTCAAGTTTAACTGATCCATATCAAAGGCTCAGAAAAGGTGGAAGTCGGTGTTTCAAAAAGACAGCAGGCTAAATAAAAAAATACCATACAACATTAATCCCAAGTAGTCTTTTTTTTTTTTTTTTCTTTCTGGCTACAGTTTATTAGAGCACTTGTAATAATAAAAGGAACCAGAAAAATGACGATGGGAATGATCCTATTTCCGAGTTATTTGATAGTCTCATAACTGCAATCCAATATTTTGACTCTGACTGGCCTCTTGTTTGAAAGTGTCTTTGTTTATAGACCAGATTGTTCTTAAGTGGATATATAATCTACTTTCTGGGCTTTTCTAAATGAAAAAAATTAAATCGTATTTCATCCTATTCTAGCTTCTTGTTTACTGAGAAATCCACTAATTCTTTTAAAGGTATTATGTGAAGAGCCAGACTGTTAGTTAGAGTTTTCTAGTTGTTAATAGTTCACCTGCACTGATTTAATTTTTCTTTTTTCTGGTGGTCATGTGTTCACAGGAACTCAGTCCAAATGGTTAGGAGTTAGACAGATTAATTGTAAATACTTAATACAACAAACCAAAACCAAACCCTTTGTGATCAAGTGAATTCCAACTCATAGTGACCCTAGGACGGAGTAGAACTGCCCCCACAGGGTTTCCAAGGCTGTAATCTTTACGGGAACAGACTACCACATCTTTCTCCTGCAGAGAGGCTGGTGGGTTCCAACTGCCGACCTTTCAGTTAGCAGCTAAGCTTTTAACCACTGTGCTACCGGGGCTCCTTGTTTAATACAACAGCACATTATAAAGATAACCATACTATCCCCTGCCTCTAGAGGTGAGGACAGAGGCTGCAGTGAGGTTAATTATACACTTTACTCACAATCACTCAATCACTGGGGGAGCAAGGATATGGATTTAGTCCCCTTATATCAAGCTGGTGACCAAAGGCTGTGACAACTGTATTCTAAGCCCCAAGTAACACTGTTTCATTCACTGCAGAGGTGAGGCAGGCCAGGGTTTCTCCATCTTTGGCAGGAAACAGACTCAACGGGGAGGCTTTTACAGGCCCACCTCCCTGGGCCCAGTGTCTAGGCACTACCCTTGGAGATTCTGATTTGGTAAGTCTGAGGTGGGACCCTGGCAACTGTACTTAGGAAGAGCACCCAGGTGATTCTGATGAGCACCAAAGAGTGTGAATTAGCGACATTGACCCATGGTCACAGCTCCAAACCTGCATACATGGAGAAAGAGATAGGGGAATGAAGGGATTAGCCTAGTTCTAGCTCTGCCCCAGAAAGTACTGGAAGGCTGAAGAATTCCTAATGGTGTTCCTATAGTTTGGAGCCACAATCAGACAGCCAAGAAATCTCTGCTTTTGCCTTAAGCCACAAAACTCTGGCAAGATCCTTGGCAATTTCTTTACGGTAGATGAATGAACCAGTTGCCATGGAGTAATTCCAACTCATGGCGACCCCATGTGTGTCAGAGCAGAACTGTGCTTCACAGGGTTTTCAATGGCTGATTTTTCTGAACCAGATTGCCAGGCTTTTTTCTGAGGTGTCTCTGGATGGACTTGAACCTCCAACCTTTCTGTTAGCAGCCAAGCATGCTCCAAGCCACGAGCTGAATAATGACTCCATTCTATATTGACAACCTTACTCACTACACCTCTTTAGAGATGCTGGAGCCCCATTTGTCCAGGTGTGTTTCCTGATGGGGCTCTCGGGAATCTTCTCTCTGCTCACTGAAGTTCATGTGAGGACTACTTGACTATTGATCCTCCTCTTCTCCCAGTCCTATGGAGTCCCGGTAGCTCATCATTCATTCATTCAAAAAACTCTTGAATGCCTACTGTGTGACAGACTTGTTAGTTGTGTGGCCTCAGTAATCCTAAATCTAATAAAATAACCTTAAAATGGGGCCTCCTTGAAACCTACAGAAAGCAATGAGAAGTCTTTGCATTTTTAACTTAAAATTTTTGGTTTTACAAAAGCATTTCTATGCAATTTCCTTTTTTATGCCCTATGAATATTGATCCTTCAGAATTCTTTAGTTAACACAAAAATTATAAATTCACTTTTGAGTTTCCAGTGAACAAACTAAAGCATCAAAGCTTGCCTTATATTTCACCTAGGAAATAGACAAATCACCTAAAATTTACCTCTGTATATCATATGTCTGAAATAGTTGGACAAGAGCTGAACTTCAAAATCAAACCATCAGAGGAAATAACTGTTAACGGTAATATCTGCTGGACAGTCCTGAAAATAGAGGTTGTAAAATATTTACAAAAAGGCAGAAAAGATTCTTAAGTGTGACAGGCAATAACTTGTCCTATGCTGCAGTCTGTAAATTAGTACTTAAGTGGAAATGGAACTTGTCTTTAATCCTCTCGAATCTGTTATTCTTTATCCCAATCATGTTTCTGCAAATGGTTTGGTTTTAATAATTGCCCAGAATTTGAGAGAAGCATTGGTTCAATAAAACCATCACGATTGATTTTTAAAGGAAAAAAAGAGAGAGACATATATACATGTTTTTGGAATATCTAATCCTATTAAAGAAAACTTAAATGATCTTATTTTGCACAAGTATCAGGTAGCTCAAAATCACAACAGCCTACCAAATACACAATGGTGCTGTAAGAAGGAACGGAAAGCTCACTATCTTCCTTTGTCGTCTCCAGCAATGCTCTCCCCAGCCACCACTTAAATACGTTTTTAACCAGTTTGTTCAGCAATATAAAGCCCTAGGGAAGCACTTCTTAATGTTCTCCATAGATGTTAAAAAATCACCACGCATATGGGAAAAGCACAGGAAAAAGGAGAAAGAACACTGTTAGGAATGAAAAGAACAATGGTTGGCCAGGGCTTGTGATCGAAGCCATGATGTTTTGGGGAGCTCATCTTTCTTCTCAGAAACGTCTGAGTCTTAGATGTTTCAATATCAAAGGGAGCTAAGAAGAAAATTTTGCTACGTAATGAACTGTATCCTTGAACCAGTGGTCCTTGTTTAAGCTGGCCTTTTAAAAAGGAGTTAAAAATAGGGATGCTGGAAACTACATTTTCAGTTCATTTATTGTGTAACAGAAAGCTAATGCTCGTGTTTCTTCCCTTCTTCCTGGGAACACAGCTAAACTGCATCTTCGAGATGCTCTTGCCGTTACTTTAGGGCCATGTGACTGAGTTCTGGCCAGTGGAATGAAGGTAGAGGTGTCAAATGCCACTGTTGTTGTTGTTAGGTGCCGTGGAGTCGTGGTGTCAATTCCAACTCATAGCAACCCCATGTGACAGAGTAGAACTGCCCCATAGGGTTTCCTAGGCTGTAATCTTTATGGGAGCAGATCACCAGGTCTTTTTCCTGTGGAGATGCTGGGTAGGTCAAAAACTTAACCATTTGTACCACCAGGGCTCCTTAAATGCCACTGTAGGCCTGACTTATTACAAATCTCCCAAGCATGACCCTCCATTCCTCTCCCCAGTCTGTGGAGACTTGGGAGGCCATACATTGAATGTGGTCTGAATCCATGATGGTCAAGATAGAAGGAATCTTGGTCCCTGAATAACTGCATGGAACAGAGGCCCCACATAGTTCCCCTGTCCCAACCAGCCCATCTTAGACTATTATGCCAGAAGCAACTTCTGTTTATTAAGTCACTGAGGTTGGAGGGTTGGTTTTTACAGCTAGAATTACTTACCCTAATTCACATTTTTATGGAGCCCTGGTGGCATAGTGGTTAAGAGTTCAGCTGCTAACCAAAGAGTCAGCAATTTGAAACCACCAGGTGCTCCTTGGAAACACTATGGGGCAGTTCTACTCCGTCCTGTAGGGTCACTATGAGTCAGAATCAACTCGACAGCAACAGGTTTGGAGACCTGATGGCACAGTGATTAAGAGCTATGGCTGCTAACCAAAAGGTCGGTAGCTCAAATCCACCAGCTGCTCCTTGGATACCCTGAGGGGCAGTTCTACTCTGTCCTACAGGGTTGCTATGAGTTGGAACCGACTTGATGGCACCCAACAACGACAACAACAACAATACTCTTATACATATTAAATACTTGCATAAGCCTATTAGAATCTAATCTTTACCTGTAGCCTTTGTTAAGTTGCTATACTTACACGTTATATTCCATTTAAAGCTGTGAACCTTGTGTAAGCGCACACTCTACTTCCCACTGGGCTTTAAGAGAAGACATGTGTAAAGCATCAGTTAGGATTAGGCTCCGCTCTGAAGAAACTCAAAAAAAAAAAAAAAAAACAAGGCCTTCGACAAAAAAAAAAAAACTGCCTTTGAGTCAGTTCTGACTCATGGCAACCCCTATGTCTGTCAGGGTAGAACAGTACTCCACGGGGTTTTCAATGGCTGAGTTTTTGAAGTAGATTGCCAGGCCTTTTTTCAGAGGCACCTCTGGGAGAACCTTTCAGTTACCAGCTGAGCACATGAACCGTTTGTACTACCCAGGAACTCTTTAAACAAAATAGACATGGTTTATCACTTACAGCAACAAAGTCAGGAAGTGGGCAGTCCTGTGCTGGTATGGTCACTCTCTGAAGGTATTAGTTGAAAAGCTTCTTCCAGCTCACCTCTCCAGCATTCCTATAGTATGGCTGTCATTCTTGTGGTCCATTATGTCAGCCCAAACTCCAGCCATCACGTCTATATTCCAGACAGTAAAAACAGACAAAGAGGAGTTGGGTCAAAGGCCTATCGATTACCTTTTAAGAGAACTTCCCATAAACTGCCACAAAACACTTCCATTTATATGCTTGTCCGGAGCTGGTTACCTGGATAACTAGCAGCAAGGGAAGCTGGCAAGTTCAGTTTTTATTTTTGGGCAACCATTTACTTAGTAAAAATTGAAAGGTTTATTACTGAAAAAGAAAGGGAGAGCAGCTACTGGGATAGACTACTGATGTTCTCACTACATTTAGTAAGTACAAACTTCTACTCTGAAGGAAAAATTGGCTTCTACAAAATGCAATTTTTGGCATACTTAAGTGTACATAATGCCCTTTTTTGTTTATATTAAGAAACACATAACGCATATAGCTGAACACTGTCACCCTAGCCTCAGCCCAGCAGGATTCCTCTGTAGTCAGTGAACTAACTCTTCTCCAGTGTTTTGGGTGTAAACATAACGGCAGCAGAAAACAAAGGAAGACTAGGAATACTTTATTCTGGACTCAGAAGGAAAATCATTTTGTGTATCAGGATAACAGAAATCAGTAATTACCTGCACCTATGAATATAAGTAACAGGTTCTACAATTGTTTCAACATAATCAGGGCGGGTATTGTGATCACTGCATTGATCTAGGGGTAGTCTATCCTGAGTGTGTGTCTCTGAGCACGTGCGTGACGGAATGGCAAGACCTTGCTATGCTTTCTATTTCTATAATGCCTACTACTATATAGAATTACAGGAAAATTCTGGTAGAATAAATAAATATTGTCTTAAGTTGGGTTCTCTGGAGGAGCAAAACCAGTGAGGCATATACATAGAGAGAGATCTAGCCTAAGGAAATAGCTCACTAAGTTGCAGAGGCTGGCAAGTCCCAAATCTGTGGGTCAGGCATCAGGGTGGAGGCTTTTCCTGACTCAAGTGGTTGCAGGGGCTGACTAACCCCAAATCGGCAGGTCAGGCGGAAGGCTGCTGGCTCAAAGGGTTGCAGGAGTTTTCACATCCCCAAATCTGCAGGTCAGGCGCCAGGCTGCTGGCTCAAGTCCCAAGAACTGGAGGTGAGAGTATGACAGGTCATATGCAGGATGGAGAGTGAGTGAGCTTTTCCAAAACTTCCATATATATTGGATGCAGGCCACACCCCCAAGGAAACTCCCCTCACCTCAGATCACAAAATGGAGGATAATTACGTAATAGCAAGACTCATGTCCTATCCATGTAGACACATAACATTAACCATCACAAATATAAAATAGATAACTCTCTCTAAATTTGATATAGGGTAGAAATCTTTCTTTTTTGTAACGTTTCCTTTCTGTATACTCTATTTTATAGGTACATAAGGAAATGGATTGACACAGAGGCTGCAACAATGGGCTCAAGCATAACAACTATTATGAGGATGGTGCAGGATCAGGCAGTGTTTTGTCCTGCTGTACATAGGGTTGTGAAGAGTTGGAACCGAACTGATGGCACCTAATAACAACAATACATATACCACATTTCCCCCCATTTCCTATGACATTATTAATACCCTCCCCAGTGTAATACTGTATTATTTTACTTTTATCTATATCTATCTATCTATCTCTGCCCCTCATTCCCCACCCATCTATGCTTATTCCATCATTGTGTTTGCCCACAGTACCCCTAATGAAATAGAGGCAGTGGTGGTTCAGTAGTAAATATTTTGCTTGCAAAGGGGGAAATCTGGGTTCAATTCCTGTCCAATACACCTCCTGACAGACACCACCCATCTGTCAGTACAGCAAAATTGTGCATTACTATGATGCTGAACAGATTTTTGAGGCACTTCCAGACTAAGATGGGCTAGGAAGAAAGGCCTGGCAGTGTACTTCCTAAAATCAGCCAACGAAAACCCTATGGATCACAGTAGTGGAATCCACAATTGCTCAAGGGAATGGTGCAGGATTAGCCAGTGTTTCATTCCGTTGTGCACGGGATCACCATGAGCTGACAGCAACAACAACCCTTAATGAAACGGAACAAGAAATGTTTCATACCAAAGACTTTGGGTTTTGAGTGACCTCAGGGATCAGGTGTTAGGAAAGTCCAAAAAGTGGCTCCTTTCAAACTAGGGCTAATTAACTACCTGTCAGGCACTACCTAAATGCTTTATAAAAGACTATCTCTCTTAATTCCACACCAGTCCTATAATGAAGTTAGATGCTGCTATTGTCATCCCATTTTTAGAGAGGTGGGAACTAAGGCTTGGCCATGTTAAAGCAACCTGGTTACAATTATTGGGAGGAGCCTGACCTGAAATGCAGATGGTCTGCCTTCAAAGCCCATTCTTTCCATCACTACATCCTGCTGCCTCCATTATGTTGTTGTTGGTGGTGCCGACCCCTGGCCACCCCATGCACAACAGAATGAAATGTTGCCCGGTCTTCATGATCTTTGGTATGTATTGTCGAGTCCATTGTTGAGGCCATTTTGTATTTTGAGTGCCTCCCAACCTAGGAGGCTCATCCTCCAGCACTATATTAGACAATACTCTGTTGTGATCCTTAGGGTTGTCAGTGGCTAGTTGTCAGAAGTAGATCACCCAGGCCTTTCTCTGCTGAAACCTGTCCAACATGGGTGACCCTGCTGGTATTTGAAATACTGGTGGCATAGCTTCCAGCATCAGAGCAACATGCAAGCCACACTGTACAATAGTCAGATGGGTGGTGGCCTCCATTATGGATCCTTACTATATCCATGATCCCCCTAGTGCTGGTATGTCAACAAAGCACTTTTGGGGAGCTCTGCCTTAGACGGGGCACCATGGTAAAAGACACAGTCCCTTCCTGGGAAAGCCCACAGTCTAATTAGGAAAACAACACAAGGACATGGAAGTGGCCTGAATACCAAATACCTGACCCACAGGAACACGTTGATCTCAAGACTGAAGTAGCCTCATAACTGCAAAGAATTAAGAACAGGTGTACTCGACTCGGGCTGCTAACAGACTTTCTTGGACCACCTTGCCTCACTATGACTGACACAGTAGTTTGAGGCAAAGGTTTTGTTGAGATTTTTCCTCAGGCGTTTCTTGTCTTGCCACGAATTAACCACCAACTCTTCTCAGATACTCTTGCTCTTCTCTCCCCACCTCCCCCCCCCCAAGTCATTTATTTGCTGTCACGTTCAGGTATCGTGGGCACTGCAAGTTGGTTAACAAGGAAGAAGGAAACTGATAAAGACATTGTTAATGGATCTCTTTGTGCATAAAAAGAACTCCCATCTTCCCTCCCACATGCTGTCCTGAATTCCCCTTTTTCTCCTTCTCAAAGTTTTACTTTTTCTCAGAGTGTCTGCGTGTGCCATATGACAGTGATTTTCTGTGGTAATTGCTTTATTCTTCCACGCAAACCTTTCCAATCGCCAACTCCTACAATACTCACGTGTAAATTAGGTCTGTTCCCAAGGCAAAAATCGTAACTTGCGTGTCATCATTTTTAACGATGAAAAAAAATGCCCCTGGAATGTGAGTAGAATTTTGAGTGGTGCCAAATAAATAAGTAAATAATAACTTCCTTTTTAAGATTAAAAAAAAAAAAAAATCCCCTTTGCATCTAGAGTTTCACGTGTCCGGGTTTACAATTCAGGATCTCAGAGTACACTGGTCATGGGTTCCTTTCCCAATTGTCAGCTTTTCCAAGACAGAGTAGGTTGTTTCGTTCTGTTTTCTATAAAAGACCGGTGGAATTCTATATAAAAGCAATTTTTAAAAGACTCTCGGCTGACTAGCAGTGTTCAGAGCAGGCTGGCTACGGAGGTTGAGGGTGGCCCTGTCCCCAAGCAGCAGGGCCCGGCAGGAGGAAAAAGCCACACACCTTATCCGGGGGCCCCAAAAGAAAGGATGGCGGTAGCAGTAGCTTGATTTTGCTCTCTTGCAACAACAAAACGATGCCACAGACGAAAACTGTCATGTCCCACCCACTCCATCTGTCCTGTGCTGTGCACCCACAGATCCCCTCATTCTACAAATTAATCTTTCACACATTTTTTTAACAAAAAAAGTGTTAATGTTATAAAAGAAAAAAAAAAAACCCAAGGAAAACAGAAAAGGCTGTGTAGAAAATAAATTAAATTTAAATTTGATGGCAGTTATGACTTTTTTTATTGACTATAAGAGCAAACAGTCACATCAAATTGGTGCCACTGGCATGTCATTAAAACTACAGGACACCCTTAATGATCTCTGACAATGATCCCGAGCATGTTTTTTTTTTTAAATATAGCCTGCACATTTTGTCCAATTTGGGCTCTTTTTTCCTGTCGCTTTTGTCCTCTTTCTGAGTGGGTATTATTCATGAACTGAGTCTTTATTATCTATTTGGCCATCTGCATAGCATTGGCCATAGTCCCCCGTGTTGCAATTTTGAGTGAAAATCAGGACGATTGCAGACTGCAACCTAAAAATAATAATAATGATCTGTGTTAAGAACCCAAAAGTAAAAAGCTTAAAGAAAGATATTTGGGATGGAGGTAAGATCTGGAGGCTCATGGCGTGGAGGTAGGAGAATAAACATAAATCACTCGGTTCACTCATTTAGGCCAAGGGAATCAGGATAAGCTCTCAGATTAAACTAACACCTACTTGCCTTGACCACAGATAACTCTGAAAGTGACCCTTTTTTTTGTGCTAGAATGTCTTTGAAAGAAATTTTTTTTTTTTTTTTTTTTTACTCTTTTCTCGGTCCTCTCTTGCTTCAGAAGTCCACACATCTCTTAGCAGAATGGCAGTCCGAAACGGTGGCCCAGTTCCCCTTTGCTATCAAGATTTTAGTGAATATTCATCTTTACAAGCATTGGGTGCCTTGCTTGTAGTTTAATGAAGGGAGATTTTTTTTTTAATCTGAAATATTAGAGTGTATTATTTCTAATTTTAAAAAATTTGGACAAAGAACTAACCAAAAACTTGTACAATTGTTTTATTTCTAAAACTTTGCCTAATTTTATTTGGATCTCTCCATCCTTCTTTCTGTTTTTTTCCTTTTGATCTTTTCTTTCTTTCTGAAATTGTCTCTATCAGTGGTGTTGTTGTGTGCTGTCCAGTTGATTGTGACTTGTAGCAACTCTACAGGACAGAGTAGAACTGCCCTGTAGGGTTTCCAGCCGTGCCTTTTTCTCCTGCAGAGTCGGTTAGCAGCCAAGCTAACCAGGGCCCCTAATCAGTGTTAGCTTACCTTTTAAAAATTTTCCTTCCACTTGTCAGATCTTCTCTGTAGCCACTGGAAAGCCATGAAAATCAGCCGATTGGATGATGAAGATGGGTTAGCAATGAAACATCTTCCGGAGAAAAGTAAATACACAAGGTTATAATATGCTCATGACAATTATATTTTTATTTCTAATGAAAATGTATAATATCCTGTTTGTTCCTTAATGTTCTTTGGTTTTTTGCTTACAGTAGATTCCTACTAAACTTGAGGAATATCCAGTTAAAGCTGGGCTTTCACAAACACACACAGACTTCTTGGTCTTACTACCAAAGCAAGATGAACTCTGTCAATTATTTCATTATTTAGAAAACAAATGAGTGGAAACCCTAGTGGTGTAGTGGTTAAGTGCTATGGCTGCTAACCAAAAAGTTGGCAGTTCAAATCCGCCAGGAGCTCCTTGGGAACTCTATGGAGCAGTTCTACTCTGTCCTATAGGGTCGCCGTCACTTGGAATCGACACGATGGCAGTGGGTTTTGGGTTTTACCTGTGATTTAAAATAATGTTTTGTTTTTTTTTTTGTATTTATCTTTTTCCTCCCGATTGGTTCATGTATGTATATAGTAACAACCTAAGTGACATCAACTTATTCTATTGATTTACCAAAAACCAATGAAAAATTTCTAAAATCAAGGGGAAAGATAATCTGGTTTCAAACACAGGGCACTTATTCATGGTGGGTAAAATTTAGGTCATATGCTCTTATTTATTTTCACGTCTATTTACCTTGTATGGATAGGATATGCTGGCCATTTAAAAAAATTAGAATTAATTATTGGTTTTATTTTCAATACTGCTTTAATTAGAAATATTATAATAGCCTAGAAATATTACACATTTCTTTCGTTGAGTGGAGTGCAATTTTTATAATATTATAAAATGTTTATGTTTATCTATTTATATTATATATGCTACTCCCATGAGGTTTGGAGAAAATAAAAACATAATGTTATTTTACGCACCTGTTTTAGGCTATCACTTCCATTTTCACTAAATTACCGTGATAACTATTGATGTTTTTAAACCTTATACAGATGTGCATTTAATAATACAGTACAGATTTCTCTTTAACAAACTATATTTCAAGGTTAATTCTTTAAAAAAAAAAAAAAATTGCCCCAAAATAATGAAACTCACAGTCTTGAGCATTCCCAATTGAAGGCCAAAGTTTTCACTGTTGGAACACACTGAGAATAAAGTGATTAAAAAACATGAATTTAAAAATCTTCAGAAATATAGAAATACTTTAAATAATGTTAAAAAAAAAAACAAAAAAAAAAAAACACTAGCATGAAGTGGTTTTGGCCAATATCACATGTCTTAGCCTTCTTTTGGATTGCCTCCTCAACTCTCCCCCAAAGTACTACCTTGATCTGAACGTTATCTGAACGTTAAACATTATCTCTTAACCATAGCTTACAACTGGTCTGAGTCTGCTCTGAATCTAACTAGACATTCCAAGCGGGAAATAATGAATAGGGGGCCTCTCTCCATTCACTCTCATTTCAAGGGAGTTTTCGACTGGTTTAGAACAGCAGAATTGGAGAAATGAAGCACTAATATGCTTAGGTAAGACGTGCTCATTCTTGGATATTTCTATAGCTGTTTTTAAGTGTTGCAGACTGATATTAACAGGAGCTGTGTATGAAGAAGGGATCTCAGTCAGATTTCTGACCAGATCCCAGAAGCCTCCCTATGGCCGTGGAAGTTTAATTTTCATTTAAACAACAATAAATATAGGCATAAGGGTTTGAGATGAATTATGTAAGCCCTTTAGCCATAACCATTACATTCTGCCACCAAATGAGCTGCTGTTCTCACTTTGTTTTATGGGCTCTGTGTAGCCTGTGTTATTGTATCTGCCAAATAAAACCCAGCAAACCATGCAAATGAAAATATAATCTTTTATCTTTCATAGTCACCCGATGCACCCATAGATACAGTTTTATAGATTCCTCCCTACCAGATTTACTGCTATTAGGAGCCTACTGTCCTGATAGGATCTACAGAAAAGGAAAACATCTTTCTTAGAGGCATCTTCATTTATATTCACCAATGGCATATGTCCTTAGTTGAAACTACACTTGAAAAGTCAGGAAAATTCCTTTCATAATATTTTTAGCTTGCCTTCTCTCTTCTATGTAGTTAAATTGAGATCATGGATTTTTTTCCTTAAGGATAAAGACCAAATAGGCTGTATTTTTTCAAAGCATAACCAAACCCATTGCCGTTGAGTGGATCCCGACTCATAGTGACCCTACAGGACAGAGTAGAACTGCCCCATAGGGTTTCCAAGGAGCACCTGGTGGATTCGAACTGCCGACCTTTTGGTTAGCAGCCCAGCACTTAACCACTACGTCACAAGGGTTTCCTTTCAAAGCATAGCAAAATACAAATTTGTTTTTTAAAAAATGGTGTTTCTTTTATTTTCAGAGTGGCCTAAATATTTTAAGAACCTTAACTTCAGTGAATTGATGAGTAACCAATTCTGCAATTCACCAATCTTAATTTGGGGCCTTGGACAAGTCACTTAGCCAGGCTGTTTCAATATTCTCCCCAAGTTATGACAATATCAACATGTCTTATACCTATAAGAGGTGTTTTGGAGAATAACTCATTTCTAAAATGCCTCAGAGATGAAATATTCTTTATATATGCTAGAGAATTGCTGTGATTCTGCCAGGAGTGAAGTCTCTACCACATCCACCCGAGTTATTTCTGTGCTGGGTTAGAGTAGCCGCAAGAAGGTAAATACACATTTTTCTGGTAGTACATGGAATAAACTGTACTTTTCACTTTTTCCTGAGTTTGAAGGATGCATTTGAAAACATAAAAAAGCATTGCTATTCCCTCTAGCCTCTGGAAAAGTGCAAATGACAGTTGTTTCTTTCATCTCTCCCCTTCCTTCCTTCCTTCCTTCCCTCCTTCCTTCCTTCCTTCCTTCCTTCCTTCCCTCCCTCCTTCCTTCCTTCCTTCCTTCCTTCCTTCCTTCCTTCCTTCCTTCCTTCCTTCCTTCCTTCCCTCCTTCCTTCCTTCCTTCCTTCCTTCCTTCCTTCCTTCCTTCCTTCCTTCCTTCCTTCCTCCCTCCCTCCCTCCCCTCCCTCCCTCCCTCCCTCCTCCTTCTTCTTCTTTTACTCCCTATTTCCCTCCTTTCTTCCCACAGGTGTTTTTTGGGTACTTATTTTGTTCCAGAGCCGTAGTGGCACAGTGCTTAAGAGCTCAGCTGCTAACCAAAAGGTCAGCTGTTCAAATCTACCAGCCACTCCTTGGAAACGCTATGGAGCAGTTCTACTCTGTCCTATAGAGTTGCTATGAGTCAGAATCGACTTGATGGCAATGGGCTTGGGCTTTTATTATATTTCAGGAGCCCTGGTGGTGCAGTGTTTAGGAGCTTGGCTGCTAACCAAAAGGTTAGCAGTTCGAATCCACCAGCTGCTCCTTGGAAATCCTATGGGGCAATTCTACTGTGTCCTATAGAGTGGCTATGAATCAGAAGCAACTCAACAGCAATAGATTTTTATTATGTTCCAAGTGCCATTCTAGGTATAAGAGTACAGCTGTGAATTTCATAGAAAAAGTCCCCATCCTGAGGGAGCTTATTATACTTTATCAAGGGAGAATTATGGGAATTTCTGTGGTTCACATGAAGTGGTTCAACCCCGTTACTTTCCAATACTAATTCATGCATCTGGTTTTGATCTGAGCCAGATGTTTTGTCCAGAGGCTGACGTGCCTAGTACTGGGCCCTATGTATGTTAATTGTTTGGTGACTGATGGACGAATAGAAGAAATATTTGAAATGCAGTTAGGTTAATTCACAGCTCATATTCCTCAATGAAATGTCAATATTTCCCCACAAGGTCAATTTAAAATTACATAATGATTTTTGTATGAATCTATACTCAGAAAATCTAGTTTCTATCAAGCAGGTCTTATCTTTAAAAGCAGCCAAACCAGTGACCTAGGTATGTGCATGAGCACCTTGATTGTAGCAATTTAATGACCGGGAAGAGTTAAATGCCAAGTATATTCCAGTCCTGTCTTTACTTTTAGGCTATTTCATAAAGCATTGATTTCAGGACAATGAGCCGGATATGATTTTTTGTTGTTGTTGTTCTTTAGATGAAGGTTTACAGAACGAACTAGCCCCTCATTAAACAGTTACTACACGTATTGTTTTATGACATTGGTGAACAACCCCAAGACATGTCAACACTCTCCCTTCTAGACCTTGGGTTCCCTGTTACCAGCTTTCCTGTCCCCTCCTGGCTTCTAGTCCCTGCCCCAGGGCTGGTGCTCCCCTTTGATCTTGTTTTGTTTTATGGGCCTGACCAATCTTTGGCTGAAGGGTGAACCTCAGGAGTGACTTCATTACTGAGCTAAAAGGGTGTCCAGGGGCCATACTCTCAGTGTTTTTCCAGTCTCTGTCAGCCAGTAAGTCTGGCCTTTTTTTGTGAGTTAGAATTTTGTTCTACATTTTTCCAGCAGGATATGAGTTGACAAAAAACATAGTAGCACAGGATTAGCAGAACCCAGGAAGGCACATTATTATCTCTGCTTTATCTACCGTGCTGCTGTGACCACCTTCACCAGCACCACCTCTACCCCCATGGCCTCCACCTCTGACCGCTTCCGGTTGGAATCTTCCTTCACTCTGCTTCTTCAGGTAGCTTCCTCTCTATACTGCCCCGTCTTCTCACTGTTCTTTAAAGTCCTCCCTCCACTCTGAATAGCTATTGTTCCTTATTCCACTCTTCGCCATCTGTCATTTGTCTCTGTCTAAAATGTCCTATTGTGCATGTGTCTTTGTTACAAAGTCTCTTGTTGCTGTTCTGTCTTAGTGAGTCTGTGTTCCTGCATTGGTCCTATATTCCAAGTGCTAAGGCATGGGGCTTGGCATAGTAGACGAGTTGTCACTCAGGTTTTTTTTTTTTTTTTTTTTTGCCATGACCTTGCTGAATAGCTTTGATTTGTAAAACAGCTACAGAGCAATGGGTTCTCAGTTAAACATGTGCCAATACATTACTGTACAGAGACAGGAACAAGAGAAACTTCAAGGCAACTAGAAGGAATTAGAAATCTGTTTTCTCTAGTTCACATTCAAGAACCATTTTTCCTATTGTCTCACATAAAGCCATTACTGCAGCTTCAATTTAAAATGCTTATTTTTACTGGGTTTAATTTAGATACACATTTGCATTGTAAAACGGGTACTTTAAAAATAATCATTTTAGTCTTAAGCATAAATGCTAGCTCTTTGTAAGAGAAGCAAACTTCCTGAGTTACATGTTCTTGCTAAGGGCGAAGCAAATTTCTGGAGAGAGATTTAACCTTACGTCTGCTCTTATTATGAGGAATAGTTTGAATTTAGCATGTATCAAGACTTTTGTGTCAAATTTATACGACTACTTTATAATAAAGGATTTTTATGAAGACAGTTTTATATTATATACATTATATTAAAATTACGTTGGACTATAATTTTGTATTATATTACAGCAGTTAGGATTGGTATGCATTTATTAGGCACCAACAATATATTACCCACTGAAAGAAAAATGAAATGTTATCTTTGTCCAGTGGGTTCACAATGACATTTATACACAACTAAGTCATAAATATAAAGAAGAATGATATTATTTCATGTCTTGTTGGCACCTAGCACATGGTGGAAATTTTACAAGAATCATCATAAGAATTTCAGATTTCTCTAATGTATTGTAAGTTCTCAGTAGATAGTTTTGGGGTGTATCATTTTCTTTTCTGCCTGTTGAAGTCTGAGAAGGTGCTGCGTTAAAGAATGGAGAAAGCATGAAAGGAAGGGAAAACCTCCCCCCTATGGGAGACATACAAGGGGACAAAGTTTCTACCTTTTGGTAAGAAGCACAGCACGGAACACATAGTAGGCGTGCAGTGTCGTTATCTACCGATAATCTCTCTCCCTCTCCGTACTTCACCTTTTCTAAGTTCCTTTGCACCCAAAATTTCTACAAATCCCAATTTAAGAGACTGAACAGAATTAAGATTAGCACCTAAATATTTAGAAATTTTCTTCTTTCACTGGGGACATAAACTACTTCTATTTCCTACATATATTCCAGAATTTTAGAGCCATCGACACTCCTTAATGATTTACATTATGGGCCATTAATATCATGGGTTCATATTACACCTTTCTGAATAGAGCCTACTCATCTGGAAAAGTCATAGGTTTCATTAGATTATTAAAAACTTTAATCTAAAAACATCTACAGATGAAATGAAGGCATCTTCTAATGATCGAAATTAATGCAACCTCCTAAACGACAGATAAACTCCATTCTCCGGCTTTGGGAGGTAATGTGTGGTTTTCAAGGGTGGTAGACTTACCTAGACAAATTTATTTTTTATTTAGGGTGATATTTAAATGATTTTTAATTGATTGAACTCACATCAATGGACGGCAGGAAGGCTTTCTGTGTAGCAAGGAAGAGAGCTGGCCTGAGACTGGAGAAAGTTGCCTGGGGTTATACACCAAGCAAATAATGCATATGTTTATATTAACTATAAAAAGCATCATTGTATATATATTTTTTCTTCCATATGCCATAAGGCATAATGCATTTTATGAGAGAAAGAGAGAGAGGAGAGAAGTGTAGGTTGGGTAGCTAATGAAACACCTCTTGGCTTTGTTCCTAAATTCTTCAAAGTGGCCAGTCTTGGTCCCAACCAAGCCTGAACTATCAGCCTCCCTCAGCCATTATGCCGACTCTGGATTCATGGTGGCCAAGTAAAATCACTGATTACAGTAAGCAACTGAAAACTGGAAAACAGTTCTGGGAAGACTGTATCTTCTGCTGCACTCTGCCCCTAACTCTCAAACGGGCCTGAATTACTGGTGTAGGTTCATTCTGCTCTCAGTTTAGGGGCATACCCCCAAATCTCTGTATAAATCTGCTGAGGACCCTCCCTTGAGGGTTTAGGGTCACATTATTTCTTTAGGGCTGAGAATCAGGCTGAATTTCCTTCTATTTACAGATTAGCATAGTTCAGGAATTTAATAAATCAACTCAAGTCTCATAAAATTTATAACCCAGGGAATTGGTTTGGGATATAAAGGGCTTTGCAGAGTATAAATATATACATTTTAAAAACCATGCTGTGGGAAATGAGCTCCCTGCTCAAGTCATTATTGTGGTGTGTGTTCGTTTGTTCATTTACTTTTTTTGTCATTGTCTCAGATGTGTTTCTGTGTCTTCTCCTCCCTTTAGGCCATAGCAACCTGTTCATTGCTAAAATCCCGATGCTTGAGAGAGAGAGGACAGGAGCTAGACAAGTTAACAGAGTCTCATGACACTGAAAGTGAGTGGGCTTAACAGAAGCTTCAACAAATTTTTCATGTTTTTTTTTTTTCTCTCTAGATTCAAACCTGGTTAAACCTCTACTCACATTCTGTTACATTTTAATAGTTATTATATTTAAAAAATTACACCTTGGAAAATCTGGTCTTTTAGGTTTTTATCCATGTTTGTCTCCCTAATTTTTAGAGAAAAACTTTCCAATTATATATGAAGTTAATGGTGTCATTAAAAGCTAGCATTCAAAAATTACTTTTATAGGTAACTTTTTCAATGTGACCTATTTCACAAAATAATAAAAAAAAAAATTGCTGTCTTTCAAGGATTTGACCTGCGGTTCACATTTAAAAAGTCAGACATTCATTTTACAGAATTGCACATCACATTAAATTTGATGCGGTCCGTCAACATTTTATAGTGTTAAATTGTTATTGGTCAAAGTGTATATGCTATTAAAATAAAACTTGTTCTCTGGCCAGAAATCTAATCATGAATGTAGCTTCACTTGGATCATTTTTAATTTCAGGACTCCCAGAAAAGCATGGATTAACTGGACACTCTACAAGACTGTGATTCCTCCAGAGGGAAAGTTTAATTGTTTATTTTTTCCAGTAGCTAGAGACGGTAGTTTTTGTAATTTTTTTCTGTTTTCCCTGGGGGGGGGGGGCAGGGAAGACAGTAGATTACTAACCCAAAACAAAACCCTTAGCTCTTAAAAAAAATCTGCCATGAAAGTATCATGGGACTATGTTAAGCCTATTATACAGAAGTAAACAGACGCTCCTTTAAGGAGCTTACTCAAGGGAGGAGTTTAGAGTTGGACTTATTACCTTTCACAGCTCCGGTGCGTGCTGAAGAAAAATAGTAATCTTTCTGTATTATGACGTCTCTGATATCAGTCTTGTTTTTTTGGACATTTTGTATGCTGATGTCTTTCCAAAGAGGATTAAAGGTATCATTTGCACAATACACTTAACAAAAAACAGTTCAAAGTCAGAAAGTGAAAATTATTTTAAAGACATAAAAGAAAAAAAATACAATTGCACCAGGGATTGGGGATAAAATGTAGCAACTGAACATTAAATTTAACTCCGAGATTCATATCCTATTACATTGTCATATAGCGTCTCTGTTGTTTGGCATTTTAATATATTTATGCCACTTCTTTCCCAACTAAATTTAAGTTCCAGGAAGAAGAAAACTTGTCTTGCACTTTTTTGATGTCTCCCGTATCCCTAGCAGAGCACCTTCCTTGCATACAATCAATGCCCAGAAACATTTTTATTGATTTTTGACAGTGCATGAATGTTCCAGGCATTTTCATAAATTCATAAATCTTTCATATAATTGAGGGGGGCATGCTTGCTTCTCTAAATAACCATTTAGTCTATATTTCCTGGACGAGCTAGTCAGTTCTCAAAATGGAATCTAGTAATAACTGTTATGAGAAAAAAAATGGTCATAACTTTTGATCCATCAGTTTCTCCCTCCCTCTTTGCTCCCCCCAACCTCTGATGGCTGTTAATTCTACTTCTAGATGAATCTCTAAAACCTTGTTTTAAGGCTGTGATGTTGCTCTATATGGTTTACAGCTGAATTTGTAAGCTTGTTATGTACATTCTGAATGCTTTAATTTTCTCATGAAATGTACTGTTTAATACCTGAGCCCTGTCAAATACTTTGTCCATTCATCCAGAGATCTCTTATCTTCCTGATTTTTAATTTTTAGTGAGAAACAGCTTCGAGAATGCAAACTTTTTTTTTCTCTTTATTCCTGAGCTGTTAGCAAAACATGATACACGATACTCCCTTTTCCATCTCTCTCTTTTTTTTTTTTTTTTACAGTGTATATCATCTATCCAGAGTTCCCTAACTTTAAAGAGGTCGGGCTGGAGTTGGGCCTAGAATTCATCAAAGCACAGATACAGCAATAGATTGCAAGGAGTAAAACACTCTAGTTATCACAAGATGACCTTCATATCAGTGTGCAGTCATGAGGGTACAAAGAACGGTGAGTGAACAGTAGAGAGCATCATTATTGTTTCTAACAGGATATTCCAATGGTACTTTAGTTCCAGCAATTTTGTGTGCTCCTGTTTTCACTTTATTAGCAATTCAACATGTCTGATTTGCTCCAACAGTACTTTCCGACCTGTAACAAAGAGAAAACCACCACATTTTACTCTGTTGAAAGGTCTCCTGGCAAGTTGTTTAGCAACGGGCTTCTCAGTTCTCGGTCACTTAGCAAAGAATAAATACATTTCATTTGACGATGAACATTATTACACTGTCTCCCTTACTACGCTATTTTCTATTTTCTTGAAACTTTTTTTTTTCACTTGTCTTTCAACTTTTTACTTGTAATCTTTGCCTCCTCGAATTTTTAATTTCTTGAGGGTAAAAATTTCTACCCTTCTTTGTGGCCGCGGCAGTGATTAACACGATTCGTGGAGAACAGGTACTGAGCAAAAGTTTACTGGAGGGGAGAGAAAAGTGACACAAGTCCTCCCTCGTAGTTTAAAGTTGTGGCTGGATAAGTACCAATTAAGCAATCAGGCTAGGGCATCTACAAGTACCCATTTTACTGTAAACTCTCTACAATTTGGTCACTTGGGAATGCCCTTACTTTTAACACTGTAAGTACATATAGGGCATGAGAGTTCTGCGAGGAATTCAGGCGTTTTACTTTGCCCGAAACATGACGACAGAAGGAAGAAAACGCCCGGAAACTGTGCCTCTGGGCGGGTCGCGTCCTCAGCGCCCTGAGGTGCACCTGGAGACCGGACACGGCAGGACGTAGCGAGAACGTTCCGAGTCCTGCCTCGCCGCGCTCGGGCAGGCGAGGACCTGGGCGTCGTCGCCAGCAGCAGGAAGAAGCGGAGGGAGCCACCTAACGCCGGACTCGAGTCATCTGTGTCCCCGTCTACCCTGCCTCCCGAGGATACCTGCGTAACTTAGAGCAGCCAAGACCCACTGCACTTGAAAGTGCATTTACGGTTGTCACGGGGCGCACCGAAACGCTTGCTCCGCACCCCCAGGGCGCGCGAGGCCTCCTAGCCTGGAAACAAGCCCCTCCCAGCGCAGCTGTCGCCGCCGCCTGCGGGCTCCTTTCACTTTCTCACGGCCAAGTCACCCAGAGGGGCGCCGCTGCCGCCGCCGCCGCCTCCGCCGCCGCTGCGCCTCAGGACTCCACCCCTCGCCACTTCGCTGCCGGCCCCGCCCGGCCCGGGCCCCGCCCACCCCAACAGTTTCTGCCTTTGATTGGCACATGCAAGCGGCAGCCCCGGCTCGCCTCTCCCATTGGCAGGGCCCGCTTGTCAGTCCGACGATTGCCCACCACCTCCTTCACCTTCCCGAAAAGCCGCCTTCCTATTGGAAGAGACTGCGGGATGGGGGCGGGCGGGGAGCGCCGGTCCAGCCGCTTTCGGTCAATCGCTGAAGCCCAACGCCGGGAGGGCGGGAGGCAGGCGGAGGAGAGGGGCGGACTGAGGGGGGAACATCTGGCCGGCGCCGCCGCGTGCGTGCGTGGTGCGTCCTCCCGCCCCCTCCCCTCCCCCCGCCCCCGCCCCCCGCCGCAGCCCCCCCAGCCCGTGGCTCCGCGCTCGCTCCTCGCTCGCTCCCTCGCTGTGTCTGGCAGGCTGCGGCCGCCGCTGGGCTGCTGCCATGGGGAGCCGTTGAGAGTGGGGCCTCTTCGCTCCGCCGCGCTCCTCCGGCTGCCAGCGGGGGTGGGTGGGAGGGAGGGAGGGAGGGGCGGGGGGGAGCGGACGACGGAGCCGGGATTGGGGGGTGGGGGTCGGGCGGGAGGGGGGCAAGAGGAGGAGGAGGAAGCCCACCAAGTCCGGCGGCGGCGGCGGCGGCGGCGGCGGCGGCCGGGAGGAGGCGGCGGAGGACGCGGCGGCGGCGGCGGGGACGCGGTGACTTAGGGCCGCTCCGTGTGAGTCCCGGCTCCGGCCCCCGGCCCCTGACCCGGCGCCCCTTCGCCCCGGCCCTCTGGGGGCGGGGGCGCCAGCTGTGCCGCCCCGGCCGGCGGGCCAGTGCGGGCGGAGGGCGGGCCGGGCCGGGCGCCCCCACGAGTGGAGTTAGTTTGTGGGGTTGGAGCTGTTGGGGCGGCGGGGGGCGGTGCAGCTGCGGGAGGCCGGGCCGGGGCCGGGGCCGGGGCCGGGCCGCTGCAGCTGCGGGCCGGGCGGGTGCGGGCTGCCGGCTCCGCGCCGCGCTCCCCCCGGCCGGTGCAGCTGCGGCGCGGGGCGGGCTCCCGGCCGGTGCAGCTGCGGCGGCGCCTCTCGGGTGCGGAGGGCGGCCGGCGGGGGGAGGGGGCTTGGGAGCTGCCGCAGCTGCAGTGGCGCCCGGGACGGACGCGGCTCCGGGGACCGGTGCAGCTGCAGTGGCGCCCGGGGGGAGGGGGCTGGGGGAGGGGCCCCCGGGGCTGGTGCAGTTGCCGGGAGGCCCTGGGGGCTCGTGTGCAGTGGCGTCGGGGAAGCGGTAGCAACCAGCCTCCTCCGACTGGCTTCTTCTTAGGACTTTTCTTTTGTTGTTGCCGTGACCCGGGTCTGTTTCCTCGTTTGTTGTTGAAGGTGTTTGACTGCTGCACCGGCTCTATGCCCTACACCTCCTTCCCTGTGGTTTAATCTTCCTCTTTCCCCAGTGTGTTGTAGGCTCGGAGAACTACGTAGAGATTTGCATTTCTTCCCCTCCCCACTCCGCACCCCCACCCCGCCTCTTTGAAAAACAAAAACCCAACCTCACAAAACCTCTCTGGACCTCGGTAGCGAGACGTAGAGGGTTGATTTGTGGAGTGGGAGTCGCTGGCCCATTGCGGTGCTTGGGACTCATTAAACTGTCACTCACCCCCCACCCCACTGGGTAAATGGGGTGATTAATGCCTGATATATTGGAATGGGGCGAGGGCATTTGTGGAGAATAGGTTGTGTGGCTGAGAAGGAATTTATCTCCAAAAAGTGCCTCCTGAAATAGGCATTCAGAATTATGTCACTCACCGGGAAGTTAGAGAAAGTTAGGTTTGTGACTTTGGGGGAACGAAAAGGACAGAGTTGTTGGTTTTAGTTACTCTGTAACTCTTTGCCACAGTTTTCTAATGAGAACAGAGTAATTACCACCGAGGCTGGGACACTTGCGCCTCAGGCCCCAGCTCCTTTTCTTCTCCTCACCCATCCAAAATTGTGGAGTTGTATTTGACATTCACAGATGTCGCTCCTCCGGGGTTGTGTTAGAATTTCATGACCCATTCGAAAAGGCCCACAAAGTCTAGCGAAAGTTTCCCAAACTTACCAGACCCGTTTTTTTTTTTTTTTCCTTTTTCTTTCTCTCTCTCTTCTGAAAGGTTTTCTTGTGATCATGAACGTTACAGAGTGACCCAAAAAAAAGATTGTTATGGGACACAGATCAAGGAGGGGACAAGGTTCTGCTTTTTCTGAGCAGATCAGATCTGCAGGTGCGGCATTCATTTTAAGTGACCCTGGCAAGCTGTATCAGTTTATTAATTTGTCTCATTGGACCGAAGCACTTTCCAGGATTTCAGAAAGTACAGTTTCAGCTTGTTGATACTGAGAATTCAAATTTGCATTAACTGTGGCCCTGTGAGAAATTTTCCCTGAGAAAAGGTAGTTGTGGATAAGTAGTTAAGTAAGAGTGAAATAATAAAGTGAACTAGGTTGAAGTCATAATTCTCAGTAAGTCTTCCAACATTTCTGAGACATGTATCCCACTATCAGCAGGGGGAAAAAAAAAAATGAAAGTGCCGTAATGATGTTGAAATGGGGCTGGAGATGTCAAGTGGGTTGGTTTAAAAATATTCCTAAGCTGCCTTTAGAGCTAAAGGTTGGCGTTGAATAGAAGTGAATTCTGGGTTTCCTGAATAGCACGGTGGTTTGAGTGTGCTTGTCAGTATATAAGGCAGTCCACCAACTTTAAGACAGAAGTGTTGCTATTCCATAAATACAGTAGAACTTCATATGCTGAGTTTTTCAATTTCCTCTGTTAGAAAGTTTGGAAAAAAAAGGGAGACTTTGAAGTATTCTGTTTATACTAACAGAAGAGAAAAGTTCTCCTAAGAAAAAGCTGGTGGCAGGAGTGTAGAGGAGTAGCATATGGCATTAAAAGGGGCACAGCTGGAGGTAGCATTTCCATCTGAACATGATGTCAGAGCAGCTGACAGCCTGCCATCCCTCAGCCTTTTATTCTAACACACAGACAGGGAGTTAGTGTGTGCGGATCTGTGGTGGAGAAGGTATCTCATTCCTCTCTAACATCATCTCCACTTTGCATCTGTCTCTCTTAGTCTGCTTTTTTCCCACCGATGTAACAGACCTGGAGCCAGCAAGACTCAGAGGGAAGGACTTAATCAGGTTTATGTGTCCTAAAGGTAGGAGTAGCAATAGATTAGACCGAGCATATTTCTGTTTTGGTGTTTTGTTTATTTAATTTTAAAAAAATCACATTCCTTTTCTAATCCAGTTTAGGAATAATATATGAAATTGAGTACTAAATGAACATCTTACTGGAGTTGAAAGGCTTGGGCTTGTTTAGTTTTAATTTTTATCCCTTTTACTTGAGTAAGTAACTTTAATACACAAATATTTCAACTTTTGAAATGTTAAGAAAGGCTTTTGAAATACTGCTTTTTGAGATCACTTTGGATTAAAATGCCTTTTTTTTTTTCCCCCACTGCTATTTAGATTACTTTTGCTTTTGGGGGGAGAAATAGTAAACTGTCTGGAATTAAGCATTCAAACTTGTATGAGAAGATTATTCTAGTTAAGGAGCTAGATTGTTGTGTAATTAATTCCACTGTGAAACTTTATTCTTCAAAACATTCAGCAGCTCTACTGAAACGTACAGCTGTAGTGCTTTTGAAACCGAGGGTGTTTTTTTTTTTTTAAGGGAAAAAAAAAAAACTTTTGTCCCCAGGAGAATAGTTTGACTGGTTTCCTCATTTCTCTTTCGAATATATATTTAAGAGATCTTTTATTTCAGCATAACAATAATTATTTGCAGGAGTTTTTGTGTTAGCGACTAATTTAGAACTTGTAGATTTGAGCTGCCTGAATTGGCCAGACAGCTGTAATCGCACTCTTCTATTCTTAATCTCTTTATCTGGGCAGCAGCTGCCATATGGCCACAGTCAGCTGGATCAGATGTTTATAAGCTTCCTTCTTCATCCCTCTCTGTCCTCTCAGCCTCCTAATTTGATCACGGCTACCTTGTGAGCTGCCCTACAATCTTTATTTTTAGCCCTCTCAAGGATTAGGATTGATGTTAGCTGTGGGGCACTTAAAGTGATTGTATTGTAAATCTTGGTTTATTCTAGCAGTGGCATCTTGCAGAATATATTTGGGGTTAGAATCAAAGTTTTCGTCTATCTTGGGTAAAGTGTTGAAGAGACAGGGAAGTCATTTCTGAATATTACATTAATATGTGTCTATTTCCAAAATGCACTTTCTGAGGTAGATGGTCTGGGGCTTTGCTTCTGGTCACTGGCAAGGGAAATTGGGATTTCTTTAAGTTTACCTAGTGCAGTTGAATTTTGACCCTTTGTACATCTTTGCCTTTCCCCCTTTCGAATTCACCTCCCTGGCCAGAAAACCAGGGCAACAATGCTTATTTGGAAGACTAGAAGCTAGTGGGAAAACAAAATATATCAAGTGATGTTGAAACATAGTATTCTCTGTTGACTGAGTTAAAGCAGATTCAGGGGAAAAAAAAAAGTTTCTCCTTTTCTAGAAAGGCTTTTTTTTGAGGGGGGGGTTGGGGTGTTGAACCTGTAAAGCTTTTGCATTTCATTTGGAAGTGGTATGCCTGTATTTTAAAGTTTAATTTTGATAGGAAATCCATCTTGCTTTGCAAGGGATCAAAGTTGAGATGAGAATTTTCAATTAAGTAAAGCCGGTCTGGTTCCTGAGACTCTAGAAGGACAGATTCTACAAAGCAATATAACCATTTTTTTCCCCCTCAATTTAAAAAAAAAAAAAAGCTTTGGATTTGTACATAGTAAAGACGATCTTTTCCATCTGTTGGCGTCCTTCCTTCTGATCTCATACATGTGTGCTATACCTGCAAATCTTAAGGCAATAACATCTGTTTTTATACACAGGCTTTTGTTGTTGTAACACTCTGACTTTAAAAGTAAGTTGTTTGCTGATTTCTGGACTAATTATGCAATTTCATTTTTTTCTGGATTCCGCCAAATGTGTGTGTGTTTAAATTGTGCTTCCTGGGTGCAGTCAAGTATCAAAAGTAATAAAATAAAAAGGGTGGCTTGAACAAATTTTCTTAATCTTCCAGAATGTGTTTAGGACTTGCCTTTGTTCATCCTATGGGTTGTTCCCCTTGAAACAGCAGCTATTTTGTAGGTTTTGTAGGACATAATTTGATGAGCAGAATTAATTAAATTTCTCCTGAAAGACATCTCAATTCTTATTCTCAGTAAGAGGCTGTAGTTAAATTGAGGCTTTGAAAACTTGACTAAAAGTTCAAGGAAGGTCAAGCTGCATCTGAGACCGTTTTCCTGGGGTAAGGAAGTTTGGAAAGTATAAATTTTCCTTCTCGCGTTTAGGTTTTGTGCGTGTGATTTGGTTGTCCTTGGGTCATAAGCCTGATTAAAATTCAGGAACGTGTACCACAGCGACCAAAGCTTCATTATGTTTTTTTATAGGGGGACTAGGGCGTTTAAAAGTTCTTCTTGACCAAGCGCTAATGAGCAGTCTCTCTCTTCCTAGGTTATGAAGACAGTATGGAGTTTCCAGACCATAGCAGACATTTGCTGCAGTGTCTGAGCGAGCAGAGACATCAGGGCTTTCTTTGTGACTGCACTGTTCTGGTGGGAGATGCCCAGTTCCGAGCGCACCGAGCTGTGCTGGCTTCATGCAGCATGTATTTCCACCTCTTTTACAAGGACCAGCTGGACAAAAGAGACATTGTTCATCTGAACAGCGACATTGTTACAGCCCCAGCTTTCGCTCTCCTGCTTGAATTCATGTATGAAGGGAAACTCCAGTTCAAAGACTTGCCCATTGAAGACGTGCTAGCAGCTGCCAGTTATCTCCACATGTATGACATTGTCAAAGTCTGCAAAAAGAAGCTGAAAGAGAAAGCCACCACGGAGGCAGACAGCACAAAAAAGGAAGAAGATGCCTCAAGTTGTTCAGACAAAGTCGAGAGTCTCTCCGATGGCAGCAGCCACATGGCAGGCGATTTGCCCAGCGATGAAGATGAAGGAGAAGATGAAAAATTGAACATCCTGCCCAGCAAAAGGGACTTGGCGGCCGAGCCTGGGAACATGTGGATGCGATTGCCCTCAGACTCAGCAGGCATCCCCCAGGCTGGCGGAGAGGCTGAGCCACACGCCACAGCAGCTGGAAAAACAGTAGCCAGCCCCTGCAGCTCAACAGAGTCTTTGTCCCAGAGGTCTGTCACCTCCGTGAGGGATTCAGCAGATGTTGACTGTGTGCTGGACCTGTCTGTCAAGTCCAGCCTTTCAGGAGTTGAAAATCTGAACAGCTCTTATTTCTCTTCACAGGACGTGCTGAGAAGCAACCTGGTGCAGGTGAAGGTGGAGAAAGAGGCTTCCTGTGATGAGAGTGATGTTGGCACTAATGACTATGACATGGAACATAGCACTGTGAAAGAAAGTGTGAGCACTAATACCAGGGTACAGTATGAGCCGGCCCATCTGGCTTCCATGAGGGAGGACTCGGTCTTGAGGGAGCTAGATCGGGAGGACAAAGCAAGCGATGATGAAATGATGACCCCAGAGAACGAGCGAGTCCAGGTGGAAGGGAACATGGACAGCAGCTTGCTTCCTTATGTCTCAAACATACTGAGCCCTGCTGGCCAAATCTTCATGTGCCCTCTTTGCAACAAAGTCTTCCCCAGCCCCCACATCCTGCAGATCCACCTCAGCACGCACTTCCGCGAGCAGGACGGCATCCGCAGCAAGCCTGCGGCCGATGTCAACGTCCCAACATGCTCGCTGTGTGGTAAGACTTTCTCTTGCATGTATACCCTGAAGCGCCACGAGAGGACTCACTCGGGGGAGAAGCCCTACACTTGCACCCAGTGTGGCAAGAGCTTCCAGTACTCCCACAACCTGAGCCGCCATGCCGTGGTGCACACCCGCGAGAAGCCGCACGCCTGCAAGTGGTGTGAGCGCAGGTTCACACAGTCTGGAGACCTGTACAGACACATTCGGAAGTTCCACTGTGAGTTGGTGAACTCCTTGTCTGTTAAAAGCGAAGCACTGAGCTTACCTACTGTCAGAGACTGGACCTTAGAAGATAGCTCTCAAGAACTTTGGAAATAATTTTATATATATATATATATAAATAATATATATACATATATATAAATAGATCTATATATAGTTGTGGTACGGTCTAAAAGCAGTCTTGTTTCCTTGAACTAAAAAGTTGGGATATTAACTTGTTTTTGCACTTTAGAATAGCATGAGAATCTCACTAATTTAGCATTCTGGTGAAAGAAACTTTAGCGCAAGTCGGAAAATAGAGAGGTGTTTTTCTTTTGTGGGATAGGGGAAGTAAGCCAGTAAGAACCTTTTAAACAAATCATATCACAAAATGCTTTCCTACGGCTTAATTTTGTCAACACTGCATTGTCTTTTGAGCTTTTGTTCCCCCCCCCCCATTTTCTTCTTTTTTTTTTTTCTGAAGTAGAAATTCCCTCCAGTTTTATTAGCCTCTTTATATGTCTCAAATTGCATGAATCTTTTCTGGCTGTTGGAAACCTGAATGCTTTTAGACCCAAATGGAAAATTTCTGAAATGCTGGATTATCTATTTTTAAACAAGCAGTTGACTTAAAACTTTCTGTGGCAACTTCTGGTTTTCTGACGGTTCCCAATGAGAGAAATTCTGACAGTACACTGGGATCACTGGGACCTGTCTTTGTGAAGGTTTGCTTGGGATGAAAAAGGATATTGCAGCTTCAGCAGTGTTGAACTGTGTGTTTAAAAATGTGAATTACTGTTATTGTATACTGTAATTGATTACATGGGCTGGGGGGGGTGTCAAAGAACTTGACAGGTTGTGTTGATGCTCTTAGTTGAGTCTTGAAAAGTAAATATTAACGCTACAGAAATGCATGAGTTTCAATATATTTTTGTCTTTGTTTGCATTGTATAACTTTAACGAGTGAGTTTAAAATTATTTAATTTCCTTAGAGAAATAGCACCATTTGGAAACTGGTGTTATGAAGAACATAAATGCACTGTTTTTATTTTATTTTATATAATTTAAATTGACTTTCCCACTGTCTCTTAAGTTGAAACTGTTAAGCTGCAAATTGATAACTTCGCTACATAACAAGGAAAATATAAATGTTTACAAATGGCTTAAAGATTTGCATGTGCGGTGTGCATTTATAACAAACTCCTAATTGCACAAAACCCATGCCAGCTCAAAGTTTAGGTGTACACATTTACCCAGTTGAGCATTTTTAGAATAACTACTGCACAAATTGACAATAGGTCATTCTTTTTGTTGTTGTTGCTCCCCTTTTCTTTTTCTCCCCTTCTTCCTTTCCCTCCCTTCTCCCCCTCCACCCCCCCCCCCCAACTCATGAAAAGATTCTATGGACTGAAAAAGCCCCAGGCGGAAAGGACTGGACTGCCTTGATTGACAGGGGAAGGGGGTGAGACTATGTGTGTCGGCCGCGGAGGCTGCAGCCCGCCGTGGGGTTTAATGACCAGCACGCAGGGCAAAAGCATTTTGCACAGTGTTTGTTTTCCTGTCTTGCACTTACAAATAAGGTCTATGGGAGTAGCATGGAAAACGGTTGCTGTTTTTCCCCTTTTTTTTTTTTTTAATTGCTTTTGTTTAAAATTTGATCGCCTTAACTACTGTAAACATAGCCTATTTTTGTGCTTAAGATACTGAATGGAAAACTCCATTGTGTGTTGCTGGACTGTTTTGGAAATATTTGGTCAAATGTGTGTTAATTTGGCTGTAATGGCATTTAAAGCAAACAAACAAACAAAAAAAGCTGTGAAAATGGCCTTGGAGCATTATCTTTAGTTACTTGAAGAGTTTCTAGTTTTTTTTTAAATACAGTTTATGTTAAGATAATTTTTATTAATTTAGAGAAGACAATCAATGTCTGTGAGAAAACGGACTTTCTTTTGGATTTTCTTTTTGTGGTCGTTGTGAGTGATTGCTTTTTCCTCTTATTAGTTTCACATTCTTCCTTTGTTTTAAAAACTTAGACTGACATCTAGCTTTGACAATCATAGTATGTTTTATTTTCCTGAGGGGGGAATAACTTATAATGCTGTTTAGTTTTGTACTATTGGTGTGTTGGTGAATTTTTAAACTGTGTGCTAACTGCAATAAATTATATGAACTGAGAATCTTGTGTGTGTTCTTTGAATTGTGATCATGTATTACATAGATTCTAAACGTGTATCACACATGGCCTCTTTATTTCAGTATCAGTTCTATTCAGAGTTGATGCAGCCATTAGAATGCACTCAAATGGAAAGGTGCAAACATTTTTGCATCAAGCCATTTAAGAAGATACTAAATGCACATTTTAAAGATGTGACCCATTTTCTAGAATCTAGATCGAGAATGTTGAGGTAATTCCCTAGAAACGTATGGATCCATAAAACTTCAGGTGGCAACATAGGTTTTTAATCGCATGCTTCACAACTACTAATCCATATACCACAAGCCACTTTTTCATGTGTAATTGTATCCTAAGTTGATTGGTCAAATCTATTGTGTGTTCTGGTTTAAGTGGAAAATTGAAGGAGACCGGATGTCTTAATTTGGAAGACTGCTTGGCTAATGACTGGAATTCTAGGCAATCGAATTAGCAGGCATTCAGATTGTAAGAGATTCGTTTTATACATCCTTTTTGCTGCTGGGAGAATGCAGAAGGTTCCAGGTTTTAATTCTCAAGCTTTAATTTAAAAACACTAAACACAGGTGGCCGTCAAAAGGAATTCATTCCCTAATTTTTGTGATAGTCCCAACATTGGGTTTCTCTTGTTGAGCCTGCCAGGGTGAGAAACATTGCTTGTTGACCTAGGAAATTGACCAGAACTCTGACCCGCACTTGCTGGAGGGTGCTGTGGAAGAATGGTCACGTATGGTCCCAAGTATAAGCAGTGATAGGGTCGGGCCTGGGAGACTTGAGTTCAGGCTTATTATCTGTAATTGTCCGTAACTTCCAACCTCGGAGACGCATACTAAAAATAAGTCTTACATTACTGCTGTCAAAAATGAAATCTACGTTTATATTAAATGTCCTTTGCATAGGTTAATATTCTTATCTGCTATAGAAGTAGAATATAAGGTCTGGAGCTTGAAAATCTACCATTCCTACCATTCCTGATGGCTTTGGATGGGAATCCAAAAAAGATTTTAACATAAAAAAAAACACAGTCAATAATTTACAGTTTGGAATTCTATATTTCTTTGTTGTTGAAACAATTTCTATTACACGAAACCCACTTCATTTTAGCCAACTGAACTTCGTTTCACACGAAAGGGGTATGTAGAGTTGACCATCACAAAATTTCTGGAGCAGTCTCATAGAGTTTCCAAGGCTGTAAATCTTCACAGAAGCAAACTGCATATCTTCCACAGAGTTCCTGGTGGGTTTGAACCATCGACCTTTCGGTTAGTAGCCAAGTGCTTTAACCACTGTACTACCAGCGCTCCTCGTTTACTGACTAGCATCTCGAATAATTTCGGAACATTAGCTTAACAAGCTTAAATAGGTACAGTTACAAAAATAATATTTTGACACGTATTTGGAAGAAATGGTTTCTGAAAACATCATTTGCAAAACTGGATATTATACAAATTGCCACATTTGATAAGTGGAATGAAGGAATTTTGTTCACTACATGAAAATTATCTAATTAATTTGTCATGTAGTCATGTTGGAAACCATTCAAACTGATCCCCCCTTTGAATACATAAGTATATTTTAAATATGTGGTTTAATTTACTTTTGAAAACATCTGTTTCTTTGAGATAATCAATTAGGCCCTGAAACATCGATGTGGGCCCCAAATCACATGCTAGGTGTACTCTAGGGAATATCCAAGAAGTTTTTTTATACGGCATTAAGGATACTGGTTTTGGATTTCCTGTCCAGTTAATTATTTTATCAGACTAATAGGTGGATCAAGTAGAGTTTTCCTTCAACAGACTTGTCATGAACTCCTACGAACAGGTTACTGGAAAGTTAGAAAAAGGTGAATACTATATTAAAAATATATCAGAGTTCACATTAAAATGAAATACTCATTTTCCAAGTAAATCTTTTGTACTATAAGCAAAGAGTTTTTTTTTAGCCCGAGAAGTAACACTAAAAAGTTGTTACCTTCCAAGTTTTACTGATAAAAATACACAAGCTTTCTTTTTTTTTTTTTAAAAAAAAAAAAAGACTTAAAAAACCCCATTGTATCAGGCAAGAATTTTTTTTTTTTTAAGCCTTAAGATCTCAAAATTTCTTGTATTGCATGACTATATTTCTATAAAGCTTAAAACATTTTTTGTTTTCCACTATAAGAATTGTTGGAAGCTTTTACAAACCTTTGGATGGTAGGAACTTGGGTAATTTTAGATTTTAATTTGTAGACACTGATCTAAGTTTTTGTTCGAATGGTTGGTTGCAATGTTTTAAATTGTTGGTAAGGTGCAGTCAAATGGGCAAGTGTGAATTTTGGAATCCAGGACAGGAGAGCTCAGTCCTTTTCATTAAAGTCATTTGCCATTAAAATGCTAGAGATAATACCATCTTTAAAAATAAAGCTATAGCTTTTTTTTTTTTTTTTTTTTTTTAAAGCAAATAGCTTTTAGGCGTTTCATTTTAAAAGCAAATAGCTTTTAGGAGTTTCATTTGGCTGTAGTCCAAGTTTATTACACTGGCAAGATTTTGTCCCTCATTTTAAAATTATTCTACCTTTTGCCTACAAAAACAGCAAAATACCTTTGATTGCAAGGCTCTGGTCTAAAATGTAGACCCACTTATCTTTTGACTTCAAATCAAATTAGTTACATAAAAGGAAATGTTTTATGTTTACAATGCCTCTCCCTCCTCCACTTCCCACATAATATCATAAAAGGATAGTTAAAACAGTCTGATCTTATGGACAACACTGCAAGTGTTCAGAAATATTCATATTTAGAGACATTTAAAAATAAAACTTCTAAGTATTATTACAAACCAATCTCTTTAAAAAAAATCTTCACTAACTTTCTAAATTTCTTGTGAAAGAATCTTAAAGTGAAGAAGTACTTGAACTCCAAATGTAAGAAGGTGAGGTCATAGAAATGTATTTGTTAATTGAGTGTAAATTCTGATTCAACAGTGGCTTGAAAAGATTTTGTTTAAATCCAAACACTTTATAATGTATTTGCTTACACTAAAATTGTCAAATCAATTATCCAGATAATTCAGACTCATAGAATACCTTTTTCCTAAAATATTTCAGCACCTGAAAAAAATCTGGGTCTTCTTTATTCTAACGCTGACAAATTTATTGTTGATTGTAATATCTCGGTTTGTGTAAGCATGGTACTTTCCTTTGGCTGAAGGGGTATTTGCCCAAAAATGCTTTCAAAATGAACATTTTTTCCTTGAATTTTTGGGTACTTATCTCCAGGTAAGATGTCTCCTTTTCTCTTCTTCTGCAGGAACGCCTTTGCACTTGAGCTTGCATTTTGCTATAGGAGAAATTCTCTCTAGTTTGGCAGGCAAGGAATAAAAGCCCAATTTGGCTTTAAAATGTAGCACATTAGTCAGTAACAGTTTCAGTGAGGATATTTAGAGTGGCTTTGAGAGGCCGTGTGGCACCCATAGAGAATCCACGGACGGAAATTACTTATTTACAGTTGGTTATCATCTCTGTAGTTAATCATTAAATCAAGTTGTTTTTATTAAATGTCAATATGCATGCCTAGTATGACTATAGGAATTTTAAAAAGCCATATTGATCCAAATATTCAAGTTTGCAAAAAAGTATGCAATGGTACGTGAAAATCTATTTGAATATCGGTAAACATAGATTAAATCTGTTGTTTCAATATATAATGTCTATACAATGCTACTGAACTTCAAAGATAGCATAACCATGTCTGTGGGTGCTATGCCAAGCCAGAACTAACTTTTGATATGTGATGGAGCTTAAAAGTCTATCTTAACCAGGTATGATTGAAAAATATGTATTATTTAAAACTATTTGTAAAGAAGGACATGGTCCTTAGAAAGATCACACAATGTTGTATACATGTTACCTTTGGCAGGATTACTAAGAACCCTCACATTTTTGCCTGCTTGATGCTCTAAGATGATCTTTGATCAGAGTAAGAGCATTTAGGATTTTTATTGGAATCACTTAAACTTGTTTTTAAAAACAGATTCTCTCTGTCTCTATATATACACACCTTTTCTGTGGAACGTTTCCTTGGGACTGTATCACATGAATTAGCTGCTTGGTAATGTCTCAGCACCTATTGCATGTTTACCAGAGAGCAATGCTTCCTATTTGGACAATTTTTGGAAAGGTGTAACGGTACAATAATAGATCATTACAACATTTAAGACAAGTATTTACGGCCCGTGCACAGTAGAGACCATAGAAGTTAGTGCCACTTACTTGTATTCACTGTAAAAGAAAATCCATTTCTTCTAATTCGTGACTGTCCCTCTGTCACTTCAAATCCTCATCAAGTAGAGGAAATTAAAGCATAGAGACACATCCCCCTCCCCCCAATCTAATTTATAAAGTTATCTCTATAACTAACCGGCTTGGAGAAAGAGGGTCTTGTAAGCTTGCGAGAGGAGGAGAAATGGTAAGGTTTATTACATTCGAAGCACAGGCATTGTCCACGAACCCTCGGTGCACAATTTGTGTCAGATCACTTCTTAAAGCCCCAAGATTTTGCATCTGAATAAATAAACTGAAAGAAACTGAAGTCTTGCCGATGGAATATTCCTTTAGGTTCTTATTTTTGTTGAGGCTCAAACTAAAAATCACATTTTATAGTCTATTCCCTATTTTTCTCACTGCCCTTTTATTTACTATAGGAGGATACATTTTATGCATTGAGTGATTCTGGCACCACGGCACAACTAAATTTTCCAGTCAAGTTGTTTTTGTGTCTGACTTTCCACCATTTGAAAAAATTAAAACAAATTTGAAATGAAAACTCCTTTGGAGATTGGCCCTACTTAACCACTCTGCACCAGCAAACTCCATCTCCACTAGGGCAGGCCTGAGGCTGCAGAGGAAAGAGCTGAGCCATTTCAGAGGGCTCGTTACAATAAACCACATCCAACGGGGTGGCACCCTTAGGTTACAAGAAAAAAGAAAATTAGGGGCTATGTTGGGGCACAATGAAGTTTTGCTTTTTAGAGTAAGTGTGAAGTCTAGAAAATGTGGTGATTTCTCACATTCTATTTATAAGTTATTTTACTTGAGGGATGCCTCAAAGCAGTACTAGAATCACTTATGTGCAAAAGGGGGAGGAAAGAGGGGTTTGTCATCATTTATTCAATT